>NC_090266.1:188005309-188313434 GCF_040414725.1 Anabrus simplex
CAGATACAGACAATAGTAAATACATCTCTCCAAATAGCGTTGGTGTTAGGAAGGGCGCCCAGTAGGAAAACGGGGATAAGTCTACATGCCGAAAATTCTACACTCAACTCTAGCCTATGCCTGCTAAGTAACGTAGCAATACTTTCCATTAGACCCAATAGCCTCTTGTACAAGGTAACCGTAATTAACTATTAGTAGGTAACTTAATTATAACTTGCAAATTGTGTAATTTTATTAACAAACATTCCAATTACTTTTGAAAGGCATTATCAAGTAACTGAATTACATCGCCTGCAATGTAATGCATTACACATTTATCTAATTACGTAGCTCACGGTTATGACCCCACCAGGTTGCAGGAATAGGAGATTACAATAACAATGTGTTTATTTATAGGCTATGTTTATTGTATGAAGTACTAGCTTTTGTCCTTAAACCCTTTATCCAATTATTACGTTATTGAATAAAAACCTTTGGACACAGTCATGTGATCGCGAGCCTAAACTACACCTGCTGCACTGCTATGCTTTGTCTCTACTCGCTGAACCTGCTGTTGTTGCGTCATCTGCCTTAAACTTTCCATTTGCATTGCAAGCGTTCTGGAGTCAGTTTGTCAAAACTGCAGTGAATGAGCAGGACTATAGACGATGCATTAGGCTAGTACTGTATAAATCAAATTTTCAAGGATGTATCCTGTACGAATAACGAGATTAACGTAGGAAAGGGAACCCCTCTCGTGTCACACAACTAGAACGCAAAATGATAAAGCAAGCAGAGTCTCCTGTTGCATGCACTAGAGGTGTGAAGCAAAGGGAGCATTGCACGTGATATATGACTGTGGTGACATAAATGTTATTTTCATGGGATATTTGCCAACATCCGAGCGAGGCAATAGCGAACCACTGTGTCGCAATGAAAGAAAAGCGAGATTGCAATTCTCTTTCTGCAAGCTGGAAAGGTAACAGGTTGGTACTTACTCGTGCTCTTGTTTGGCTTGTCCTGGCACACTTTAAAGCGTTTCTATGAGGGGGTGGGGTGGGGGTTTATCTGGTCATGATTTTCATACAGTGGATAAAAGAAATTTACTGTAATATATTAGCAGCGAACAACGTTAAGTTTTAAACGACCGGACGAGTTGGCCGTACGGTTAAGGGTGTGCTGATGTGAGCTTGTATCCGGAAGGTAGTGTGTTGAACCCCACTGCCGACAGCTCTGAAGACGATTTTCCGAGGTTTCCCATTTTCACGTCAGGCAAATGCTGTGCCTCAATTTAGGCCACGGCCACTACCTTCCCACTCCTAGGCCGTTCCTATCCCATTGTCCCCATAAGACCTGTCTGTGTCGGTGCGACGTTAAGCAAATTGTAAAATGGAATAAAAGTTTTAAACGTCCCATCAACTAACAATAACTTCAAGGGATGCCGGACAGGGGAATATTTGCCGTGGAAAAATAATTATGAACGTAGGATGTAAATCTACTGACAATAGTTTGTCGCGTGTTAGTGCTCACAGAGTCCTATCGTTCGCGTCAGGATCCGATTACGCAACCTTCATCACATGAGACGAACATCTAACCAAGGTGTCATATGGTCAGTATGACGAATCCTCTTGGCCGTTATTCTTGGCTTTCTAGACCGGGCTATTTGTAGAATAGGCAAACCAAATCGCAAGCAAAGCGTTATCATTACAGTAGGACTGATTAGCGTACTGGCCTTTGATGACAGGTGTCCCGGGTTTGATTCCCGGCAGGGTCGGGAATTTTAACCACCATTGGTTAATTTCCCTGGCACGGGGGCTGGGTGTAGGTGTCGTCTTCATCATCATTTCATCCTCATCGCGATGCACAGGTCGCCTACGGGTGTCAAATCATAAAAGACCTGCACCTGGCGAGCCGAACTTGTCCTCGGACACTCCTGGTACTAAAAGCCGTACGCTATTTCATTTCCTTACAGTAGGACGTCTTGGGCCCGTTTTTCTTCTTTTATTTTAAAGTGGATGTCATATATTTGCTGGCATTATCACCGTATAAGGAGGCAGGTGTATTTTGTGCATTACCATTTAACTGTGATGGTTACGTCAAATAACCGACGTAAGTTTATCATTGTTAACTCATACGGTATTAAAACAACAATTAATATTACGAAGTTAATAAAATGCTACGAATTAAATAATCCGTGATAATAATAATAATAATAATAATAATAATAATAATAATAATAATAATAATAATAATAATAATAATAATAATGCATCTCGTCCGTCGTGAATCAGACATTTCAAGATTATCTATTAGGGAGATATTTTCAACTCTTGATCCCTTGCTTTGATTTGTACACGAATTGTTAGGGTGGCGGGTTTCTAACAGAGAGTCCCATGATCAAATCCTGCTCCTACCGACAGATTTTAAAAACTATGATCAAATTCTACGCGTTTCGAAAAGCATTGCCTTATTAGTCCGGAAGAATACGCTTCTGAAATTTTCACGTTGAGTATAAAAGTGACGGTTCTCTCGTACGCGGTCGTCCTGCAACAATAACGTAATGAAGTTACGATAACATATGAAGAATGGTTGGTGAGACTGGGATCTCTCATTGCCCACCCGTGATCTAGACGGTTGAAAACGAGGCATTTTCCTATTAAACTACCTTAAACAGCATTGCTAAACCTCTGTTAGTAACCTGTGTCAATTTAGTCCCTTTAAGAGTTTGGTGTATTTCTACTTAGCTGCGGTCAGGACGGGGAAGATAGCAGGAGTGGTCAATATATTAGGTACTACAGAACCTCAGAAAAGCATTTCTAGGAGTGTCCATCCACTTCACTTCTAAATTATTCACCTAATTCTGAGTGCACCACGGCCAGGACCTCATATCCATATTAAATTCGTGGTAGGGCCGAGAATCTAATCTGGATAGACCGGATGGGAAGCTACTATGCCACTTGGAGTTCTTGAACAGGTATCGAAGACGAACTTCCAGGGTTGGAGATGGTTCCCGGAAATATTTGCCGTAAAAATCTGAGCCACTCAACCCGGCAAGTAACTAGGAGGAAAACGAGAACATATCTTGAGGGATCTGAAGGGAGAAGTAGAACAAAAAATGTTTTCTACCTCAAAATCTAATGCTTATTCCTAAATGCATATTTATTACAGACATGCTCAGTTGAATGGCATGTCGACATTAGTTTCGCACACCCATAGACACAGGAGAAGGCAATGCATGACGGCACTACTTCATATAAAACAAACAGCACTTACGTCCGAAATAAGTGGCATGAGTAAATTACGTCAATTTCTCCTCCCCTAGGATCACCCATGTAACAACCTCGTCAATATTTCCTCATATACAGGGTGAAGCGAAATTCGCGCACTCGGGCGTCGCAGCGCGACTCCTCACATGCCAGCAGTAAAAAAAAATGTCTCTCACAAAATTTCGTCCTGCGAGTATATCCGGCAGAAAAAGGACGTTGAAGAGTGGCAAACTGGCAACACTGTAACCACATATAGGGTAACTATCTGTGTCATCACATGTTGCACGTGGTGTACAGTTAGTGCAGTGGATAGAGTTTTAGGTTATCATGCAGGAGGTGGAGGAGGTCGATCCTGGTTTGAGGCGTATGTTTTTTATTTCGTAAATGTAGTCCAGGTGCTATGGTATCTGGCATCTTAATCGTCAACAGCGATTGCAGCGCGACCTCTAGAAACCATTTGCACTTACATACTACGATCCTAGAAATGCACGAACATTCGTTTTCTTTGGTCAGCTTTGAAAGACTCCCTTTCCACGTCGTGGGCGTGAATTTATTCGCACCACTTAATCTACTTGATGCGTTACAACGTGTTCAGCGTTATTAAATTTTGTAAATGTAGGATGTCCGCCTCTGTGGTGTAGTGGTTAGTGTGATTAGCTGCCACCCCCGGAGGTCCGGGTTCGATTCCCGGCTCTGCCACGAAATTTGAAAAAGTGGTACGAGGGCTGGAACGGGGTCCACTCAGCCTCGGGAGGTCAACTGAGTAGAGGTGGGTTCGATTCCCACCTCAGCCATCCTGGAAGTGGTTTTCCGTGGTTTCCCCACTTCTCCTCCAGGCGAATGCCGGGATGGTACCTAACTTAAGGCCACGGCCGCTTCCTTCCCTCTTCCTTGCCTATCCCTTCCAATCTTCCCATCCCTCCACAAGGCTCCTGTTCAGCATAGCAGGTGAGGCAGCCTGGGCGAGATACTGGTCATTCTCCCCAGCTGTATCCCCGACCAAGAGTCTGAAGCTCTAGGACACTGCCCTTGAGGCGGTAGAGGTGGGATCCCTCGCTGAGTCCGAGGGAAAAGCCGAACCTAGAGGGTAAACAGATGATGATGATGAAATGTAGGATATATGTGACCTAACAAACGGTGTCTTACTGTATAACAGTATGTAATGTCCAATGGAAATTAGCAAACAAAAGAGTGCGCCTCAACCCAGGATCGAACCCTCGACCCCCTGCATACTATCCCAAATATCTATCCATTGCACCAACCGTACATCACAACTAGTACGTGCTGATAGAGGTAGTTACCCTACACGTGTTTACAGTGGTGTTCTTTTTCTGCCGGATATATTCGCAGGACGAACTTTTGTGAGAGACATTTTTTTATGGCTGGCATGTGAGGAGTCGCGATGCGACGCCCGAGTGCGCAAAATTCGCTTCAGCCTGTATAGTCAGTAGGACAAACTTTTTAGTCCGCTTATGCCTTTCATTTGCTACTTACCGAGCGCGTGGCTGTGAGCTTGTATCCAGGAGATAGTGGGTTCGAATCCCACTGTCGGCAGCCCTGAAGATGGTTTTCAGTAGTTTCCCATTTTCACAGCAGGCAAATGCTGGGGTTGTACCTTAATTAAGGCTACGGCTGTTTCCTTCCAACTCCTAGGCCTTTCCTATCCCATCGTCGCCATAAGACCTATCTGTGTCGGTGCGACGTAAAACCACTAGCAGAAAAAGCATTTGCTACTTTCATGGCCCTACAAAACTTTTGGACTTTATAGTATTTAATGCCCCCATAACGACCTCATTACGTAGGACCATATTGAGTCATTCGATGGCACACTTTTATTGTCTTCTTCTCTGTACGACTTGCTCATTTCACATGTAGAGGTAAACGCGACCAAAAGATTTCAGGATAGACTTTCGTTCATTTTCTTCTTTTTCTTAATCTGTTTACCCTCCAGGGTTTGTTTCTCCCTCGTACTCAGCGAGGAATCCCACCTCTACCGCCTCAGGGCAGTGCCATGGGTCGTGAGACATTAGGTCGGGGGATACAACTGGGGAGGATGACTAGTACCTCGCCCAGACGGCTTCACCTGCTATGCTGAACATGGGCCTTCGTGAGGGATGGGAAGATTGAAAGGGATAGACAAGGAAGGGGGAAGGAAGCGGCCGTGGCTTTAAGTTAGGTACTATCCCGGCATTTGCCTGGAGGAGAAGTGGGAAACCACGGAAAACCACTTCCAGGATGGCTCAGGTGGGAATCGAACCCACCTCTACTCAGTTGACCCCCCGAGGCTGAGTGGATCCCGTTCCAGCCCTCATACCACTTTTGAAATTTCGTGGCAGAGCCGGGAACCGAACCCTGGCCTCCGGGGGTGGCAGCTAATCACACTAACCACTACACCACAGATGCGGACTTGTATATTGTCCAGGCACCAAATCTCTAGTGAAATCGCGTGAGGTATAAGAATGCGCATATCAGTGTGAGATAAAAACAGGGAGATTGTAGACAAGGGAGTGCAGCCACACCAGGGATAATGGGGAGGAAAATGGTTCTACAGAAGCGGATTCAAGCTAACAGTGTTTATTATAATTGTGGAAAGCGACTAGAAGAGTGCGCTTGTGGGTACTAGCACGATTGAGCTACTCTCCCATCAACAGTCACTGGTAATTTATATTACACCCCAGTGGCGGTTTCTGGTATAGCGCAATGGAGCAATGAACCTCCAGTTTATTTCCAAATTTTATTCAACTAAATATTCATAACTCCCTTGTCAATCTCGAAGCTCTTGCTTAACCCATCTATCCGTAATATACTCGTACTAGCTTTCAATTCATGTGAACTGCGCACGTGCCGTGGCTGGGTACTTGTCTGGAATGAACCCCCTTCGAAGGAAATCTTTCCGTCCGTACCTCGGCGAAGGGAGTGGCGAGGTGCGGGGGGACATCGGCCGGCACGTAGAGAAGACCAGGATATCGCAGAAACATATATCCTTGGTTTACGCATGCGCAATATGCCACTCTCTCTAGTCGTGTTGCCGGGGGTGTTGGGGCAAGGTCTGTCTAGACTGACCTTGTGTTGGGGTACGTATGTGCCTGCCATCTGTTGCCCTTACAGGAATTCAACTACGTAGCAGAAAATAGTGCACATAATTAGCGCTAGTGTTGAAGAGCATCATTCTGCCAGCAGTCACATTAAATTGCCAAATTCCAATCGATGTCTTTTCCCAAATACATCAATATTTACTTAACATCTGTTCACTTGCCTTCTTTGGAATAATTACTTTTTTTAGAGAAAATTAACTTAAAAATCACCGAGGGAAAGAGCAGCGGGAATGTAATACCAAAGAAAACGCCAATTGCCTAGCCACAGGAGTTCTTAAAATTAAGTTACCAACATTGCGAACATACATTCCTAAAGTTTACTCTGTTTTTCAAGTGTGATGCTAGTGTTTATAACAGTTTGCAATAGTTATCTTAATTCGTAATATTATTGTACGCTGTGCAAGCGTGTGTGTGTTTTTCTGCACTGTTGTGCCGTTTAGAAACTTAATTTTTAGGACATAAAGAAGTTACAATATTTTCTCCGTGTGTGTATTTTTGTGCACTGTAGTTGCGTCCATAATTTTGGTCCAGGGAAAGGTAAGGAGCTACATAATGAGTTTGAACAGTGATACGATACTTAAGAAGACAAACTTCTCTCTCTCTCTCTCTCTCTCTCTCTCTCTCTCTCTCTCTTGAGCGTAAACTTAAGATCAAGATTAAGGATGCCGGACGCCCAATGCCTGATCTTGATATAACGAGGCATCCTAAAAGTAAAAGTAATGAAATAGTGCGTAAATTCAGAATGGATTTATACCGTATAAAAGAATCGAGTGGATCTGTGATTGCGAAATTACTAACATGTTGATCTGTTTTCCTTTTTTATGATTCATGGGTGATGAAAGGGAAGGGACTTAGACCAAAGTCGGAGTGGTAGATATAGGATATTTGTCCAAAATAATAATAAAGAAACACAGAAGTTCTAAATCTCATATGCTTGCCCAGTTTCGATCTCCTGGGAAGACACGATAACCGTCAGTAATTTGACTGTGCATACAGGCAGTCTGTGGAAAGAGACAACGACCAAGTACGGAAAATTCGTTATGTGCTGTGTAAAGTTCTGTGGCGCGTTTGAGATGGCATTGCGTGGGCATGACGAAACAAGTGCATCATCGAATCCTGGCATATTTCCAGGCCTCGTCAATTTTAGTTCTGAAATTGACGTTGCATTAAGAGACCATCTGTCCAAAGCTACTGTTTTCAAAGGCACCTCGAAAGACATTCAGAATGATTTGCTTTCGTGCATGTATGAAATCTGTCGTGAGAAAAAAAATCACCACAGCGCACTTCATTTTGGTAATCGCAGATGAGACCACCGATATATCAACTACAGCACAATTTGTTATCATTCTTCCCAACGGTAAGCCAGTTGAAAGATTCTGGGTTTTCCTCTACCCTCTAGTCATGATGCTAAGACAATAGCAGAGTGTTTAAAATTTTCTTTGAGCGAAGTTGTAGATAATAGAGATAAGTTGATTTCACAAGGTTACGATGGAGAAAATGTAATGAGTGGTCACCATTCAGTGTGCAAGTTCTCATCAGGGAAGATTTTAGGCATGCACATTATGTGCACCGTTATGCCCATTCTCTGAAATTAGTCATGGCACAGGTGACAGGGGAGAGGGGAGATATTGAGGTTGGGTGGGGGGGTGGGGGGAATTTTCCTTCTGTTGAACCCCCAGTGACGAAAGTCACGCGCCGCCACTGTTACACCCTCAGTTGCCTTTCCAACTCATACTGTTTTCCGTGTAAGGCAGGTAGTCTCAATTCAATGCCGCATGTCGTCATAGCAGAGTGCCCTGACGCCCGATATTCTGGAGAGGACTCTGTGCTGCCAGAAACGTTTGCAGTATCGGCCCTCTGCATTTTTGATAACTGTTATTCATACTTTAGCAAATTAACCTTTCTCTAATGGTAACATTTAATAAATCATGCGTCCATTACAAAATTTCCCACCTTCAGTAAATTTAGCGGTTCTAATTTTGTTTTTGTGTTTTGGTTCCTTTTGAGGAGAAATGCGTCAATGTCGGAGTGGTACATGCAATTCAATCAGCTGTGGCTTTGAATTTCTCCCTCGAAAACTAAAATTGGCGAGGGTTTTCTCAATAAAGACCAGAAAGCTAAAATAAGAACCATTAGATCTATACAAGATGGGAAGTTCTGAAATGAACACAGTATATATCGATTGCAAACGAAACACTTTTAATATCAACCAAATTATTTATGTTATAACTGCTATTATAAAATTATATTTAATATATTTTCAATCTTTATTATAGATAAAAATAAATAAATAAATAAATAAATAAATAAATAAAGAAATAAATAAATAAATAAATAAATAAATAAATAAATAAATAAATAAATAAATAAATAAATAAATAAATAATTCCATTATTCTTATCTTAATCCGTTTTCCCTCCAGGGTTGGCTTTTCCCTCGGACTCAGACTTTGGGTCGCTGGATACAACTGGGGAGAATGACCAGTACCTCGCCCAGGCGGCCTCACCTGCTATGCTGAGCAGGGGCCTTGGGGAGGGATGGGAAGAATGGAAGGGATAGACAAGGAAGAGGGAAGGAAGCGGCCGTGGCCTTAAGTGAGGTACCATCCCGGCATTCGCCTGGAGGAGAAGTGGGAAACCACGGAAATCCACTTCCAGGATGGGTGAGGTGGGAATCGAACCCACCTCTACTCAGTTGACCTCGCGAGGCTGAGTGGACCCCGTTCCAGCCCTCGTACCACTTTTCAAATTTTCGTGGCAGAGCCGGGAATCGAACCCGGACCTCCAGGCGTGGCAGCTAATTACGCTAACCACTACACCACAGAGGCATTTCCATTATTAACAATTGTTAATATAATTTAACAGCATTAACTCTTTTTTTAATTGACAATAACCAACATCCTATTCTTATTCTTACAGGTATACTAGTTACCTATGTCTTGTTCGTAACATTAAGGGGAAAAGCAATGAATATCATGAACTAATATATTTTAGAATTTCGAGGCCTTCTTCCATAATGAGGAATTTGAAGAAGCCTGTTGCACTCTTCTGGGCAATGATTAATGACTGACAGATGAAATGAAATGAAATGAAATGAAATGAAATGAAATGAAATTGAAGAGTTTCGCTGGATTCAAAGATGACTGGGAAAACCGAAGTACCCGGAGAAAAACCTTCCTCGCCTCCGCTTTTTGCAGCACAAATCTCGATGGAGTGACCGGGATTTGAACCATCGTACGCAGTGGTAATAGGCAGGCGTGCTGCCGCCTGAGTTACGGAGGTTGCTTGAGAATATTGTGATGAAATTCAGCTGAAATCTTGCTGTGTAAAACATGCTTTGTTTTCGCGTATTACATTTGAAATCCAGGGGTTCTAATTACACATTTTCAGATGAATCTTATGTAGGTGTGGCAAGTGCCTCTTAAATATTCACCGTCATCCATCACCTGAAACCATCGCATACCCCACTGTCGGCAGCCCTGAAGATGATTTTCCGTGGTTTCCAATTTTCACACCAGCTGGCTCCACCCCAGTCGGGTGGGGAATGAAATCTTTTAATTATTGTGCTCGAATACATCAAGCACAGAACGATATAACAGGTGCAGACTTCCCCACCCGCCGGGCTGAGTCGCTCAGACGATTAAGGCGCTGGCCTTCTGACCCCAACTTGGCAGGTTCGATCCTGGCTCAGTCCGGTGGTATTTGAAGGTGTTCAAATACGTCAGCCTCGTGTCGGTAGATTTACTGGCACGTAAAAGAACTCCTGCGGGACTAAATTCCGGCACCTCGGCGTCTCCGAAAACCGCAAAAGAGTAGTTAGTGGGACGTAAAACAAATAACATTATTATTATTATTATTATTATTATTATTATTATTATTATTATCATTATTATTATTATTATTATTACTTCCCCACTTCTACTTCGATGAAACGGTCGCGACAGTACTGTTCCTTTCCATACTGGCACAGCAACATGCGGTGTGCATTGATTGAGCAGCTCTGATTGAACTCCTGTCACTGAATTATATCTTCCGAGAACACATCCGCATCAAACGTTATAACAACAATGTATAACGAGTTGTGGGAAGCAAGACGATTTTAAGTTAGTGGTGTGACGTCGCACTAATGCACCGAAGGCTTTCGGCGAAGGTACAGCCCCAACATTTGTCTGGTGTGATAATAAGAACCCATCGAAAACTATCTTCAGGGCTGCCGACGGTGGGATTCGAATTCACCATCTCCCTAATGCAAGTTTACAGCTACACTACTCGAACCGAAAGAGCAACTCGCTCGGTTTGAATTTAATATAATTTCGTGTGACTATTTCTAGACGACTGCAACCCTTGTAAGGCTGACCCTTCGATGAGGGTGGGTGGCATCTGCCGTGTGTAGGTAACTGCGTGTTATTGTGGTGGGGGATAGTGTTGTGTGTGGTGTGAGAGTTTCAGGAATGTTGGGGACAGCACAAACATCCAGCTCCAGGGACACTGGAATTAACCAATAAAGGTTAAAATCCGCGGCCCGGCCGGGTATCGAACGCGGGACCCTCTGAACCGAAGGCCAGTACGCTGAAAATTCAGCCAATGAGTCGGACACTTGCTCGGTGAGAGATGAGTAACTTTTAATCTCAAGAGTTTAGACAGAACACTGATAGTGGTATATCCGCTGATCATGACAACCAAGATATTGCTAATGAGCTGGATGTAACCTCGAAAGATTCACGGGGCCGGGTTTTCCTACTTCTAAAGTAAAAAGAGACTTTGTATCCCAATTTTGTGGTAGCTACTAGGCGGGAAAAGAATGAAAAGTCGGGAAAGTGGTGATGCCAACTCATGATGAAATCGCTTACTGCTGTAACATTTGTCATGCGACAAGAAACTTCAAAGGAATGGTTTTCCGTGGTTTCCCATTTTCACACCAGGTAAATGCTGGGGCTGTACCTTAATTAAGGCCACGGCCGCTTCCTTCCAACTCCTTGTCCTTTCCTATCCCATCGTCGCCATAAGACCTATCTGTGTCGGTGCGACGTAAAGCCCCTAGCAAAAAAAAAACTTCAAAGGATATTTGAGAATAATTGAAAATTTACAAGTTGAATTTTTTTACGTCGCATCGACAGAGATAGGTCTTATGACGACGATAGGACACGAAAGCTTCAGGAATGGGAAAGAATCAGCCTTAATAAGGTACAGCCCCAGCATTTGCCTGGTGCGAAAATGGGAAACCACGGAAAACCATCTTCAGGGCTGTCGACAGTGGGGTTCGAACCCACTATCTCCCAAAAACTAGATACTGGCCGCACTTAAGTGACTGCAGTTATCGAAATCGGTAAAATTTTATAGGAAATAGTGCTAAGCTAGCATGAATATACACTGACTGACAGAGCAAATGCAACACCAAGAAGGAGTGGTCAGAACTTTATGCCAATTGCAGGGTAGACTGACGTCACTGAGGTATGCTCATGATGTGAAATGCGCCGCTGTGCTGCGCACGTAGCGAACGATAAATGGGACACGGCGTTGGCGAATGGCCCACTTCGTACCGTGATTTCTCAGCCGACAGTCATTGTAGAACGTGTTGTCGTGTGCCACAGGACACGTGTATAGCTAAGAATGCCAGGCCGCCGTCAACGGAGGCATTTCCAGCAGACAGACGACTTTACGAGGGGTATGGTGATCGGGCTGAGAAGGGCAGGTTGGTCGCTTCGTCAAATCGCAGCCGATGCCCATAGGGATGTGTCCACGGTGCAGCGCCTGTGGCGAAGATGGTTGGCGCAGGGACATGTGGCACGTGCGAGGGGTCCAGGCTCAGCCCGAGTGACGTCAGCACGCGAGGATCGGCGCATCCGCCGCCAAGCGGTGGCAGCCCCGCACGCCACGTCAACCGCCATTCTTCAGCATGTGCAAGACACCCTGGCTGTTCCAATATCGACCAGAACAATTTCCCGTCGATTGGTTGAAGGAGGCCTGCACTCCCGGCGCCCGCTCAGAAGACTACCATTGACTCCACAGCATAGACGTGCACGCCTGGCATGGTGCCGGGCTAAAGCGACTTGGATGAGGGAATGGCGGAACGTCGTGTTCTCCGATGAGTCACGCTTCTGTTCTGTCAGTGATAGTCACCGCAGACGAGTGTGGCGTCGGCGTGGAGAAAGGTCAAATCCGGCAGTAACTGTGGAGTGCCCTACCGCTAGACAACGCGGCATCATGGTTTGGGGCGCTATTGCGTATGATTCCACGTCACCTCTAGTGCGTATTCAAGGCACGTTAAATGCCCACCGCTACGTGCAGCATGTGCTGCGGCCGGTGGCACTCCCGTACCTTCAGGGCCTGCCCAATGCTCTGTTTCAGCAGGATAATGCCCGCCCACACACTGCTCGCATCTCCCAACAGGCTCTACGAGGTGTTCAGATGCTTCCGTGGCCAGCGTACTCTCCGGACCTCTCACCAATCGAACACGTGTGGGATCTCATTGGACGCCGTTTGCAAACTCTGCCCCAGCCTCGTACGTACGACCAACTGTGGCAAATGGTTGACAGAAAATGGAGAACCATCCCTCAGGACACCATCCGCACTCTTATTGACTCTGTACCTCGACGTGTTTCTGCGTGCATCGCCGCTCGCGGTGGTCCTACATCCTACTGAGTCGATGCCGTGCGCATTGTGTAACCTGCATATCGGTTTGAAATAAACATCAATTATTCGTCCGTGCCGTCTCTGTTTTTTCCCTAACTTTTATCCCTTTCGAACCACTCCTTCTTGGTGTTGCATTTGCTCTGTCAGTCAGTGTAGATAGGATCATTGTCACATTACCCTCAGTTTTACCTGGAGTCAAACCACGAGGATGTGCCTTTTCTTATCGAGAATCTCGCGTGCCTTGCATGTAAGTCGAATCGCGACTGCCTCGTTGGGAAACCCGATACTATGTCTTGCAACTATCACTTTCACCACCTCGCCCCAAAAGTAATCCCTTATTCCTGCAGTGCAGCTAACCAATCGGTAATGGAAGTGACTACATCGAACTTCATTTTGATACACAGCGGGTCGACTTCGGCCGTAACGGTGGCCACGTGGCTCGACAGCTCCGCATTCCGGCCGTCCAACCGAGCAGAGCTGGTATCATCGTGGCTCCTTAGGTCTGCACTCGAGAGACGGAGAGGGGCTGGTCCCCACCGTCGACTGTCCTGAGATAGATTATCCGTGGTTTTCCTTTATCCTGCACGCGAATGCCAAGACAGTTCATAGCACAGGCCGCAGTTGCCCATTCATCATCTTAACCGCTCCAACCTCCTTGGCATGAGAGAAGAGGCCCGCCGTACCCCTTCAGGGTACTAATTACAATTTTTTGTAGTAGTAGTAGTAGTAGTTAATACACAAGATAAATTACAGCAAACATTGTTTTATAGGCCATCATACATATCAAATATAGCGATTTAAAGTGGGTATTTGAAATTTGGAATTACATATCACTTAGTGATATGTGATCATATATATACATTGCTATTTGTTTTACGTCGCACCGACACAGATAGGTCTTATGGCGACGATGGGACAGGAAAGGCCTAGGAATGGGAAGGAAGCGGCCGTGGCCTTAATTAAGGCACAGCCCCAGCATTTGCCTGGTGTGAAAATAGGAAACCACTAAAAACCATCTTCAGAGCTGCCGACAGTGGGGTTCGAACCCACTATCTCCCGGATTCAAGCTCACAGCCGCGCACCTCTAAACGCACGGCCAACTCGCCCGGTGATATGTGATCTTAGCTCTATGAACGAATCACTCTCGACACTCGTATTTTTAAACATGTTAATATACGAATAATTATTCATTCTTGAGAACTTCGAATTACACCATCACCTTTCTTTCATTCTTTCTTTCTTAATTCGTTAACTTTCCAGGGTTGGTTTAATTCTCGGACTCAGCGAGAAATATTCCACCTCTACGGCCTCAAGGGAAGTGTCCTGGAGCGTGAGACTTTGGATTGTGGATACAACTGAGGAGCAGGACCAGTACCTCACCCCAGGCTGCCTCACCTGCTATACCGAACAGGGTTCTTGCAGATGGTGATGTGAAGATTGGAAGGGATAGACAATTAAGAAGAAAAGAAGCGGCCGTGGCCTTAAGTTAGACACCATACCGGCATTTATCTGGAGGAGGAGTGGGGAAACCACAGAAAACCATAAGGATGGCAGAGGTAGGAAACGACCCGCCCCCCACCCGCCCCTACTCACTTGACCTTTTTTTTTATTTATCATAAGTCTGTACAGAGTTCTCCTCCATTTTCACAGACACTATACATAGGTGTACATAAATGCATGAATGAGGTTTTTTTCTGAATGATTCCATGACCGAATAATATTGTCATGCATGCACGAATAAATGAATGAACACTTCCCTCCCAGTCACGGATAGCCACCAACTGAGGAGAGAGCATTCGGTTGGCATGATAAATGCATGGACGGGATTATGTATGACTACTGCACGGTCGTGTTATCCACCCCTGGTGAGAAAAAGGAGCCACCTTCCCAAGGATAACACGTCCGGCCCTTTCCCTTGAGGCCCAAACGGAAGACCCCACCTGATCTAGTAGCTGTCAAACACTAATTTCTCACCATTCCCTAATTTCTGCGAGGCACACGTAAGCGGAAATCCCGCACCCCATGTGCCCCCCTCCCTATTCTTCTTTCTCTGTTGCATTTAGATCAATCTACATATTCGATTGGGATAGGCCCGTCCTATCCCGTCCTACTTCGGTTATAGCCTTACATAAGTGTATGAATTAATGAATTAATGAATTAATTAATTAATTGGCTATGATTCCCTATCTAAAATAGTGCCCTTTGCACAGGCGGATCGCCATTCCACATGCAAGGGCCACGCCTACGATTATCTACATGAGTGTATGAATAAATGAATTAATTAATTAATTGCCAATTCCCTAACTGTATTGAGAAAACACGTATGGATGGATTTATGAATGGGTATATGGATATTCGTGCATGCATGTTAGGAAAAAATACTCATCCCTCCCAGTACGGATAACCAGTAACTGGGGAGAGAGCCCTTGTTATGAATTAAATAAATGATTGAATTAATAATATATGTGGAATGAGTAGTGAATGAATGAGTGAATGTTATCAACCTTCAGCCACGGATCGCCAGCAGCTGAGGATGAAACATTATATCCATTGGGCCCTGTCTCATTACAAACAGTTTGACAGTTAATTACGTTATGGCTTACTAACATATCGACTTTACAGTGCTACATATACTAATATTCCTTTTTTACATAGCCCTATTGGCAATTTCTTAACTAATCGGTTCGTAACACAATCATCCATCCGTAATATGACCTACCCTCATTGTAGGCTCTTTCAACACTCTTCTACATGAATTTCTAATTACAATTAACAGTTTACTGAGATTACCAGGTTTATACCATTCTTTGCCTATCATCTTAATAATCCTATAGCCATTCTCATCCTCATTTATCATATATTGTTCCTTGTTATTCAAACATTTCCTTCTCACCGCTATGGTTTCTTTACATGATTTCAACATGTGAAATTCTTCTCTGTTTTCACCACAGAGAAGGCACCTTGTTGCATCTTTCACTTTAATCCATCCCCTATTCTTGTAAATTCCCATTAACCACCATATCAAACCCCTGATTTCTCTTCTATTTACACTCACAATATTTATGTTCATATCCTGCCTTATCCTAATAAACTCTGAGAGGGTCACCTTGCTTCTACACTCAGATACCAACCACTGTCTTTGAGTATCTCTGAGTCGTCTAATGATTAGTTTATTCGTTGATCTTTCCAACCTCTCCCAATAACTTCCATATCCCAACCTATCTAATATACTTCTGATTTTCGTTAACCAGTACTCTCCCTGGATATTATCTCTCTGATGTTGATATGCGATCTGCAGAAGCTCGCCACCCTCTCTTCCTTTCAATCTCAACAGATATTTCAGAACTCTCTTAAGAACATCTACTTGGACATTTTCTTCACATATTAATCTTACTCCACAATTTGCTGTGCAATTTGGTAACCCCATTACAATTTTACAGAACTTACTTATAACCTGATTCAGCATCTCACACTCTTTCTCTACACCCCATAGCTCAGCTCCATAAAGCATTCGATTTTTAACTACGGCTTGCAGGACATTTCTCTGAATCTTATAGTCTATATTTGGGAATTTATTTTCAAGACTTCTAATTACTGATAATGCTGCAAGACCTTTCCATTTGGCTTGTTTTATTTGATGGATCCACTTCCCATTGTTTGCTATATATATTCCCAGGTACTCTAATCTATTTGTGACCTCCACTTGACAACCATCAATCGTCCATTGTTCATTCTTCGCTCGTTTACAGCCTTTCTTACAGATCAGAACTTTCGTCTTGGAAATGTTAATTTTTAATGACCACGTTTTAGCAAACTCTGTCACAGCATTAATGCTCTTTTGCATGCCTCCGGCCGTTAACGTCATCAGCAGGACATCGCCCGCGAAAATTAGGCCTGGTATTTCTTGATTTACTAAAACTGGACTCATCCAGTTATCACCTCCATGTCCAATTAATATATCGTTTATAAATAACAGAAATAAAATAGGAGATAGCTTACATCCTTGTTTCAAACCCAATAAAGAATCTATTTGACCACATGCTACCCCATCATCTACCCTTATACTGCATTGCACCCTTCGGTAAACTGCCTCCAATGCTTGTACCATTATACTAGATACCCCTAATAGGCGTAATTTTGCGAACAATGCACCCCTGCTGACTGTGTCAAAGGCCTTTTCAAAATCTATACCCGATATATATAATTTTCCTGCTTTCGGTTTTATATACTTATCTATTATTGTTTTTACAATCATGATGTTATCTATTGTTCTTCTGCGTTTTCTGAAACCACTTTGATATTTCGAGAGGATGGAGAATTCTTCCGCCCATTTCATCAGTCTATTTGCCAGAATTCCTGTATATAATTTACTTAGGGAGTCCAATAGTGTTATACCTCTGTAGTTGTTAGGATTACTTCTCTCCCCACGCTTCTTGTAAATTGGACATATTATACCTGTCTGCCATGCCTTAGGAAACTCCAAAGAATCAAATATCCTATTGAACAATTTTACTAATATTTCCAGCATTTGTTGACTTTTTACTGCTTCTTTCCAAAATTCATTAGTTATACCACTGAAGCCCCCCGCTTTCCTACATTTGACATTTCTAATCATTTCTAAAACCTCACATTCTGTTATTTCTTCATCTAAGCAGGGGATACAAATCTCCAAGCCCCTCGAGATATCCATACATGTTCTATTATTTATCCAAGTATCCTGTCCTCCTAACAATTTATTAAAATAATTAATCCAGACTCCATTCTCAATTTTAACATTGGCATATCCTCTCTCACCTCTACTTATTTTGTTAATTCTATTCCATACCTTATCACTTTGATTATTCTTACAGTCTATGTTTATTAATTTTGCCTCCCCCTGTTGCCATATCCTCTTTTGCTCTACTAACAACACTTTATATTCTTTTCTTAGTTTACAATAGTGTGCCCGAACCTTAGGCTCCCCCTCTTTTCTATATGCCTTTAGGGCTCTAATCACCTCCATTTTCTTTGTTTTACACACATCATTGTACCATCCTTTCCTTTTATCTTTATTATTATTATTCTGTTTCCTTTTCACATGAGCTATAGTTTTAAGGGGTTTCTCTACCAGTTCTACCGCTAAGTCCACCTTACTACACAGTAACGCAACCTCTATTCCACTCTTAATTATCTGGAATTCTTCTCCCTTTAAATATGACTCTACTCTTTTTGGGGTATTCTCGCACCACTTGTATTTATTAATTATCCTAATATTATCTTTTTCTGTTACAGTTTTATGTTCCTCCTGTTCTTTCTCATACACTTCTAGGGTAACAGATACCGGGGAATGATGTGATTCGGCCCATTCTAATATCTCTATTTCCTTTACCATCTCTAAAATATCTCCCGTACACACAACCAAATCAATTACACTACCTCCCTGCGCTGTAATATATGTTAGCTTTCCCGTTTCATCTCCCCGCCACCATCCATTTAGAATATATAAATTCTCTGCGGTACATAGTTCTAGTAGTTTATCCCCATATACATTACGTTCCTTATCCCGACTGTTTCTGCTACCTCTCATTGGCTCTATTCCTTCTTTACTATATGCGGGAATTGACTCTCCAATTCGTGCGTTCCAATCCCCCAACATAATGATTCCTGCTTCTTCATATTTACCTCTCATTAGGTTAATCTCCTCTATTAAATCCTCAAAAAAGTTCACATTGGTATATGGTGACCCCATCGGATGGTTATATATAAAGGCTAAGCATATGTCTCTCTGTTTACTCCCTTCCAGTTTAAGTTTGATCCAAATTACATCTTGCATATCGTTAGGCAATTCTTCTATCTGACTACTAAACTCTTCCTTTATCAGAAGTGTTATTCCTCCCGGAATTCTCCCTCGAGTCCCTCGTTTTCTTTTTATTACACTTCTCGTAACATAGCCCTTCCATGTTAAAATCTTTCCTTCCGGCATCCATGTTTCTAAAAAAGCAAATATCTCAAAATTTTCCACAAGCTCAGACACTCCATCATTCCCCAGTTTACTTAATATGCCTTCTATATTTACAAAACCAATTTTCAATGCTAGTTATTTCACTTTCCTATTATCTGAGACACTACCTGTTTTACTACGTGTGTTTATTGTTTTATCAATTTGTACTATACTTCCATGAGGGGAACTATAAATTTCCCCTAACTTCTTTCCTTCCCGTTTATTACCTTTTCCATCTGAGAACACTCCCTTCTTAGCCCATAAGTCCTTCAAGCTCTGTCCCTGCTTCTTTTTCTTATCGTCCTCTGTCCTGCAGCTGCTTTTTTCTGCTACCGGAGTAGTACACGAGCTATTACCCGGTTCCTCATCAGGTGTAAAACATTTACTTACAGGTCGTCTCTCAGTAGTAGTGGCAACGCCCTCACTCTCAGTAGGTGTCAGCAACCTTGGCGACACGAGCTCTGCTCCTGTTTCCTGCACGTCATCATTCTTTCTTCCGTGTTGCGCCGGTACCGCACTTCCTCCTCGCGCCAGGGCTTCCAGCTGGGATGGCGTGTACTTCTTTCTCCAACCATCGCCTGTGATGAATAGTCTCCTGCCTCTAATAAACGCTGTAAGGCCCTCCCTTCTTGCTCTCCCCAAGTGGAATCGTAGGATTTTCATCTCTTTCCTTTCTTCAATTCCCAGGTCTCTCTGGATCCAGACTTCCGTCCCTTTTAAATTCCTGGCATTCCGGAGAATTTGGTGGGTTTTCATTCCAGATACCAATTGTACTTTAATCGGTCTGTTCCCTTGGATCCTTCCTATTCTCTGCACGTCGTCCACATCGGATTCCGTGCAATTTACTTTCACTCCTTGTGTGAACACTTCCAACACAGCATCTAGTAACGCCAATTTGTCCTCGCTTCTATTGTCCTTAATCCCATGTATGACCAGACATCTGCTACGTTGGGCAAGCACTGATCTCCGGACCTGCATCTCCAGCTCCCGTGTGCGCTGCTCCAATACCAGTCGGTGTTCCTTAGCAATTTTCATTTCTTCCTGGTATTTATCTAGAGATTCTTTTATACCTGCCATATCACCCCGAAGGCTGTCTTTCATGTCCTGAATATCTTTATTCTGTGCCATAATGAGCTCCCTCGTTGTGTCTGTTTGGCTGCCCTCTTTTATCACCTCCTTGATCTTAGCTATATCTTCCCAATTCAGTGGCCCAGGGTTGCTTTCCACTCCTCCAATTACTAATAATGCAGCAATCACTAACGCTGCCAGCACGATTTCAGAGTATTTTATATCACATTTTAAACCACATACCTAATATTTTATTCGATTGTTCCATCGGCCGATGACCGCTCGGTAGAGTTCTATGCTTATTCCCATTATGCTTACGCCACAACACTCAGCACTCCGCACACACGTCTGCTTCGTTTGCAGGGCTCCAATCGACTGTGCTCACTTGACCTCCCGAGGTTGAGTTGACCCCGTTGCAGCCCTTGTAACACTTTACAAATTTCATGGCAGAGTCGGGAATCGAAGCCGGGCCTCCGATAGTGGCAGCTAATCACACTAACCACTACACTACAGAGACGGACTTACACCATCATACCTTCAATAATCTTGTTCATCTCCGCAGACCACATTATGGTATCCCCTCCCCCATCACAGGTACATACTAATGACAGAAAATAGTGTGTTTTCGTAAATTTGCTGCTCGGTCATGTACGCTGCGTTACTTGTGATTTTCTAAGAATATCTTTATATTTTCCTTACATCTGTAGCGTTACTCCATAAACTGGAGAAAGACGATCCAGCCGAGTGTGCGCCGTTTTTCATTCGACATGGAAACCACACATGGTTTTCCATTTACGCCACTCTTCTTCTTCTTCTTCTCCTTTCCTTAGTAATCTGCAGTCGACACCTCCTATGGATTCAGTCCATTTTACTCCCGAAGAGGGATGTAATCAATGTAATCAATATTGCGTGTTTCTGCGATGGTTACTAGTGTGATGACCAAACGGGTTCGTCATGCATTCGGGAGATGGTGGGTTCGAATCACACCCTCGGCAGCCCTGAAGATAGTTTCCTGTGGTCTTCAATTTTAATAATAATAATAATAATAATAATAATAATAATAATAATAATAATAATAATAATAATAATAATAATAATAATAATAATAATAATATTTGCTTTACGTCCCAATAACTACTTTCTTACGGTTTTCGGAGACGCCGAGGTGCCGGAATTTAGTCCTGCAGGAGTTCTTTTACGTGCCAGCAAGTCTGCCGACACGAGGCTGACGTATTTGAGCATCTTTAAATACCACCGGAATGATCCAGGATCGAACCTGCCAAGTTGGGGTCAGAAGGCCAGCGCCTCAACCGTCTGAGCCACTCAGCCAGGCGTTTTCCATTTTCACACCAGGTATATGTTGGCGCTGTATCTTAATTAAGGCCACGGTTGCTACCTTCCCACTCCTACGCCTTTTCCGTCTTCCTGTCACCGAAAACCTTCGATGTGTTAGTGTGACGTTAAACTAACATCAGAAAAAACTAGTGTGTTGTGTTGTACATAAATGAAGGTGTGCATTGAAACGAACACAAACACCCAGTTCTCGACCTAGAGGAATTAATCATACAAACCTTACATACCTGACTCAGCCGAGAATCGAACATCGGGCCCTCTGAACCGAAGGCCACTATGCTGACCATTCAGCTAAGGAGCCAACCTACCACTCACTTAATTATACAGTACAACCCAGGTAACATGCGTCCGACATTAAGCGGATATTCAAGATATACAGTGCTTAAAATAAGTGTTGCATATTCTTGTTTAATGGAATTTTTATTTTTTTTCTATATGTGCGTATGTACATAATAAATTACAGAGGGTATATACAAAGAAGGGGCTTCCTAGCCGAAGTAGTAAAGGCGCGCTTGGTTCAGTCGGAAGGATGAGAGTCCGATTCCTCGTCAGGAAGTCGAAAACAATTAAGAAACGAGATTTTCAGTTCTGGAGGCGCACATGGCCCTGAGCTAACCCCATGGATGAGTATCAGGTAAATTCCTGGGGGGCGAAGCCGACCGGGCATAGAACTAAACACTCTATTCCACATGGTGCCGAGGTTATGGGTATTGGAAGCTTTTACCTTCCACTCACCCGAAGACCTCATGAGCTGTATGGGGATGGAAAGAAGAAACTTTGTATCATCCTCTCCTTATGATTGTTATACTTGTTCCATTATACACTGCGTGAACAAAAATAATGAAGTGCCAGAATGGGAGAAAGAAACGATATGAAACTTCACGTGTTGACAGTGTATGTGATGTTATTTCAGTGATTAAAAAATTGAGTCAAATTTGTAAAGAATTCAGCAGTTCGAGCCCACCTATCGGCATGACGTTGCACCCCCTCTGGCCTGAATGCATGAACTGATTTGGTTGGGAAGGGCGTCATAATGCTGTTTTACCTTCTCCTGAGGAAAGCTGGCCCACAACTGTTGTAACTGGTCCTTGATATCCTGGACACTGGCACTGGGACGAAGTTGACGTCCGAGCTGGTCCCAAACGTTCTACCGGGCAAATATCTGGGGATCTTGCTGGCCACGGATGTACCTCAAGATCACGCAGACAGTTCATAGAGACACAGACCGTGTGTGGACGAGCATTTCCCTGTTGAAAAATGTCATCATGATACTGACGCATGAGAGGTAACACATGAGGTCGCAGGATGTTCTTGACGTGCCGTTGTGTAGTCAGAGGTTCCTCACCGAGTATGCCTGCGCTCACGTTCCCATGCAGTCCAACATCGGGCCACTGTCACATCCGAATGCCCAACAAATGTGCATACTTCACTATTCGACCAGCCGATCAAATGGAGACCCACGATGAGGCGCCCCTTGTGCGGATAACGCTGTCTCACACGAGTTCGCGGCATCTCCGTGTCCTTCACTGTGATAACTCAACATCTGCCGCTGTTCACACCCCTCATACACCCTACCAGTCCTAATAACATCACTAAACATGACATATACCGTGCGGAAACTCGTGAACAAACAGATAGTAACAGGTTATTTACTCGAGAAGAAGCGAAGGGTAAAAAAGTATACTTAATGAGGAGATAGTAAACGAAATTGCAGAAAAATTGGAACATATGTCTACAAAATTCCTATGATGACTTGAACAAGAAATTAGGGTTTCGAAGCGCTCAACACGACGAGCTAGTAAGCATATCAGGAGTGAAATAGCCTCACTTATGGAAGACGAACCAACGCGCGTGAATTAATTTACTAACACGATGCCTAAAATGTGTGGATGTAGAAGGAGGACATTTCCAACATCTCATGTCATAAGGTACGTACTTATTTTATTTCATAATTGTTATGTCATGTCATGGGCGGGCAAAATAAAGTAAGTGCATAGCTCATTCCATGTTAGGAAAACAGTATTGTTCTATGACAACAGTGTTGCCATATCGAGCGGCTCTGCTCAACAGCATCACGGGTAAACCGTGGCATATACATTGGTGAAACTCAATACCCTTTAACTTCAAAATAAAAGAAGGAAGAAAGTAAGATGCAAATTTTTAGGGTACAGGTTTCGTAGTGTGTGTGTGTGTGTGGGGGGGTAAGATGGCTTATTTATGTTTTTACAGCAACATGAATAAATTAATGCACATACAAAACCTCAGTATTCAAGTTCAAGGCAAACTGGGAGGAAATAGGTAACAAATAATTTTTATAGGCTCGGGGTGGAGGATGCAGTTAATTACATTTAATGAATTTGCCCGGGCAACGCTGAGCGCTGTTATATCGCCCCACCAAAAGAATGGTAACAATTAAATGCGCTTGTGCAAAGTGGTAAAAATGTGGCAAAAATAAAATGCGCTTAAGAAACAAAAACTGAATAATAAAACCAAGCACAGATAAACATCATAGTGAATTTCTGTATCATTACAAGTCATGCCGTGATGTATCGCTGCACACCACAGCATCAACATCTTCAGTAACAACTGCTGTATGGTACAAGAATATTAGAACATACATATAAATAAATGATGACATCTCTTCAACAGTGATAAGCTGCCGGCGGTTCACAGCGTAACATGTACCCGAGCGACTCACAAGGAAAATGACGGAAGGCAACAAAGCGTTGGCTGTTACCGCAATTGTGCTTCCTCCCTGCGAATACGATTATTAAATAAAGAATGTTAAGTAATTATTTTAATAACTCACGGTAAAAAACACTCTTCATCCATTTTCTTTATTTCATAATACAATATAAAGTACGTTATAATATTCCTTAATCACGAGGAATTACGGGTGTCTAAGAGGGGTGTGTTCACTTCATGTAGAACCATAACAGCAATATTGTTTTCTTAACATGGAATGAGCTATAGCTATGCCGCGGAGTGGTGAGTCAACGGCTACCAGTCACATTCCCCCCCCACCCCGGCCGATCGATGAGAGAAACTCATTGTATACACAGGGTGGTCGGTAAAAACATGACTCGGTATATGAGCGTTAGAGAATTGGTCATGCTGATACATAATTTGAAAGCAATAATTCAGTATCTCGCACTGGTGAAGCTTACCAATCAGATCACTTAAAATGGGCTTTGCGAGGTGGTGTTGCTAAATGTCCACGTGACATAAGAATAGCTTGAGAGCCATGTCGACAAAATCAAGCATTAAACACAACACACCGTTGCTTTCAGTTAGTGTAACCGTAGGGTACATGTTATAGCGCGATCCTGTCAGATCGGAGGTCAACATTCATACCCCCTCCCCCTGGTGAAGTTTTATTCATAGACTGGTGCACTCATGTCAGTCTTAAGTCACGTACGGGTTTAGCAACACTGTCGCGCTAAGCCCATTTTAATTCGTCCGCAAAGTGATCTGATTGGCCAGTTTCAGCAACTGATAAAATGACAACAGTGAGAGATATCGTATTATTTCTTTCAAATTATATATATATATTTTGCTAGTTGTTTTACGTCGCACCGACACAGATAGGTCTTACGGCGACGATGGGACAGGAAAGGGCTAGTAGTGGGAAGGAAGCGGCCGTGGCCTTGTTTAAGGTACAGCCCCAGCATTTGCCTGGTGTGAAAATAGGAAACCACGGAAAACCATTTTCAGGGCTGCCGACAGTGGGGTTCAAACCTACTATCTCCCGAATACTGGATCCTGGCCTCACTTAAGCGACTTCAGCTATCGATCTCAGTAAATTATATATTAGCATAGCCAACGCTCTAACGCTCATATAGGCCTATGCGGTTCACGCTGTTTCCGACCACCCCGAAGTCTATATGTACGACTTAGGGATGCATTAATTGGTGCCCAAGGGGATGAGATTAATCACCAACCCTCTTCATTTTAGAAGTGAATGTGGAACAAGCGCCGCTGCTTCTCGTATCAGACAGTCCTTCAATTGCTCTCCTGAGGCTGAGTGAAATACCGTTCGAGCTCTCAATGTAGAATTACAATCCCTGAATGAGACGGACGTGTGGCATTTGGGTGAAAGGTAGACACACTAAGCCTACACCACAGGACTAGCTTTTCCACATCCTCTTATTCCTTATTTCCCTCTCTTCAGATTCCCTCCCACTTTCTCTCTCTTCAGGTTCATTCTTCACCCATCTCTCTCTCTATCACTCTCTCTCTCTCTATCTCTCTAATCTAGTACAGGCTTTCTTTCTTTCTTTCTTTCTTTCTTTCTTTCTTTCTCTCCTTCTTTCTCCGTTCTATTTTCGAACATAGTCTCTCTTCAGCCCGGATAAGTACCCTGAACATTCCTCCAAACACACAGCACAGGAACATGCAATCGTTTCGTAGCCGAACTCTTGTTATGAGAATATAAAAGAAATAGCTAATTCGTTATCAAAGCCTGCCTGTAAGTTGGTGGACTGGTCAGAGCTCCAAATTGGGTTAGAATGCCACAGATCAGGCACTCTCGAACACAAGTTACTTGCAGTAAATATTCCTTACAGTCAGTGGCACAGACATTGGGGTAAAGGCATTTTCTGCCCCCAAAAAAATTATTTTAGGGGGCAGAGTACCATTCCCTCTCCCCCCCCTCCCACCAAAGTTCTCCTCCCAGATGTTAAGTCCTCATAAAACGTGGATTTTGGTAGTCTTCTGGGGTTGCAAAGGCGTTAAATCTGGAGAAGTTGGTAGATGGTTTTATATCAAGAAATGTGTTTAGAGAGCGGGCATTCCTTCAGAGAACTGTATTTCCCAACGGAGACTGTTCTGGCGGTACATTAGTTGGTAGACCTTTTCACATTTCGTATCTTGAAATGCGTATTATACATCAATAGGTGTCCGGCTCCATGGCTAAATGAATAGCGTGCTGGCCTTTGGTCACAGAGGTCCTGGGTTCGATTTCCGGCAGTGTCGGGAATTTTAACCATCATTGATTAATTTCGCTGGCACGGGGGCTGGGTGTATGTGTCGTCTTCATCATCATTTCATCCTCATCACGACGCACAGGTCGCCAATGGGAGTCAAATCAAAAGACCTGCACCTGGCGAGCCGAACTCGTCCTCGGACACTCCCGGCACTAAAAGCCATACGCCATTTCATTTCATCAATAGGTAATTTATTAACAAAATGAATCAAGTTCTAATCTTTTTACTTGTGATTATTTTTGATAGCTTCGTACATAAAACATTCCTTCAAAATATTTATTTATGATTCAAGTTCTACCGGGCGAGCTGGCCGTGCGCGTAGAGGCGCGCGGCTGTGAGCTTGCATCCGGGAGATAGTAGGTTCGAATCCCACTATCGGCAGCCCCGAAAATGGTTTTTCGTGGTTTCCCATTTTCACACCAGGCAAATGCTGGGGCTGTACCTTAATTAAGGCCACGGTCGCTTCCTTCCAACTCCTAGGCCTTTCCTATCCCATCGTCGCCATAAGACCTATCTGTGTCGGTGCGACGTAAAGCCCATAGCAAGAAAAAGGAATCAATTCTATTTTTTCTGTTTACTTCATTGAAAACTCTGTAACATACATAAAGACTCGTCCAAAAATGTATTTGAGAAACAAGCTCTCGTATAGTTCTATATTTTTTTCTGTTTGTTTGTGAATATTGTTGTTATATGAGAATGTATGAAACGATAGTTGTTCCCCATTTCATATGCCTGTGTTCTTATTAATATGCCCCCACCTCAATAATTAGTCGAAGTCGGCGCGCCTGCTTACAACGCTCCAATGATTTCTTTAACTGATGAAAGCTGCTTTCAGGGTGTTTGTTACGAAAGACTGAGAGCAAAAGAATATATTATATACTGTATATCGAGAATATTGAGCTCGAGGGAAGATAAATGTAGCTATATTATATGACCGGCAGTGGTCGATTCAAGTAGATAGCGTGACGAAGTGTCCCTAACTGGGACTCGTTAACAGATATCATCGCAAAGTTGCCAGTTCTGATAACAAACTGTCGCAGTATTTCTAGTGGCCAGTATCTAGACAGTTGTTTAGTGTGAGATAAAGAAACACGCAATGTTTCACGTCAATGCTAATTCAACTTCATGAAACAAGTCCTTGAAACTGATTTAAGGGCTAAAAGAAATTAAATAGGGCCTTTAAGCCGGTCAACGCGGAATAATTTTTCAAATTAATCAATTTCAGGTATGTAAAAGCTACCTTTATGTACAACTAGAATATAATGATAATAATGTCCACCTCTGTGGCGTAGTGGTCAGTGTGATTATCTGTCACCTCCTGGAGGTGCGGGTTCGATTCCCGGATCTGTAACGAAACTTGAAAAATAGTACGAGACCTAGAAAGGGGTCCACTCAGCGTCGGGAGGTCAAGTGAGTAGAGGGTTTCGATTCCCACCACAGTCATCCTAGAAGTGGTTTTCCGTAGTTTCCCACTAGTTCTTGAGACAAATGCAGAGGACCGCCACTTCTTTCTAAGTCAAATACGCGTCAAAATAACAACAGGCTAATGATAATAATGTTATTTGCTTTACGTCTCACGAACTACTTTTACGGTTTTCGGAGGCGCCGAGGTGCCGAAATTTTGTCGCGCAGGTGTTCTGTAACGTGCCAGTAAATCTACCGACACGAGACTGACCTTCAAACACCACCGGACTGAGCCGGGATCGAACCTGTCAATCTGGGGTCAGAAGGCCAGCCCTCAACCGCCTGAGCCACTTAACCCGTCTACACGTCAAGAAAAGTAGACTACAGCCTCTCTTTGCCGAACAAAGATGTTACGCTTCCACCTTCCTCTCGAACCCCAGCAGACAAGTATGTTATTAAGGTACAATCGAAGCCAGGGACGTGGAATCAGACCATCAGTTGTCCCTAGAAGTAACGGAAGTGAAATTGTATTATGATAAGTGCAGAAAACTTCTTCTAATTTACTGAACTGTCAGTAGTGGACTGCTAGGTTCGTAATATTTCTCTCACTAGTTCATGGTATCACCAGTTCACCAACACTCACAACGGAAACATTACTGTACATTTACACGCATGGTTAAAAGTTATTTCGTAGCATCTGAGGAAGTTCTTGTAGAATGAAACACGTCATTCTGCTTATAATTGTTCAATTTTACAGGCATATTACAGTTTTCTAAGTGGTATATTTCGTGTTAAGTTAGGAGTTGTACACAGTTCAAAACAATTACGGGAACATGTTTTGGAACGTATGCCATGCTCCACAAAACAATACCTCACACCCAGGTATATTACCAACTAAACCTTTAATCTTTACCTTTGAAGTATACGAAAGAACGTCGATGGATTCACGTTCATTTTCAGAACACAAACGGAAATGTCCAAATAGGGGCGAAAACAAAGTGATAACAATACTCCACGGTGAAGTTTTATCACAGTTGGAGAAGTTCAGTATGGTTATGTCCTCCACGAGCATTTATCAAAGCTTGGCACCTACGTAGCATGCTCCGTATAAGCCGACGCAGGTCACGTTGTGGTATCAGGCCCTGTTCTACAATGAGAACATGTTCGAGATCTTGGAAAGTCTGTGGTGAAACAGGACGCCCACGAACACTTCTGTCAAGCCTATACCACATATGTTCGATGGGATTAAGGTCAGGACTCACTGCTGGCCATTCCAGCTGTTGAATGTCCAGTTCTCGCAAGACTGCTCTGGTGATGCGCGCTATATGAGCCCTGGCATTGTCGTGCATAAGTACGAATTCAGGACCGACACCATATGCAGCAACCAACACATGCTGCAGCAGTATCTGCTCGATGTACCCCGCAGCGGTAAGATTACCACGGACGACGACAAGATCCATACGGCCATCAATACTGATGTCACCCCACACCATCACAGAACCTTATCCGAATTTGTCGCCTTCCTGGACGATATTTGGCATGTACTGCTCGTCTCGGCGTCTCCATACACGCTGACGTCCAACACGCTGTGTCAGAGGAAATCTGGACTCGTTTGTGAACAACACAGGTCTCCATTGGCAAAGTTGTTAGTTGACGTGGGTATGGGCAAACAGAAGGCGAGCTGAGCGATGTTGCTGCGTTAAACGGGGCATTTAAACAGGACGTCTTGGTCGTAGGAACACTTCCCTTAACCCGTTCCTTACTGTCTGGTCAGACGCCGTGACTCCAGTGACCCTCCTGAAATCTTGTTGCAGTTCTCTGGCAGTTGCTGAACGACGCCTCAACGGACAGATGGTCAGATATCGGTCATCATGTGGGGGTTGTCATGCGTCCACGTTCTTGTTCAACCGTCCTTGTGAACTGACCTGTCTCATTGTAGGGATTCCACAAGCGTTGAATAACTGACGGAGAGACATTGAGATCCACAGCAACACGACGAAAAGTCCATCCTTCCTGAATCAAAGTGACGGCCCTTGCGACTTGAACCTCGTTAAGATATCTCATGGGATGTGCTGGTTGACGTGACAACGTGCTCATATGACCGAAGTAGTCGGTGTACCTCACAACGACACACGGACGCACCGCTATTCACTCTATTTTGAGGGGTCACCTGACAGATTAATGCATGGCTATGCCTACAGATGGAGTATAACTTCGATTTGATATATCCTGAGAAGCTAAGGTTGCATGGTATGCTGTACGACTATTGGAACCCCACCTATGAAATTAACGTTCACATACCAGACGTCACAAAAATGTTCCCCTAATGTTTTGAACTGTGTATTATCTGAGTCAAAACGACACCTATAATTCACACGCCATGTCACATATCCACAATTCGAAAGTCTACCAACCATTCACCATCAACATCATATTTCAAAACAGAAAAAGTAAATAATTCGAACTGCATTCTCATTCATGCATTTCATCTTTCCAGCACTCATCAGCCGACCCCATACCCACTCACTAATCATCCACCAATCACTCTCTGTCATCTAGTTAATTGCGATACCATGCTCAATCACAATCAGTCACATATTAATTGCCTTATACCACATAAGAAGAATCACTCTCAACTAGCCATCAAATCTTATTACTTCTAAATAACGTTATTAATTTTACGTCCACCTAACCAAATTTACGGTTTTTGGAGACGCCTAGGTGGCAGAATTTTGTCTCGCAGGAGTTCTCTAACGTGCTGAGTAAATCTACCGACACGAGGCTGACGTATTTGAGCACCTTCAATTACCACCAGACGGAGCCAGGATCGAACCTGCCAAGTTGAGGTCAGAAAGCCATCACTCTTCTGTCCAAGAAACTCAGCCAACTATTATAACTTTACTCTCCACATTTGCCGTAATCTCTCTCCCCAAAATTTCTCCACTTACTTTTACCCAACTCCTTTTTCGTTAACATCTTCTTCAACCTGACCGGATCTCCTGACCAGAAAGAGAGCGTTAGCCTTACCCTTCAAAGGTAAGGAATGAAAACTTCCTATGATAGTGATGATGTAAATAACACAAATTTTCCAGACACGACAGACTGGAACACTTAAAAGTTGTATTAAGTGAGTCGTTATAAAAATGGATTCATCTATATATATAAAATAGCTTGTCCTGACTGACTGACTGACTGACTGACTGACTGACTGACTGACTGACTGACTGACTGACTGACTGATTCATCATCGCCGAGTCAAAACTACTGGACATAATGAAATGAAATTTTGGGAATACATTCATATTAAGATGTAGGTGCTCGCTAAGAGAGGATTTTTGGATATTCCGTCGCTAAGGGGGTGAAAAGGGGGGTGAAATTTTAAAATGAGTGAATCTATATCTCAAAACTTTAAAAGTTTAAAAATGTAAAAATTGGTATTCAGAATCTTCTTTAAAAATAAGGAAACACGTATTTTTGTTTTCAGTAAATCCCAATAGGACGGGTGAAAAAGGGTGAAAGAGGGGTTGAATGCTTTTAATCAGGATACCGGTACTTATATCTCAGAAACTGAAGATATTACAGACCTAAAAATTGGTACATTTCATCTCTTTTAAAAATAAAGAAACACGTAATTTTTTGTTTTTGGAAAATACAATTAATGGGAGGGTGAAAAGGGGGGTGAATTTTTAAAATGTGTGTATCTATATCTCAAAACTTTGAAAGTTTACAGATGTAAAAATTGGTATTTAGAATCTTCATCAAAAATAAAGAAACACGTATTTTTTGTTTTCGGAAAATCACAATAGGAAAGGTGGAAAGGGGTGAAAAAAGGGTTGAATGCATTTAATAAGGATACTTATATCTCAGAAACTGAAGATATTACAGACCTGAAAATTGGTGTTTTGGATCTCCTTTAAAAATAAAGAAACACGTATTTTTTTGTTTTTGGAAAATCCAATTAATGGTGGGGTGAAAAGGGGGTGAATTTTTAAGATGAGTGCATTTATATCACAAAACTTTAAAAGTTTATAGATGTAAAAATTAGTATTTAGAATCTCCTTTACAAATAAAGAAACACGCATTTTTTTGTTTTCAGAAAATCCCAATAGGACGGGTGAAAAAGGGTGAAAAATGGGTTGAATGCTTTTAATCAGGATACCGGTACTTACATCTCAGAAACTGAAGGTATTACAGACCTGAAAATTGGTACTTTTGATCTCTTTTAAAAATAAAGAAACACGTATTTTTTGTTTTTGGAAAATCCAATTAATGGGAAGGTGAAAAGGGGGGTGAATTTTTAAAATGAGTGTATCTATATCTCAAAACTTTGAAAGTTTAAAATTTGTATTTAGAATCTTCAATAAAAATAACTTTTTTGTTTTCGGTAAATCCCAATAGGAAAGGTGGAAGGGGTGAAAAAAGGGTTGAATTCATTTAATGATGATACTTATATCTCAGAAACTGAAGATATTACAGACCTGAAAATTGGTTTTTGGATCTCCTTTAAAAATAAAGAAACATGTATTTTTTGTTTCTGGAAAATCCAATTAATGGGGGTGAAATGGGGGTGAATTTTTAAAATGAGTGTATCTATATCACAAAACTTTTAAAGTTTATAGATGTAAAAATTAGTGCTTAGAATCTCCTTTAAAAATAAAGAAACACGTATATTTTTATTTTCGGAAAATGCCAATAGGAAGGGTGGAAAAGGGTGAAAATATGTTGAATGCCTTTAATGAGGCTAATTATATTTCAGAACCTGAAGATATTACAGACCTGAAAATTGGTATTTGGGATCTACTTTAAAAATAATAAGGAAACATGTATTTTTCGTTTTTGGAAAATCCAAATAATGGGGGTGAATTTTTAAAATGATCGTATCTACATCTTAAAATTTTCATAGTTTACAGATGTGAAAATTGGTATTTTGAATCTCCTTTAAAAAGAAAGAAACATGTATTTTTTGTTTTCGGAAAATTCCAATAGGAGGTTGTAAAAGTGTGAATAATGGGTTGAATGCCTTTAATGAGGATACATACATCTCAGAAACTGAAGATATTACAGAACTGAAAATTTGTATATGGGATCTCCTTTAAAAATAAAGAAACATGTATTTTTTTGTTTTTGGAAAATCCAATTAATGGCGGTTAAACAGGAGTGACATATTGGGGTGAATTTTTTGAAAGACTATATCTACAGAATATCTGAGAAACGTAGAATGTTACAGACGTAAAAAGTGATATTTGGAATCTCCTGTAAATGTTAAGAAACATAGGTGATTTGTTTTTGGAAACTCCTCTTAAGAGGAACTAAAAAGAGGGTGAAATTTTAAAATGAGAATTTATACAGTGTATTTTAAAAAACTTAGCATGTTACAGGAGTGAAAAATGGTATTTTTATCTCTATTAAAAATAAGGAAACGTGTATTTTTAGTTTTCGGAAATACCACTGGGGTGGAAGGGGGGGAGGTAAAAGTGACTGAAAATGGTGTTGAATTCTTTTAATTAGGCTACTGTTATCTCAAACATGAAGATGTTACAGACGTGAAATTCGATATTTAGAATCTGCTTTAAAAGCAAAGAAACACGAATTCTCGGAAAATCCAATGAATGGGGGGGGGGGAGGTGAAAGAATTGATAAAAATAGTAGACTTTATTGTATGAGAATATTAACATCTAATAAAAACTAAAGTTTTTAGGGTCTACAGACGTGAAAACTGGTATCTGGATCTCCTTTAAAAACAAAGAAAAGCCCGTTTGGGGAGGGGGGATGGGAGAATCATCTTAGGGGGCGGGAGTGAAAAGGAGTTGAATTCCTTCCATGAGGACATATAAATCAAACATTGAAGAAGTTACAGTCGTGATAATTGGTATTTAGAAGATCCTTTACTATTAAAGAAACAAGTATTTTTGCCGGAAAATTCACTTGGGGTGGGGGGAGTGTGAAAGTGAAAAAAGTGAATTATTTTAATCTCAAAACTGAAGGTAATATACGTAAATAATGGTGTTTGGAATCTTCTTAAAACATAAAGAAACACGCCTTCTTTCAGTTTTTTGGGGAGGGGGACTGGGGATAAATAAACATAACGGCGGTGGGGTGTTAAAGCAGGCGAGACCAATTGATTTTACTGTTCATAATGTATTTATAAAGAGCCTCCGTTGCTCAGGCGGCAGCGCGCCGGCCTCTCACAGCTTGGTTCCGCGGTTCAAATCCCTTTCTCTCCATGTGACATTCATGCTGGACAAAACGGAGGCGGGACAGGATTTTCTCCGGGTACTCCGGTTTTTCCTGTCATCATTCATTCCAGCAACACTGTCCAATATAATTTCATTTCTTTCATTTCATTTGTCATCCGTTAATCATTGCCCCAGAGGAGAGCGACAGGTTTCGGTTGCCGGCACAATTCCTATTGTCGCCGCTAGATGGGGTCTTTATTCATTCCATTCCTGACCCTGTCCAATGACTGGAAACAGGCTGTACATTTTCAATGTACTTATTCTGATCATAAACCGATCATTTTTAATCTTTCCTGGGTTCGTTTTCAAGAGCTATCCTATCCTTCGGAGAACGTTCTTAGCTTACAGTAGATTCTCCTGGCATATATATAAAAATATTTAAACACATTTGAAATAAACGATAGGAATGAGATTGACCGTCCAATTGTTCTCTATAATAAGGTCAATAATGCACGGAAGTATGTCATTCGTATGGCCAGAAATCGCCTACACTTGCCTACGAGCGAAAATGTTGCTGGTCACATTGTCAACAATGACAATGGCAGCAGATGTAATTTAACGCACCTTGCATCTTGCTGTTGGGTCCAGAACATCTATAATAATAATAATAATAATAATAATAATAATAATAATAATAATAATAATAATAATAATAATAATAATAATAATGCTCTGGACCGTCGTCAAATGTGCGTACCGCGCTGGAAACGGGTCCTGGACGGGTACTGACTAAGAATGCAGTCCGGTCGCGGGTTCAGTACCGCCAAGGCACCCAAGACGACACCACGCCTGATCTCCTGAAGGATTTGTTCCATATTAAAAATGCTTATAGGAAAAGATGGCAAAGATTTAGGGACCCAAGTGACCGTGTGGAATACCTGGACCTAGCTCAGGAAGTACGAAATCGATTACTTTAAAGAAAGATTGAAAAATGGAAGGAAACTTGCCGTAATCTATTAGAAAACGAGTCAGATCGCGAATTTTGGCGGATTCTCTCAGAAAAAGAGTCAGATAGCGAATTTCGGCCGATTATATATAAAACAATAAGCATTCAAATATACATTTCAGTATAATACCGTAGCGAAGCACGGGTATCTTGCTAGTTCTTAATAAAAGAAAGGAAAATAACAACTGGAAATGATAGAAGAAACCAATACTTGATCTCCTTTTTTTTCTAAAGAGGAACTTGCGTCAGACTTTGGAAATGAGAATAGCACTGTTACTTCGTGTTTTAATGTTTGATTAATTTCATTGATATCGTTGTTTCTCTCCTTCTTCTCCTCCTTCCTCTTTTTATCGCGGACCACTTTTGACTCTTTGGATGGTTCTAATCATCGAACCAATGCGTACACGGACAAATATCGCAAAGTTCAGGTGCCTTCTTTCGTAAAAATGTGTGATTTATTTTACGTCGCACCGACACAGAAATGCCTTATGGTGACGATGGGACAGGAAAGGGCTAGGAGTGGGAAGGAAGTCGCTGTGGCCTTAATTAAGGTACATCCCCAGGATTTGCCTCGTGTGGAAATGGGAAACTACGAAAAATCATCTTCAGGTCTGCCGACAGTGGGGTTCGATCGCACTATATCCCGAATGCAAGCTCACAGCTGCGAGCACCTAATCGCACAGCCTGGTCGCACGGTACAAGTGTGAAAATCAGGAAGTCTAACATAGAAGTGAAATAAAACTATTTCTGAGCAACATCCGCTATGAAGGCATGGTAATGCACGGGATTGCTGTGCATACAGTGTGAATTATCACGCATTCGAGTCGCACTTTAAATAAAACATGGTTAACTAGACAGTTTCTCTGCTCAGTTGTTCCTCTTCTTCTTCTGCTTATTTTTCCTCTTTTTAATCGTGGATCACTTTCTGAATCTTTAGACAGTTCTAATCATCAAACGGACTGGAAACCGGAACGAAAAAATAATTGAAATTGATTTAAGCCACAAAATCTTTATAGATTGCTAATGGACATACGATTTCGCCAAAGCAACTAAAATTCCAATATTAAATCTTCTGTACCCAGGTTTATCAGTTGATAGGTAACTTTGACTTGAAAAAAAATGACATGAAAGAAATTGCCACATTCCATGGAGGAAAACTTTAATGTTGTTTGGCAGATTTCGGCTTCGTTATTGTGGCTTTTATAATGGATACATCTATATCACAATGCTGCTTATATGAGCCCATGTGAGCTTTACGTCTCGTACAAATATACATTTAACCATAATACATGTTTTCCAAATAAATAAACAAATGACCAAGGAAAATAATGACTTTTACAGCTCTGTTTGTTTTAGAATAAAACACACTCAAAACTGAGAGGTCGTGGTTTATTATGTTTTAGGGTAGCATTTCAAGAGTAACGAACGTTGTTATGACACAGATTTAGAAAGAAAATTAATCTAGAAGCTGGCGTCAGAAAAATATATGAGACCTACTTTTAGCATCTGCATATCTTGTTTGTTGCATTTTAATTGTCTATTTTACATATCATACATTAATGGTGAGAGCCGGGCGAGTCATTAGACAAACGTGACCTCATTTTCATGATGAGTATTCGTGATAAGTGAGCAATTATATACCCACGATATTACATTATTTTTCTTTTCGCTATTGGTTTCACGTCGGAACGTCACAATCAGGTCTTATAAAGACGATGGTATAGGACAGGGAAGGAAGCGACCGTGGCCTAGTATGAAAATGGGAAACCACAACAAACCATCCCCAGAACTTCCGACATTGGGGATTGAACTCACTACCTCAGAAATCCAAGCTCACATCAAAGGATGCAAACGGCGTAGCAGCTCCCTCGGTTACAAGGAAATGCACACTGTTCAACTGGGGTTTCTATGATATTAATCAGGACCAGCAGCAATGTCTTCATGAGCGAAATAAAAGCCCTTGGTGTTACGTTGTGGAATTTAGAGAGAATATCTGAGTAAAATACAGTATTAGGAGTCCCACTACGATACTACTCATTTGTAGAACATTTACTTCATAATTTTTGACATTTATTTTCCTATAAACGAGACTTTTGATAACGTTAATTAGACCAAGCTATTTGAGGTTCTGAAGGTTATCGGGATCACATACCGAGGAAGAATAATTATCTACAATCCGTAGAAGAATTAGTATACAGTGAAAAGTATCCAGAGGTTTGAAAAAGAAGCAGATATCAAGAAAGAAGTGAGCCATGGCTTTAGTTTGACTCTCGCCTTTTCACTGTTTATGTAGAAGAAGCTGAAAAAGAAATCAAATACGAATTTGGAAAGGGAGGCAAAATACCGGAGGAAATAAAAATTCTGAGATATACCGCTGAAATTATTATATCAGAGTCTGACGAATGCCTGGAAAAATTGTTGAATAAGATGAACAAAATCTTGGAGAAGAAATACAACATACACACACACATACGTACATCATCATTATAGACCGTCATGCCTTTCAGCGTTCAGTCTGTAAGCCTCTGTGAAATTATTATAGTCACCACAATCTTATATTTGCGACTTGTGCTGTAGCCTCATTTAGTTCTATACCTCTTATCTCTAAATAGTTACAAACTGAGTCTAACCATCGTCGTCTTGGTCTCCCTCTACTTCTCTTTTTGTTCACCAAGTTGTTTCCAAGGAGTCCCTCGCCTGTCAAATGAGAGTGGGACACCGTTACTTCCATAGGTCCGATATTTACTTGAAACGTTCTGAGCCCGGTACATTCATGAAGCAAGATGCTACCCTACTTACACATAGTCCAGGTGAGGATTTCTCCTCTGACGGGATAGGGACCACCGATGGATTGTATAGTCCTAGCCGCCTGAGCGCAAGGTGGGCCATGACTCGAAATATGTCCGAGATGCCCACTCCCATTCCGTAGCAATTGGTGTCCCGACTCTCAGGACCACTTACTAGGCCACTCAGCCGTTCCCCATGGTTCACGAACTAGGACTTGACTACAGCAACCCACACCAAGAACAAGATGAAAATAAATCAATCAAAATTAAAGTACTGGAGTTATGTAGAATACAACCTGGTGATGCAGGTAATATTAGATTAGGAAATGAATTCATAGATGAATATCAGAATATCCAAGAATGGCGGGAGTAGGCAGATATAATAGAAAAGGAAAATCTTCGTTAAGAAAGAAGAAATTTCACACTTCAACCATGGATATGCATATTTTAAGGATGTTTTGAAGACATCTTGTGTAGCGTGTTATGTATGAAAGTGAAACGTAAGTAAAGATCTAGCGCAGATAGAAAGAGATTAGAAACTTTTAAAATGTGTGTTACAGAAGAATTTTGAAAGTGAGATGGGTAAATCGGATAGCGGGCGTAGATTTAAAAAATCGTGTTGGTGAGAGAACGATTTCTAAAAATTTGAGATAAACTGATAGGGCACATTTTGAGACTCCAAAGACTTTTACAGTTGGTTTTGAGGGAAGTGTAGGGGTAAGAACACTAGAAGTAGACCAATTACAGAGCAGAGTAGATATAGAAGTAATTACGTGGAAATAAAATACTATCATAAAATAGGACGGCATTGAGAGCTACATCAAACCATTCCATGGACTGATGACCGGAACAAAACAACAAGAAAAACAACGACAACAACAACATTTTTCTTTCAAAAATTTCCTCCTACTAATGTTTCTCCCAGTTCAATGAATTACCGTAATTAAAGGATTTAGAATCGTATTTTTCTACCTATGCACATTGAAACTGCTTTGACGTTCCATTCTAATAATTCTCTGTTTTGTATCCACCTCACAGATCGATATGTAGCGATAAATAACAAACTTAACTCTGTACGTTTGCACAGTCACGTCTTTTTCGCCTACTTACAATCTTATCGGCATTTCAGATTGAAGATAACGCCCCAGTCCCTATGATTTAGTATCTCGAACGTCCTTTCCCCTTTTACGTACGCAAATATTATAATGTTGTCACGCTTTCGGTGTAAACATATTTGATAATCTACGACTGTATAATTTGATATCCAGCGCCGTCTACTGTGGATGGCATGAGACCTTAATCGAAAACAGTTAAATACCTTGGGTCGGGGATTGAGTGTTGCGCTGTCCCAAAAGTTCCTATAACTTACACCCCACTAAGCGTATTACTCCACCACACTCACACACAACTTCCTACATACCACAGATGAAATTTGATAACCGTAGGTTATACTGCTGGGGTGCAGTTCTTCTGTTGTGATAGCATAGCTCCACTTTGCTGAAAATAATTTGATGGAAATGGACAAAGGGGATTAGTGAGACCAACACATTTGGTGATGGAAACGGACAAAGAGGATAAGTGCGACCAACACATTTGGTGATAGAAACGGTTAAAGGGGATTAGTGCGACCAACACATTTGGTGAAGAGCTTACTTACACTTTGTCAGGACGTGTTAAGTTTTCCTGCCGTACTAAGAAATATCTATTGAATTCCTCGTGCATATGCAGGTTTTATCATTTTTTTTACAGTCTTATCATTTCTGCACTTCCTTTAGATCAGATTGTAGTAGTGTGGTTCAAAATCTACAAATATGATACCCATAATTTTCTTCTCGGCCCTGTACTGAAATCTGGCGGAAATTCTTGTAACCCATCGTTCTTCGTATTAGGGGTTACGTGTGAACCCACCGTTAGTGTGACAAAAGCAGGCATGTGAGGAAGTACATTATTACTTTACAGTCTTGGCAAAGTTTTGTTCTGGAATAATTATTCAGGTAATTCTTTCAATTAAAAGGAAGAAGAACAGTTCTTTATTGTAGGCTTACTTGTTCATTTGATGGTAATGTTATTTATCTGTGTTAAATAATGTTAACACATACGTATAGAAGGCGCCTTTGTTCCGATCGCGGTTCTCCCTATTATGTCACCTCACCTGTCTCTTAATATGAGAACCCTCCTATTAGGAGCTTTTCTGGAGCTGATACTCATGTCATCCTCAAACGTTTACTAATGAAAAGAAAAAAAAAATATTTGACTGATGGTTGATTCTTATAAAAGCCTTTATTTTAGATAGTATTTAGCCACGAGTTTCATAGGAAATTTTAATTGGTAGAGCGAAAGAGAAATATACCAGATCAAGAAGACAGGTAGAAGGAACTGTATCCACGTCTCTGATGAGGAGAACATGGGTGCGAAAGGTTTGTTTTACTTCAATTATCTTTCTTTCCCAAATCTGTTCTGTCTAGTAATAACTCATTTTTGCTCTCGGTAATCGGGACTAACTTATTGCCATTTAATTAATTAGTAACAAAATTTCAATGTATTACATTGACATACATTAGTATTACATTTTTAGATGTACCCATTATCTCACACACAAAAAAATACCTGGGATAAGCAGCAGATGGTTCCTGCAGTAAATTCAGTTCCAGCTGGAAAAATAGGGTACGCCTACTTAATCATTCATGGATTCTCAGTATGGATTGAGTAGTCAGGATATAAAACGGATGTTTTTTTTAGTATGCTATCAGAAATTGAATCGAATAATCATTTTCAGAAAATTCAGTATCATTATTACTCTGTGAATCTATGTCATCCCAACCTTCCAAGTACGTCTCACAATTCCAGGTCTAATTTCGTCTATTCCTGCTGATTTATGACAATGGAATTTATTTGCCATCTTTTCCAAATGCTCAAGCGTAAATTCACTAGCACTATTGTACTTCCCATGAGCTCGGTTGCCCACTAATTGGACAACGACTTTCCTAACCTTAACACTTCCTAAATACTCATTACGTAACATGGTAATGAGCCCTAATTTCAATATTAAAAACCACCTTGGGTTATGTTCATGGAGAGAATACACTTGTATTCTTCCGTATTACAGAAGTGTGTCGTAACTAAAGATATAAAAAATAACTACTTTTCCAGACATGTCAAAACTGGTCTCTCGCTAACTTCATCTGTCGTCAATGAGATAGCCAGTTCTCAATGGGAGTATCTTTGAGTAGTGCTCTATCAGATGTGAAGTGAACTTGTAAACTAAACGGAGAACATCTTCTTGTTATCTGTCCTGCCTTCTTTCGTATAATAAGAACAACGAGAAACACCTTTCTCTCTCTTTTTGCTATTTGCTTTACGTCGCACCGACACAGTCTTATGGCGACGATGGGATAGGAAAGGCCTAGGAAGTGGAAGGAAGCGGCTGTGGCCTTAATTAAGGTGTGAAAATGGGAAACCACGGAAAACCATCTTCAGGACTGCCGACGTGGGGCTCGAACCCACTATCTCCCGATTAATGGATACTGGCCACACTTAAGCGACTGCAGCTATCGAGCTCGGTACCTTTCTCTCTCATCACTACCAACAGATGCTAAGAAGTTCAGTAGTTAAGACGTTAAGGGAGGTCATACAGTAGACCACAATAAAAATGTAACTTATAAAAATTAATCTTAGACGAAAGGTTGTGGTTTTGTAAACATACATACTGAACCATTTAGGTCCATATTTAGGGATACCTACCTTCCTTACCTATCAGCAAAGTTCATGAGATCTGTCTCTTGGGTCGTATCGGGTTCTTCGTCACTTGCTGAGGTAAAGGTAGGGTTCAGTAATTCTAATCTATCTACTTTGAATGAAAGGTCTGTTTAAAAGATTCTAATTTTATTCCGGAAATTCTGAAGCATTCTGATATGTCAACGGTATTACTGAAATTACACGTGTCCACTGGACACCACAATCATTATATTACATATAAGGTTAGAACACTGGTGAGCCTTTGACGTGTCTGCCTGATGGGCATTCTTACTAGAAACCATTGTCTCATTTTTATTAAAGAAAAGAAAGTCTGGAAATCCTTAAATTCGGCTTCCATGTGAGACCACATGTACCATCATAGTGATTCGTTATGGTCCAGCCCTCGTAACACGAACTCTGGACTCTGGGTATAATTAAGGTAGTCCAATCGGTGTGTGCCACACAGTGGTTATACAACATGGACCCTTAATTGAATCGATGTGACCTGCGTCTATGTCAAGGACCGACATCTAAACTTCTAAGTTACTTTAAAGTCATTGTGGATGATTACCGCAAGGAAAGTGATGCTACAGTGGCATATGGCCCTAATCTAACTCACTGACGTTGATGACCCCTTGACCATCCAAGTTTCTAAGCTGAAGGCTAAACATAATTAAGTTACATCGGTTGATGACAAAAGATTCCACTTTACTATCCCCAGCACATTCACTGCTCAATCAATCAAAGTTAAATAATTACAACAATAGCAATGCTCACAAACTTTGTGGCAGTAAAATCCATTTCCTTCGGATCTGTCCCCTTAATCGTTACTTTACCATTTAAATGTTCCCCAGAAAACAAACTAAGATTTCCAGAACGCATCTCCAAGTTATTCGCTTGATTAAAGTTATTTCAAAATGCGGTTTCACTGAATTTAATAATTAAATGAATTTAAGTGATTTAATGAAATCTTAAAGAACAACAATTTCTCTCTCCGCGGACTCTGGTTTATTCACAAATTCCTACGCAGCTGTGATGTAAATTCAGTCATGTGATGTTTATCTGGCTGGAAAAGAATTGTTACATAATTCATGTCCAGTTATATATCTTGTCTCATGATCTCACACTTTAAATCTAATCTAATCCTATTCATTATTAACACTTGGATAACCTAATAATCTACGTACAAACCAAAAGCAATTCGCCATATAATTACGATGCCATATCTCGTCATAACATTTTTAAAAAGTTTGCGCACCCCTTCAGACAAACAATTGTCACGACCATCGCTCTATATTTTGGACAACCCTGAATTTGGTTACTAGTACTCTTTATACTCTAAGTTCGTGGTTTCAAATGTTCATTACGTCCCCAATTAAACAAATTCACAGTATTCCACAACACTCAGGTTATTACCGGATGAAAATTTCAACTAAATCCAACATTAACGTTCTCCCCGGCCGAGAAATACAATCTCAATTCCACGTGTGTCTCGTTATCTTACGGTGAAACCCTCTCAGCTGAGGCCTCTCGTCCCCAAGTTCGCTTGGCAGTAACATGAAACACCTGGTTTGTTCTACTTGACTGGCTTCTCAAAATACTCCCTTTTAAACTCTGCCGACATAATTAAACAAATACGATATTCTAACCAACAAAATGCACAGATTATGCTTCAAGATGCCCACAATAAATATACGCGTCGCAAATTAATACCGCTATGGATTTCTATATATTTCTTTCCATTCCCAACATTATAAAATATTCCTCGGGCTTCCCTGTCCCTGCTTCAATGACAGGACTCTAACCTGATTCACAAATCTCATTTCGACTCACACGACAACTAACCTCTGTTCCCTACTCGCAACTACCATCGAAAAAGAACTGGAATAAAATCCTTACTAGAATTCATGACGTCTAATACGCAAATGCATTAATAATGAACAACTTCGCATAACATGACATCGTATTTAATAACTTGATTTTCACGAAAAATGACTGAAACATTCTACTAGATCTTTTTATTGTCAGTCAGACACAGTTTAAAATGGGCCTAGAAAAACGTTTCTCTCCGTGACCAAATTCATCACCTTAGATTCTCACCCGACAGCGCGTCTCCACTCAATTGAAAAATGAGTAACCATGGATTTCTATATTGTTTACGTCAAATTACAGACAGAAAAATTTTACGTCGAATGAAGATCTTAATTAGACTTCACAAATTATAGGCAGTACACACACACGGAAATGGCGATCTACATTGGACGTGATATCACTTCGAAACCCCATTCAATAACTTTTTACATCATTATACGGCACTCGCAAGACTTCAAAAATTTATCCAAGTGGAAAATAAAACAAATGACTCTTTTAGTCGTATTCTCACATTTACAAAACTTAATAGGGGTGACCACTGCGTCGTATATCCCCATTCAAATACACTTTTAGAGATCATGAAACAAGATATACTAGGTAGTAAGATGGAAAGTCACATTACCTTATGTAGTCACACCATTGTTCGTCATAGGGCTCACCTGCGACCCTGGCATTTTTATTTAGCCATTTTTACATTCATGGCTTTACAGATCATAATTATATTTCTTCAGGTTTCCTGGAATAAAGCATAAAAATTGCCCTTCACTCCTTTTTTTTGATCGCACACGATGGACTGCAACTACTTCCGCACACGAATTACTTTAATAATCACAGGAGAATTTATTCAGTACTGTGACCGTCCTATCTGGTACAATTATTTCCACTCAAAAAAACTATCTCCACATGGAGTCAAGACCCCAGCCACAATGGCTAAAATCTGCGGTTGAACTTAGTCTACTTTTGTTGTTTGATTTCACAGAGCAGCTCAACACTTCATCGTCCGCCTCGTACATAAAATGCAGGAGAAGGAGACTTCGCCATGGCGTCCCTTCATATTTATACCAGTTACCCCCTCTCTTCGGGCATCTCCCTTTGTCACCAAGAAAATTTCTATGAATTTTCTGACTTAACTAAACTGTAATTACAAGAGTATTGAAAGTGACCACATACTTGCTACATTTCTGGCGGTAGTGTTCATGGACATTTAAAATTTATACGTGTTCGATTTGTGGGATAAATGACCTCCTTTGATAGGCACTATATTTTTTTGACTTGGCTTGGGTCACGCCATGTACACCCGCTTTGAAATAGTTCGCAAAACTGACTTAAGATTCTTACGCCGTTGACACGTGCGATTGACGTCACGTATCCCAGAGCGTGGGACCGAAGGTATTCACCCCCTCGTCACGTGTCAAATTCATGCTATCAAGAATCGAACTTCTAAATAGAATTGTCAATTTATGCATAATGTTCTTAGGGCACAAAGGTCATGGGTTCAATACGAAGTTTTATGTAAAAGTTTATCATAGTTTTAGAGATGTTTACATTTTAGTGACAGCTTGCACATCGTGTTGGGCGTGACTACGTGACAATGGATTCAAATGTACAGCAACAGACGATTGTATGGTTTCTCATCTGGTCAGTTTCTTATAACACTGGCTGTATGAGTTGTACTCACGTATCTCATGACTGTATCCTTGGTTTAGTGAGTTGTATTTAAGAGTGGACAGTTTTGAGCTTCTGTTTCCAAGGTTTCTGTTGTGTTCTCCTCGGTAGTAGTAGCAGTGTGTTTTGTAACTTTCTATAACATGGTGTTTCGAATTGTTATCATCATGCATAAGAAAAGTAACGTAGTAAAACGGAGAAAGAGAAGATTTAGTGGAAATCCATTTTCCAATCAAGAGAGAAGTGATAATGATTATGTAATTACTGAGGTGACCAGTATCCTGCACCAGCGAGGAAACTTGTGCCAGAAGTTAGGTCAACTTTTGTCCCAAGGGCTCAAAATCTTGGTGTGGCTGTCGACGATCTGAATCAGAGGGGACAGTTAGTCCCTACAAGTACCCACATCCCATTCCCGAACCTGTGATGGCCACCATAAAATCTGTTTCCAAAGATCTTTACAAAACAGAGTTACAGAGAAGATGTCTGAAAGGGAGAAACCAACATGCAAATGAGTCATCAAATTGTAAATTTTGGTCCGTATGACCCAACCATCATAGAGTGATAATGAAATTGTTCAAATAGAAACCTGCAGTTCAGTAGACAGTTTTAACGATGGAACCAGCAGTAGCCTACAAGTACTGAACGCATTGGTAATCAAAGTTGGGAAGAATACTCTGGTAGATTTGTGGAAGTTCGACCAGGGAAGAGGAAATTCAGATAAAAAAGTAAGAAACTCAACTTTGGAGACTAGAAAATGTAGACAATGGCTCAGACTGGAAGAAAAATCCAAGAAAACTAGACAGAGGGTATAACGTATGTTAGTGGAGCCTTCTAAGATGTACCGTGGGTCGAACCTTGTGTTAGAACTTTACAAGCGTTTTCCTGAAAATATATTTTTTCAGGAAAGGAATATAATATCACAATAACTCTTTGCTTGATCTAAATGAAATTTTGCTCAGTTGTTCAAATAATAATTCTATGGAGGATGAACTGAAATAATGGAACTGAGACAAAATTTAGGCTTAAGATATAATTAGTTAACAGTAACGTACACCTTTTTAAATCTCCAAATCAATTTAATTCCACTAAGATATTTCGTCTTTGTCCATCCTCTACAATATTCTGTGAATTTCAAATCAAAGGAAAGAAAAGAACAATAAAGATCATATTTAAGGAACAGTCCTTGTATTATCATGTGGTTAATAATTCTTTCAAAATATAATAATTTATAGTGTGGCTACTTTACATTCATTTCAATTTTTACTAGATCAAACAATAGACTAGGGTGTTATGTATCACCGTATTAATTTTCAATTCCCTACTTGAAATAATGTAGGAAACAGTCATATTTTTGTGAAGTTGTAACTAAACATGACATGACTAGTATATGACTCCTCTTAAGACCATCAGACGCTAAGACCCTCTCAAGATCATGTCGTTGAATTATATAGACTCTGAAATCCCCCTCTCCCATATCACGTGGTCCAGTAAGATCTGATGTTCTATCGCTTCTTCCTTCCATCGCCGTATATCCATCATCTTGTTTCGGAACGATCATTCACAAAGGTTGAAAGTTCGCGGACATTGTAAGCGTCAGGTAAGAAGTTTCAGAAAGTGGGAGTTGACAAATTCTAACTGCCTCTTCAGAACATGATGGTAACTAGGTAAATATACAATCTTGATGACGTCATTTTCGTGGTAAAGGTCGAAAATTAGCAAGGCATGTCCGGTCGACTGACCTCGGGCTACTGGAAATTATTGCAAGGTATTAATACGGGTGATGTTTTAATACCTTGCTCCAGAATTAACTCGTTCAGATTTCGTTATTGCCGTGATACAAAGAAATGAGATGGTAATGTGAAATAGATTACTAAAGCCCTATATATACGCATAATAATCTTAAATGACCTACCACAAATTAATAAAAACACCTTACAAATTAATTGTACAGTTTGATAATTTTATATAAGCATTCTCTGATCTTCGAAACATCGCATTCACCCTTCTGAGCCCTAAACAAGTGACATTTCAGTTGAGGGCTCACAGATACACTCTGCCACTTCCATATCTCTTATGCCTACACTTGTGTGTACAACAGTTTGAAATTCCTTCATCATACAACATTATACACATGAAACATATGTTACAAAATTACTTCTTGGTTACTTCTACGAATGGGTGGTCATCATCTTGATGATTCCACACACAACTTCATTACAGCATATAATATAACACTTCAACGTTTCCTAAAGGAAAACATGCACAATTTTATTAGCGAGCTTTTGATACATCACTCTCCGAAATGTTCATCATATCTTGCTGATTTCACGAATCCAGTGTTTCAAACACTTGACGATTCAATTTACACTTTCCAAAAGTAATACAAACATAATATACTACATTACTTAATCATCCTTCGCTTTCACTCTTTCAAGTATTTGTCAGTTCTAGCCGTATAACTACCACTTCACACACGATGACACATTCACGTTGTTTTAGCCTATGGTAAAATTATTGCAAGTCGTTAGGATGACTTCATATTGTTTACGAGGAATCTACAAATTTTCATCTCCTGTACTATTCATCCTTGTTATAACACATCAAATTACAGGTTACACCATACAAGGCATTACATACGGAAATCAGACGTAACCTTAATTAATGAACTCGTGTTTACTGTATACCTCATACACACATCGTATTGACGACAAAACAAGTCTCTGAAAATCCATATTCCAGAGAGTGGTTACACCTCTCTGCGACAGGTACGTTATGTAATATATAAAGGTAGCCAAGCATACTGACCCATATCACATATCTACGGAAAATCTACCTGACTTCTAATGTTGTACGACCCAAGCAGAATGCCATATTTAATGCTCTAATTAAAGCTGCTGAACTCGTCTTAGTCCCTTACTTAACGCGCTGAAAATGATAAAAGGTGTACTTACGGCTAACTGCTGTAAAAGCCCCGTCTTCTACTCTCAAAGGGATCAGCCAAAAGCTACTTCTTAAATCAACAGGTGAAACCCAATTTTTACCCTGAAAACCTTGAATCAACTTTTCAATTTTCTACAATTTTAACTGGTCAGCACAAACAAGTTTATTCAACTCTCTTTCATCAAAGCAAAGCCGTACAATTCCATCACTCTTAGGGACAATTAAAAGGTTTAAATAAGGCCTATTTGATACTTTAATCACCTCATCGGCTAACATCGTTTGTATCTGATCGTCAACTGCCTTGGCATATTTGTGTGGTATAGCACATCGTGGCCCGCTGAAAGGACTGTCACCTAACATTGAAAAAGAATGTTCTTACACATGTGTTTTACCGGATTTGACAGAAAAATCTGAGCGTGTTCACATAACACTGCCAACAATTCTTCCCTCTGGACTTCCTCTAATTTACTCTTACTCGCAGCTTCAAATAAGGCATTCTTTTAATCCTCATTCAACCACAACTGACGTAAATTCAACACCTCCCTGTGAGCCTCCTTAAATTTAGAAACCTCAGTAACACTCCACATGGCACAGACATCCGTTTTCCTCTGAATTCCATTTTACAGCTCAGGTTTGACAAACTTATTATCCCATTTCAGATTTACCATTGCTTGTTTTTAATCTTACTGGGCTGATTTTAAGGTCGGCCAGTCACATACCAAGATAAGATCAAATACCAGGTGAGGAATAACCAGACATGCCTGTACAGAAATAAACCCCTCTATACAAACCGGCACCGCGACTTGCTTGCAGATTTGTTTTGACATTTTACCAACAGCTGTAATAATGACTGTTGACTTAACGGCCATCTCTTCCATCTTAATACCCAGTTTAACTAAAGAATCGTACCATTCTGAGCTAATACATGATTTCTGACTTCCCGTATCAATTAACGCATCAACATACGCCCCCATACTTCTAAATTAACAGCAGGGTTAACGACTTCAGCACCCGAATCTAAATAGTTGTGATCCGGTTCATACATAAGATCTTCCTTAACATCTAGGTCGTATGGCAATAGCTTCGTAACGTAGTTTCTAACTACTTGCGAATAAGGCTGGAATTCTGAACCGTCATTACAGACTGCATTTACTTTAAAGGTTCTGCTCGTGTACCTACACTCGGCTCATTAGTAACTTGTCCTCTCTCTCGTTATGTATTTCCTGTTCTTTGTTCAGGAGCTCCGTTCCTACCGATATTCCCTGGTTGAAACCGACTACGATTCTCGTAGTTTTGCTGTCTCCTATTATCCCTTGGTTCACTATGAGGAACAAAATTGTGTGGGATTCCTGTTCTATGCCCAGTGTTTCCTAACACAACTGTTCTATTTCATTGATAGTTTTAATTCTCTGAATGCACGCTTCTTCGCGTATCCTGTCCGGATAATGTCTTAACAGTGATCTGCCCACATTTGAATCGTTAGTAATAACTTCTAAATTCTGGCAAATCGTAACATGTTTTCAAGAAATACTCAGACCTAGAGATCCCTTCATTATGTTTGAACTTCCCAAATACTAACCTTTCTCTTTCACGGATTTGAATATTTTCATTCCAATATTTGTCTGTGAAATTCGTCTTAAATTCCTTCAGACTTTCATGTTGTTTTATACACTGAAAACCAGGAACGCGTCTCTCCCACAAAAGCATAATCAAACATGTCGAGCGCTTCTTCCCATTCCATAAACAACTCCTCAATCCGTTTCCCAGACCGTTTTTCTACTATGTTAAGAAAGTCTATCGGGTTTCTTTGTTTCCCATTGAACCTCGGTAATTCTATTTCCTTACTGTATTTCCCACCATGACTTTGCCTCTCAATGTTACCTTGTATTTCCCTTACTTCACTTCTTGTGCGTGTTTCTGGTATCGTTATGTGGTTATCTACATCTTCCTCTTTCCTTTCAAATACATTCACAAAAGCATTCTGTTTTTCTTTCAGCATCTTACTTTCCAATGTATTGCCTTCTAAAATCGCAAACGTTTCTCTGTCTTTCCTAGTATTGTCTTTTATCATACTCTTAACAGTATCGATACTGTATTGTACCTGTTTCTTAAATTCCCTTATTTCCTCCTTTTGGGTCTCAGCTTTATTATTAACACTTGTCACCTGTTTCTTTAAGGGGAGTTTGAAAGGCCTATCCTGCCAATGTTAAATATGTCAAGATTATGTTCCTATATTTTCGGAACCAATGAAGGTACGACTCTGAACTTTTTACAGCTGATATTTCTTTATTATTTATGTTGACTGAAGCAGAATTAAAATATAGAAACCCAAATAACGAGATATATTAATTTTTTAATGGTGCCATTTTTACACAAAAATATTTCAAGATGGACACCCCTTACTTCATGTCTATGGAAACCTGTGCTATGATTCTGCTTCAGTAAGATATAATAAAGCATCTCACAAAATTGCATGTATGTATCACAAGTAGTTTTTCAGATACAGGAACATTAATTGTAAAAGTATGTCACTTTGAGAAAATCAGGTTTAAAACTTGATTTTTAAATTAAGGCTCAAAAGCACCCCGCAGCGTAGTCAGTATCTTCTTCCTGGTACCCCTCCTCTAAAATTTTTTTCCTTCGTGATGACCTTGCTGCTTCGGTGTTGAACTCTGCTGCACGCTGTGTCTTGGCAATTCTTCATTTGTCTAAATGTTGCAGTCCCTTCATAGTATGACGGCCAGGGTTGATGCTGAGATGCAATAACACTCTCACTCTTCCCATATTCCCACCATTAAATGTTAATACAGCATCACTGACTCCCCATTTCAAAGTTCTTAACCCCACACATTAATACATTTTTGACACTTGAGTCCAGATAATATTGTTGAAAGACTCGTTGGGATTCTGAGTGCGCCCATGTAGACACTTTCTGGGAAGGCCTGGATGAGCTAGGTCTCTGTAGATTGGCTTGATAGCTTCCATAACTGCTTCAGGTATAGAATTATTGTGCTCAAAATACTCTTCTGAATCTTCAGCCTTCCGGATCCCAGTTCTTCAAAATGTTTACCTAATTTAGGTTCACCTTCACTGTCTTGTTCTTTGGTGTCACATTATGACAATCTGTTTCTACACTGTTGGAGGATTCTACCTCATGTGAACCACATGGTTTTGTGTTTTTAGTATGCTGGTTGCCACAAAACTTACGTTTCCCAAAACCTCTAGGCATATTTATACTTTGTTTACCAAGATAAGTGCAATCAAACTACACGGAAGCACTTCCAGAGACACTAATTCACACGAAATTCAACATTCTTTACACAAAAACAAGCATAGTGGCAGACATATTTGAAATACAAGTGTAACCGAAATTGCGCGCCTAGTATTCTCTATCGATAGGCGAAAACCACAACCTTCTATGTGCAGTAGTTTCAGAGATATTCGTAAGTAAAGAGATGCATGTCCGAAATCAACCAGCCTGATGGATACGCAAGCAATGTTATAAAATTAAAAATAAAATACTTCTAGCAGTCACACGGAGATAAATTATGTACCATTTTATTCATAAAACACTAAATAATATTGTAGGACTTATTTTAGAAAATGTCAAATAATTCACATTTTTGCCTTTCAAACTCCCCTTAACTCCTCTCTGGTGTTTTTGCGTTCTTTTTCATTAATTACAAAAACTCACTCCCCGCTCTAAAAATTTCTTTTCTACCTCTTGTTCATTTTGCTTAGTTTTCTCCTCTGTTCCTCCACCTGCTTGTTAAATCTTTCATTTCGTTTAAATAAGTCGCTTAACTGTTTGCTGTGCTCGTGAATCCTTTTATTAACTTCGACCTTGTGATCAGTCAATCCCCTACTTAATTCACATTTAGTTTGTTCTACCTCTTGTTTAATCCCTGATTTAGTACCCTCTTCCTTAACATTAACTGCATCATTACTAGTAACAGAGTATTATTACATTTAATGGAAGGGCTAACCTCGGCCTCACCACCCATCGTACTATCTTCTGAATCTATAGTAACTTTGTCATTTCTACCCTTATTTCCTACGCTATCTTCATTCCTATTATCTGTTTCTTCCTCTATACTCTTATCTACCCCTTCCCAAGAATTACCTAAAGCACTACTCTTTAACATGTGCTCTCTAAGCAGTGTCATGTCTTTCTCGTCTTGCTCAGCCATTCTAACCAAAAAATAAAACACACAGAACAAAATATGCTGTGGATACGCAACAGTTACACAAAATTAGGTTAGTTATCCTTGATTTTAGAATAGAATAGTACATCTCTCTTATATACTGTATGTATTAAATTGTAATTCACGTGGTTAAGTGTAAGAGAGGGTCACGAGCTCAAACTTCACCACTGCTAAAGTCAAATAAATAAATAAATGAATAAAAACACTGATTCTTTCTTTTTACACCCGTTCTCTTCAAGTACGTAATGGTTTCTGTGATCCCCGACTGCGGCGCCAATATATGGCGCGTCGGATCACTTTTATTTTGATATAAATAATCGCTCATTTTCCTCTCCATAAAAAATATCTCTTGGGCGACAGCCTGCAAACTTATGCCTTGAAGAAAATAGTTTATATTTAATAGTAAAATAATAAGTAATGGGACTAGAAACCCCCAGACGTGGAGTGACAACACTAACCACTAAGTACACTCAAACTAGGACACTAAGGATAATTAATAAGAGTTTATGAAAGTACCAATTAAAATAACGATTTGTTAGGATGATAAACGTGAAGGCGTATTTACGAAAACTGAACTTATGGAAACAAACGAAAATTTGAAGGCAAGAAAATTTAATAAAATGAACTGTTAAGCGAAAACTTGCATAAATGTTTTGCCATATATAGATTCTGGTATCTGGACACGTACGATGTAGGAGCTGTAGTTTCCTGGTCATATCTCGTTGTAAGTACCAGTCCTATTTCCGATTATTGATTGCTCAATAATTGGACAACGAATTTCCTGACCTTAACACTTCCTATAATACTCATTACATGATGTGGTAACGAGCCATAAATTCAATATTAAAACCACCTTGGGTTACGTTCATTGAAAGAATACATTTGTGTTCTTCTATATTACGGAAATGTAGCGTAACAAAAGATATAAAAATAACTACTTTTCGACACAGGTCAAAACTGGTCTCTCGCTAACTTTACCTCTCGTCAGTGAGATAGCCCGTTCTCATTGAGAGTATCTTTGAGTAGTGCTCTACCCAGATGTGAAGTAAACTTGTAAGCTAAAGGAGAACATTTTCCTTTTATCTACAATGTCTCCTTCCGTATAATAAAAACGACGAGAAACACCTTGCCCTCTCATCATGATCAACAGACTCTAAGATGTTCAATAGTTGAGACGTTAAGACCATCAGGCTCTAAGACGTTCAGATGCAAAGGCCCTCCTCTATCTCTTGTCATTGAAGTAAATAGACTCTAAAATCTCCCTCCATCTCCCCTATCACATAGTCCAGTATGATCTGATATTCTATCACTTCTTTCCATCGCTGTATATCCATCATCATGATTCGTAATGACATTTACAAAGGTTGAAAGTTCGCGAGCTTCATAAGCGTCAGGTAACAAGCTTCAAAAAGTGGGAGTTGACAAATTCTTACTGCCTCTTCAGAATATGGTAGGGAATAGGTAAATCTGCAATCTTGATGACGTCCTTTCCGTGGTAAAAAGCTAAAATTAGCATGGCATGTCCGGTCGTCTGACCTCGGGCTACTGGTAATTACTGCAAGCTTTTAATGCGGGTGATGTAATACCTTACTCAAGACTTAACGCGTTCTGATTTCATTATTGACGTGATACGAGGAATGACATGCAGATTAGAGTGGATGTAGGATGCAATAGTTACGTAGAAATGAAAAGGTTAGCACAGGAAATGGTGGCATGGAGAGCTGCATCAAACCAGTCTATGGACTGATGACTCAAACAACAACAACAACAACAAGGAATTGAGATGATAATGTGAATAAGTGTCTAAAAACCCTACATATACTGCGCCCTGGTGGGGGTGTGATAAGCGTCATGCAATTATGATGAATTATTGAGGAATATATATTTCATTTTCAGAATAAATAATATAGTAGTGCACATACAGTAAGGGCAGGCCAGGCCGAGATAGCAGGTTTCACCATAGCACAGAATATTGTCTCCACTGAGATTAACAAACACAATGAGTGACAGAATTAGAATTCTCAGAAATTGTGACGAGGGGGAAAGAGAAACGCACGAGTTGTTGACTAGTTGCGGAAAGTTTTCATAGCCCCGGGCCGAATAGTTAGTGATGAGAGGGCAGAGAGCCGGGTGCAAATTTCTGAGAATTCATGGCAGGGTATCTCCATGTAACTAGCGGGTGTTGAACGCGGGGATGGCACTGGAAGAAAAAAAATATGAGCCTTCCCGGTCACGTGGTTTAGGTGGACCAATGGAAAAATTCACTTGACCAAAGCAAGGCGACAACTTCGTATTGTAAGAAGCACTAGCGAGGCTAACTCCGTGGATTAAACTGATAGGAGGAAGTGCGTTATCAATTCAGAATAAGGTGGAATTTAGGAGCGTTACTATATTATAAAACTTATAAAAAGTTAATAATTGCGGGAGATTGCATGGTGTAATTCTGAGAATTCATGGACGCTATTCGTTGATTGGCTGGAGGCAAAGGACGCCACAAAAGAGCGCGAAATCCCGAGCCGGGATACGGCAGCTAAATTCGCGAATATATCCATTACCAGCGAACGATAATAGTTGAGAATTGGTATAGAGCATTTGAGAACATAATTACATCATTGGATCACATATTTAAGCCACGGGCCGAACCGCAAATTGTCGTATGAGGGTATCGGAACTGTGCGTCCCAAGATGACCTCCGTTGAACTCGGAAGAGAAGGGATACGAGTATAAATATGAGGTCGTGGACAAGTAAAAAGTATTTTGTTTATTTAAATAAAATGCTCCTTTAGCATTTGCAAGGAAATAGTTCCAGGTTCTTGTTCTTGTAGAATAGTAAACCCTTGGTGACCGTTTAAATATCCGTCCCCATTCCTAGGACGGAGCCTTCTTAATTTTCCTATGATCTGAATATATATAGTTTGTGTGTTTTATGATGAGCCTTAAAGTTAAAGATTAGAGTGTCCCGTTCAACCCTGTAATACTGATTGGATGGCGCCGTTACATTTAGTTTGAGATCTTATATCTCAAAATATAATTTTTTTATTGTTTATGAGTTGCGATAGATTCGGACCGTAACACTCCCTGAGATAAATGCTGGTTGGGACTCAGGCTTTAAGCGGGTACAATACGCATATTAATCTTAAATTACCTACCACAAATTAAATATAAACATCTTACATGTTAATTGTACAGTTTGATAATTTTATATACACTCTGTAATGTTCGAAACATCACACCCTATCGTAGGCCTAGAGATACTTAGTGCCAGGCTCAATGGCTTAGATGGTTGAGGCGCTGGCCTTCTGATCCCAGCTTGGCAGGTTTGATCCTATCTCAGTCCGGTGGTATTTGAAGGTGCTCAAATACGAGAGCCTCGTGTCGGTATATTTACTGGCACGTAAAATAACTCCCACGGGGAAACATTCCGGCACCCCGGCGTCCTCGAAAACCGTCATAAGTAGTTACTGAGACGTAGAAACAATAACATAATTATGCGATACTTAGTTAACTAGAGGTTAGATAGTGGTTTGTATCGTCGAAAAATTCCACATATTCCTAACAGTTTTCCTCGATTCAAAGTTGGGTTGATACATTCTATTAAGGATCTGGTGCCCTTATCCTCCCATCTGTAACGGTGAATAATGTTATAGATGAGCCGACGTATGTTTGCACATGACAGCTGTGCAAAATTGTGGTTACACTTCTGTGCCGCCCGAAGCCATGTTACCGCCTTAACAACAGCTGATTGCACGGTCCAGTGAGGTTTTAGAAACATGTATTCAATGTAATCCTGATGATAAACAATGCAAATGAAATCGGCCGACAACAATCTCTCTTTCAACACACTATTATCGCACAAAATGATACTAGGTGAAACTACTACGAGGTTCTTATAATCGTGGTATTGTAAAAGACAGAAGAAACCCGCCACAAGAATTTCACCTCAAATACGGGAATAAGTGTTACAATAACATATCGTCGCTGCCGGGACAAAACCTCCCATGTGAAATATTTTCGCTTAGAACTTTGGTCGGTAAGGTTCTGTCATCTAAGGTGCAATATTGTGTGAATAACGTCAAGGCATTCTCGCTCTTCATAATGTATGTGCTGCGGGTCAGTATATCTCCAAATATATAATCACATAGGTGGTTTTGTCCCGGCAACGACGATATACCGGTGCTATCGCAAATGGTTACAAGTATAACTTGAAGAATTTTCAACAATTTAGAAACTTTATTCTTCTTTTCTGATTCATAATGGGCATTCCATAACTTGATGTGTAGGAACAGAAGGACGACCATAAATGCGTAAGATTTAACTTTCGATTTTGTAGAACTCACCAGTTCTCCGCACTAATTAACGTGCCTGACTATTAAGCGGCACTCCTTGGTACAAAAGATTATCACTTCGTGATTCATTATCTGTCGTCTTCGTTCCGGTGGCATCTCACTGCACTAGCTAAAATTACTTAACAAATGACATTTTTTTGCTACTTGATTTACGTCGCAATTGTCTTACAAAGAACACAAAACTATCCAACTTTCATAAATTCGCGAACCATACCTATGTGCTAGTCACAACAGACAAAATGGCTACACATCGGCATGATATTCACGCTACTTAGAGATGGCACTACTACACTCGCCATATTGCCAACCATAGTCAAAAGAAAATAGTCCATTCTTATTATGCGTCTGGCTTATACTTCGCATTTAAAACATTCTGATATTTTAAGTCAATGAAAGTTTATAAGCAATATACGAAATAGAACTACTGTATCTAAAAGGGAAAACTATATCTGAAATAAGTAGTGGGGATTTTTTTTTCATCATGACTGACGCGTGACGTTCCTCATTTAATTTTTGTAGTGGTGCGAAACAACTGCCACGTGCAAACTTACGCCAGCCCACATGTAACTGCTAACTCCGTACTAGAACAGAAGTCCAGTAAACGCTTCCCAGTCCTATTAGCTTCCATATCTTCCCCACATTTACCCACCACCTTCTCATATCCTTCAATTCTTTCCAACTCTCGCCTTGTATTCGCTCATTATCACTACCCTCTCCTTGCTATTGACCCTTTCTGCGATTTCACTCAATGCTTTATAACACTTGTCAACTCCATCTCCATCTTCATCTGGTGAATATACTGAGACCGTTCTTGTTCTTGTCCTAATTCCTCCAATTGCTAAATTTATCCATATTGCTCGTTCATTTGCGTGCCTAACAGAAACTATGTTCCTGACCAACAGTCGTTCCCCCAAACTCTGTCCTGCCCTTTTTAAGTCCGGCTCCATGACTAAATGGTTAGCGTGCTGGCCTTTGGTCACAGGGGTCCCGGGTTCGATTCCCGGCAGGGTCGGGAATTTTAACCTTAATTGGTTAATTTCGCTGGCACGGGGCTGGGTGTATGTGTCGTCTTCATCATCATTTCATCCTCATTACGACGCGCAGGTCACCTACGGGTGTGAAATCAAAAGACCTGCATCTGGCGAGCCGAACATGTCCTCGGACACTCCCGGCACTAAAAGCCATACGCCATTTCATTTCATTTTCCCTTTATAAAACCTCTTATGGACGCTTTATAATCTCCTATATTTTCCTCTTTACCTCCATTAACCCGAACATCGTTGCCAGGCGCATACTCTTGGTGAGTCACATTTACCTTCTTTCCTCCATAAGACCCGTTACTGTTGTTTGCTTCCCATCGAATTCCATTTCATTCGCAAAGTTCTTTCAAAGGAATCCTTCATATGTCCAAAAGAAGTGGAACACCATTACTCCCATAGAACTGAGGCTTGTTTAATATGTTCTGAGCTCGGTAAATTCTATGAAGCAGGATACTGCACTACTTATACATAGTTCCAGTGAGAATCTCTCCTATAACGGGTTACGGACCAGGGCTGACTGTATAGTCCTAGCTGCCTGAGCACGAGAACCATTGCTCAGTTTATGTCCGTCTCTCTAGGCCACTCAGTCGTTGCCCATGGTTCAAGAACTAGAACGTGATGACAGTAATCTACACCATGAGCCATTTTTGTTTGAATTATTCCTTAAATTATTGTGACCGTTCAGACGTGGTGATGATTACGCCCTTGGTTGCGTGCCTAGAATTAAGGGTGATAGGCAAAGCGATATTTCAAGCTGCCGAGTTGTTGTCGCCTTCATGGATTTACATGTACTCAAACTGAATTCTTCAAATGAGATGCGGCTTTTGATGCAGCCAGATATGTTTTATACATTGTTATGAGTTTTAAAATCGAACGCAGAAGAACACAATTCCAATTTTGATGTAAATAAATTCATACACGCAGTCTAGTCGAAGCATACGTACTGACGAATTTGTAACTATGGATTCGACGAGGAAATAACTAAGAGACGCAGGTGACCATTTCTACAAGCAAAGAGAATGCCGCACCTTCAAGGAAAACTGAATTTAGCGAGTTCATTTGTTCTTAAAACTGTGTTAGATAAAACATTTTGAAGGGAAAACAAACAGATGGAACAAACATATTATCAATGATTCTTTAGCACTTAACATTCTTCAGAACAATAAAAAATAAATATTATGTAAATGAAAGAACTACAAACCCCTTGAAATTATTTCAATATTGTTGTCATTCTAGTTATTCGCTGGATTCTGTCGAATATCAGAGTACAGTGTGCGAAACATGTTCTTTCTTGCCATTTCTTGTGTAAGTATCTGAACCTAAAATCTACTATTTCACCGTTTTCGGCTATTAAGGTATGTAACCACACGTATAGATAAGTGACAAGTACTACTTCTTCCACTTCGATATTTGAGACTGATATGATGAACGTAGTGCATTCAGTAGTGTAAACATAACGGTCAAGCTGCCGAGGGAAGTGCCACCGAAAAATTCTCGTGGATTGCTTTGCTGGATCTCCCTTGCCATCAGTAATTAACCAGGGAGTTATCTTTAGTGCAGGATGAATAAATCTCAAAGCAAGTGCCTCTCCAGAGTTGGAAATTTCGGTTTTATTTTTTATTTTTCGACTTCCTGACAGAGAATCGAATCCACGTCCTTCCAGGTACAGCAAGCACCCTTTTACCGCCTCGACTAGGCAGTCCCTTCTCTAGACAGGATGTACTGAATTACCTTGTCACATGACTTACAGAATTATCCTTTCTTAAAGGAGGTTCATCAGTGGTAAAAGCTGATTAGTTTTTTCGGTTTTCTTTTCTTCCATCTTGCTTAAGTCATAAATGAAGACATTTCTCTAGTAGAGTGTGACCGAGTGGCTTCTGCACTTGACAGTAAAATGGCGCTTTCTGCTGGCTTTATGCATAGATCGACAATTATTATCCATTACTCTGTTGTAAATAGCTTTCAACTCCTAACCTCGTTTTTTGGCGTTATCCAGTTATCTATTGTTGTGCGCCGCAATCTTCACGTAAGAAGTTTCCTTTCTGTAGCAAGTTCCTTTCATTGCTGCCGAGAACAATTATACCTACTGTATCTCGTTTTCTTCAAGTATGATTTGAGTTGCGCTAGACATATACCTTTCAGCTCCTTTCATTTCTCTTCATTTCTTTGTATTCAAGTCATTCAGTTATTCGCCAATATAAGGCGAAAACATTGTGCTCTTTCTAAAATAGTATACTGGCAATCGTAAATAAGCAATACTATAACTGTGTAATATTAAACTAACCCTTTATTGAACGCTGGTCGAATAATTTTTCACCCATTTTGAGTTATAATTCTCATCGCTCAGACTAATTCCATAAACGAAGGAAGGAGGCACCTTTCAGAAAGCCATAAAATTCAATAGCAGTGATATTGATAACTAAAGTTGCTGTTGTTTGTTTACAAAGTATGATTAAGTGATTATTTAAAAGTATCCTATATTGCTCAAAGATGATTCCTTAAACATTTCAATATCTGTCTGTCTGTTAGGTCATCAGCCCAGAGGCTGGTTGGATCCTCAAATAGCACCACCAAAGGTTATGCGGTTATAAGGAAACCCCAAAAACCAATGGCAGCACCAAAATGAGGCGTACTAGGCAAGATGAGGAGTGAGGTAGTTTGCCATTGCTTTCTTCACTGGGTCAGAAAGTACTATTGCAGCACGACTGACCCTATGAGCAGCACCTTTCTTAACACTCAGATGCACTAGTCATGCTCTGAATGTCATTACTCAGCACTACCCATACCCCAGCAACTTCCATATTGTCACAGCCATGGATGAGACTGGGACCTCGGTGGAAGGTACACTTTACTCTGGCCTGTGCCAAGAGATGGATGCAAAAGTACTGTATCCATCAAGAAATGACAGCAGGCAGCATTCCAATATACAGATTGTGAAATGGCGTATGGCTTTTAGTGCCGGGAGTGTCCGAGGACAAGTTCGGCTCACCAGATCTTTTTATTTGACGTCCGTAGGCGACCTGCGCTTCGTGATGAGGGTGAAATTATGTCGAAGACGACACATACCCAGCCCCCGTGCCAGCGGAATCAACCAATTATGGTTAAAATTCTCGACACTGTGACCAAAGGCCAGCACACAAACCATTTGGTCATGGAGCCGGACATACAGAGCGTAACAATACGGTACGGCCAAACTTTCAAGACATACGTAGAAAAATAAAATATGTTATATGGATATGGGTCCGGAAACGATTTACTTCCATGTTAGAACTCACTTTTTAAAACTCTATATACAGGGTCTTTATTTATGTTTGGCAGGGACTTTCTCGCTCGACCTTGGCCGCTGATGACAGGCCGCTACAGGCCACTGGCGCGCGCGGTTTCCGACACTTCCTGCAGTTGCTGAGAGCTGACCTCCGAGATAGTAAGGTGTTCAATGAAGCTACTGCGTACTGTATGTCGTATTGTATAGTCTTTTATTGTGATTGTGTATAGTGCTGTAATGTATGTGAAATATTCGTTACGTGAACGTGTATATCTGCACAATACTTACATTAAGTGCAGAAAATCGTGCGCTAGGACAAGACAAAAGTTTCGAGCGAAATTTCCAGGGAGACCCATTCCTATCAATGGGACAATAAAAACAACTGGCCAAGAGATTCAAACGCACAGGTTCAGTAAACAATAAAAATAGACGTATGGGTCGTTATCTCCTTACTGAAGCGTGTTTGGTACGAGGATCTTAAGTAAAAATCTGTGGCCACCTCGTAGCCCAGACTTAACAGCATGTGATTTTTATTTGTGGGGAATGTTAAAAAAATGAAGTTTATGGGAACAACCCTCACACACTAGATGAAATTAAAGACAATATAAGAGCTGCAATTGCATCCATCAATGCTGAAGAACTTGGTCGAGTAACCGAAAACTTCATTAGGAGATGCCGATTATGTCTGGCAGCGCATGGAGAACATTTTCAGCATAAACTGTGAAAATGGTGAGTAAAATGCATGATAATAATTTTGAGCACCGTATTCTGCCGTACATACGCACGCGCGGTAGCCGGCAACTGAATCGTCACTGGCGGCCAAGGTCGAGCGAGAAAGTTCCTGCCAAGCATAAATAAAGACCCTGTAGTACATTAATGATGGGAAACACGCAGGAACAGAACGTACCAGCATACCACATGAAACACTGTCTCACATATAAAATGTTCAAAATGACCTTCGTCAACACTGATACATGCGTACGCAATATTCTAGGGATACATATCAGTGCAGAGCCTCCGTGGCTCAGACGGCAGCGTGCCGGGCTCTCGCGACTGGATACCGTGGTTCAAATCCCGGTCACTCCATGTGAGAATTGTGCTGGACAAAGCGGAGGTGGGACAGGTTTTTCTCCGGGTACTCCCGGTTTTCCCTGTCATCTTCCATTCCAGCAACACTCTCCATCATCATTTTATAGCATTTACGAAGATATTTTGAGCAGAAAATGCCAATAAAACATGTGCCCTATTCTCAGTTCTTATTATTCCGTCAGGAGAATATCCTATTTTAGTTGAATTTTTTTAAATGCGCGAAGCTTCAGAGCATGAGAAAATTAAATAAAGAATTATTATTGAAAAGATAACTTTATTCTGTTTTACCCTTCCAACGAAAGAAACTGAAGAAAATGCATTGAGAGTAGGACACAGGTTCTTATGACATTCTTTGCTCAAAGTGTCTTCAGCAATCATCTCTGTAAGTAGCGGTAAGTCTTCATGAATCAACCTGTTTATCACCATTTTCCTTGTCTATATTGATTCAAATCTTACCTTAAATAAAAAAATAACATAAATCTATATTAATAATACGAAGTATTTGTCTGTCTGTGTGTGCACGATGCCCAGCCAAATCTACGGCACGCAGAGATCTGAAATTCTTAACAGGGTTAGACTGAATGGGTTCCGAATGCATCTTGAAGCCTGATTTTTAATTTTTCGCTTTCGTTGGTGAGTTATGAACGAAAAACTGGCAGGAAACTTGCGTTGGGATATGACAGTCCAACGCGCTGTCACCAGGGCTACATGCATAGATTCACTGTCGCTAGGCAACGTACATAAGAACGGTAGAGAACACTAGTCAAAAAGCCATTTTATGTCCATGGTTGAGGAACTATGTTCGGTCCCCGTCACGAGGAGTCATATTCAGTATGTAATATCCGGGACTGTTTATCTGTGTACTTGTGCGATAACCATCCAAATCTATAGCAGGTAGAGATCTGAAATTGTTAACAGAGGCGAATTATTAGATCAATTATTATACAGGTAAAATACCTGCCTTCATTATTTCAGTATTTTTTATAGTTTCACTTATTTATTTGATAATTACCCGGTATTCATTTCGTTCACTTATCTTTTAGTTGCAACAAATATGCAAATAAACACTTCGAATTAACTTATATGTAAAGGTGAGGATTAATATTTATCCGGTATTCATTTCATTCACTTAAAACGTTCACGCATGGCTGTGTCAAGGAGCAATTCTTGCTCCGACAAATGAAGCTGTAAAATACCATCTACTAGCATCTTTTACGTGTGAATGTGTGCTATGTCCAGCTAAATCTTAGAGAGGCTTAGACTACCTGCGTTCATTAATTATTTTTTCCGTTTCAACTATGGGATACGACTCTCAGTCAAGAAACTGATGCCGAATATTATAGAAGCCACCATCATGACTGGACATGCCGCGGGTGAAGTAGTATTCATTCCTGGGATTCAAATCACACCTTCGAATATCATCATCATCATCATCATCATCTGTTTACCCTCCAGGTTCGGTTTTTCCCTCGGACTTAGCGAAGGATCCCACCTCTACCGCCTCAAGGGCAGTTTCCTGGAGCTTCAGACTCTTGGCCGGGGGATACAACTGGGGAGTATGACCAGTACCTCGCCCAGGCGGCCTCACCTGCTATGCTGAACAGGGGCCTTGTGGAGGGATGGGAAGATTGGAAGGGATAGGCAAGGAAGAGGGAAGGAAGCGGCCGTGGCCTTAAGTTAGGTACCATCCCGGCATTCGCCTGGAGGAGAAGTGGGAAACCACGGAAAACCACTTCCAGGATGGCTGAGGTGGGAATCGAACCCACCTCTACTCAGTTGACCTCCCGAGGCTGAGTGGACCCCGTTCCAGCCCTCGTACCACTTTTCAAATTTCGTGGCAGAGCCGGGAATCGAACCCGGGCCTCCGGGGGTGGCAGCTAATCACGCTAACCACTACACCACAGAGGCGGACACCTTCGAATATACCGTTTAAATTTAGACGTCTGCAGTTACCCGTTCGTTTGTGCTTCGCTACGCACGTCAACAAGGCACAAGGACAATCGCTTAATGTTGTTGGACTCGATCTTCGGAAACCTTGCTTCTACTATGGTCATCTGTACGTGGGTTGTTCAAGAGTTGGAAAGGCAAACACTCTATACATCGTGGTTCCAAATGGTGGAACACTTAATGTATATCCGGAAATTCTATAAGGAAGTAATCGTATGTTTTTATACAGTTTGTACAAAAAACAATGTGTGTTAATAAATGTAATGCTTTTTTATTTTTATTTTAAATACATGACTTATAACATCTAACGGTTGAATTAATAAACGCGGGTGAAGCCGTGCTTACATGGTAGTGTTTAATAAAATAGCGTGTATCAGCAGTTATACGTGATTTCTTATATGACATGTACACTTAACAGGGCAAAATTTGGCCGCTAGATAAAATCAAAGAATCCGCCACACTGGAGACCCACAAATCAGGGTAGGTCTGTACAGTGCTAGCCTGAGAACGGAAACATCCACATTCACCCGATCTACATGCTGAACTGTTATTTCATTCCTCAACCTGTAGATAAACTGACATACTTCTGCTAAAATACGGCAATCGTCATTATCTATCCTTTGCATTCAATTGAGGCGTTCGGATGTAAATAATGGTAACTGACATTTTACATTTTGTTGCGAAATGCAATGAGAAGGTTTATAAAAATACTGACGGTATCCAGTTTGCTTTATAATACATTTTAATTCAAAATACCTGAATTAGATACGTTACAAATGATCAAAACACAGAAAGTATATCTAATATTTTTTCATGCACTTCTGGAAACATTTTCTGGAAAGTAATTGCATTACCTTTGATTACACGAAAGTTTGGATATGTACTAATGACATACTTCCGGAATCCACCTCATACAGGACATACCATCAGCTACTTTGAAGCTGCAATAGGACGAGGTCCACCATACTTCAAACCTAAGGCACTGCTGAAACTTCCTAAAATATTTCTTTGTCGGCCTTTCTTCCTCAAGGAGATGTATTGAAGATTACCACTGTATTGTTCAGATGGTAACATGACACTAGGATTCTCTGCAGAAAGTTCAAATCATACAAAATTTCGATACCAAATCAATCTGATCCACTTTTCTAAATAAATGTCTCTCTCAACAGAGAAACATTAACAAAATCTCTTCTAGCCATGGCATGCAAATAAGCATTCTGCAAATTAAAATTTCCCATTTTCCAAAATTCTTCCATCATATTCTCTCTTTAATGTTCAGTATTGCGAACAAAACGCTGAAGTTGACATTTACAGCCCGGGCCCAAATTTGCAGCTTCAACGCGTCTGCCCTTATCCCTCCTATCTGAGTATGACAAACATCTGTTTCTCATCATATGTCAAGCAGTTTGGACACTCATGTTTCTTTTCTCCTTCTTCCTCCATTACCATCCGACTCGTTGGCTGAACGGTCAGCGTACTGGCCTTTGGTTCAGAGGGTCCCGGGTTCGATTACCGGCCGGGTTGGGGATTTTAACCTTAATTGGTTAATTCCAATGGCACGGGGCCTGGGTGAATGTGTTGTCTTCATCATCATTTCATCCTCATCACGACGCGCAGGTCGCCTACGGGAGTCAACTCGAAAGACCTGCACCTGGCGAGCCGAACATGTCTTCGTACACTCCCGGCACTAAAAGCCATACGCCATTTCATTTTTATTTCCTCCATTACCAATTCCCTCATTATCGATAGGAGGTGCGACATCCTCTCCCTCATTCTCAGCGGTGTCTGGAACACTTGGCGGAAGTAGTACCTAATTTTAATTGGAGAGGCAAGCCTATAACAAGAATATTATGTTAATCCATATAATTCAACATTTCATTTAAATAATGGTAACTGAAATATGGATTCATATACAGTCCTAAGTTAACTAGTGAATAATCTATGCGATTGCATTTTAAAACATATAAATACACACTACTCACACAATATTTCATCATCATCATCATCTGCTTACCCTCCAGGTTCGGTTTTTCCCTCGGACTCGGCGAGGGATCCCACCTCTACCGTCTCAAGGGCAGTGTCCTGGAGCTTCAGACTCTTGGTCGGGGGATACAACTGGGGAGAATGACCAGTACCTCGCCCAGGCGGCCTCACCTGCAAAGCGGAACAGGGGCCTTGTGGAGGGATGGGGAGATTGGAAGGGATAGGCAAGGAGGAGGGAAGGAAGCGGCCGTGGCCTTAAGTTAGGTACCATCCCGGCATTCGCCTGGAGGAGAAGTGGGAAACCACGGAAAACCACTTCCAGGATGGCTGAGGTGGGAATCGAACCCACCTCTACTCAGTTGACCTCACGAGGCTGAGTGGACCCCGTTCCAGCCCTCGTACCACTTTTCAAATTTCGTGGCAGAGCCGGGAATCGAACCCGGACCTCCGGGGGTGGCAGCTAATCACGCTAACCACTACACCACAGAGGCGGACCACAATATTTCAACTAAAAACAAAGTATTATTTTAGTTAAAAACAATTGTTTTTCACTATGGCAATTACTTGGTGTTTGGTGTACACAATGGTAACTATTGCATACATAAGTAATACTTGAGGTTACGCGTTTTTCTTACCTCAGATTTCCTCTTTGTCGCATGTAATTCAATACCCGCTGTATCTGGTTCATTGTACGGATCTCAGTCTGAGTCATCAAACTCGGAATCACTGTCTTGAAGCAACTGTCTTGATATTTCAGGTCACTGTGGAAACCAATGTTGCCAACTTAGCGGATTTTCCGCTAAATTTGGCGGAATTAGAGGACTGTGGGCGGAGAAATATATCATTTAGCGGACAGCGGAATTTTTGGCGGAATTGTAGATTTATTATAGCGGAATTTAGTGTTTTATCCATTTTACGTTCATTTTAAATTTGTACTCCAATCTGTCTCCGAGCTATTCCGTATTTCTTGTCAGGAGCTAGCAGTCACATGAGGAAAATAATTATGTTATTCGTATTTGATGTTATAAGATCATGGTATCACAAATTTCTTGCGTGGTGAAAGGATACTTGTCTCTTAGTTGACGAATGACGACAGTTAATGAAACTGTGAGAGAGTAGCATTTTTATGCTTTGAAGGAAGATCGTTTAATGAACTGGCCTTTTTTGTGTGTGGCCCTTGAGGTAGGGGATTCACTTAGTTTGCATCCGGCATTAAAACGCCTACAAGTTTTAGCTCGTCGGCTCCCAGTGAAACTAACAGATCAGATGAGGTCGGATATTTATTTTTATTATTATTATTGTTATTATTATTATTACTATTATTATTATTATTATTATTATTGCTCATTTTTATTGCTCATTTTTATTGCTCATTATTTGATATCGGATTTCTTGGCGGAATTTTAGCGGATTTTAGTAGTATTTAGCGGATCTTGAAAATATAAGTTGGCAACACTGGTGGAAACAACAACTTCCTTCCAGCAGTCATCTTGTAGTAGATAATATAATTCAATCGAAACAATTGAAAGATACCAGAACTGTGAATCAATATATCTCTGCCATCTGTTGACCGATTCTGAAACCAATTCGAATGTATGATCCGGCTGTATGTTGCTTTCATATGGCCATGAAATCTCAGTTTCTCACAAAATGTCATATACTATTATCTACACCCGAACGCCTCAATAACAGGAATCAAACACAAAGCCATTTGTGTTATATTTATGTAACAAGGAACTAACATGATTTGTGCATTAAACCATAAAAACGTTTCAATTTGAGCGCAAATAAGTAATAACAAAAATAAAAAGGAATAATGCGCCTTCTCTCTACGCTTACCTTCTTACCTAAGGTATAAATGGACCAAAATGCTACCGTAAGTACTGCTATACAGAGAAACGAAGGAAACGAATTACTGTTCTCCGTTAATACTGTAAGACGTGCATTCCGATAAACGACTGCTGTGATTACAGGTTATTCTACTTATCAATAAAATACATTTTTTTAAAGGAGCACCGGGTGGATTTGAATCACAGCAATTCATGGCCTATCGCCCACTTACAGAGCCTCTAGCAACTAATCTACTATATCCCATTCTCACAACACGTCGTATAACCTCCACTTAGCGATGAGGTATGTTATTAACGGGTTTATATGAAAGATAGCTCCTTTACCTTCTAGAGACAACTTCCTAATCTATTTCTTGTTTATTACGTCGATCGAGAAATCGGATATCAGTGATGTCCACAAGCCAGATACTAGTATGTATACTTCCGTGTCATGGCCAGCACTGTACAGGTGGATCTCTAATATGGCGGATTCTTAGATTTTAGATAGCGGTCGAACTGTGTGCAGTTGAGAGTACTTATGGTAAAGTAAGGGTGTATTCTGCCCGAAGGCAGGTCCGAGCCTCCGCAGAAGTGTGCCTGAGTCGGAGTTTACGTGCGGTAGGGTGGCCAGTTCCTTTCCGCTCCTCCATTCCCTTACCCCCCCCCCCACCAACAGCGCGTGGCAACCCATCCAAATTTTAACCATGTCCAATGTTGCTTAACTTCAGAGACCTCACGGGAACTGGTGTTTTAACACGGCTACGGCCGTTGGCAGTACTTATGGAGGAAGCATTATTTAGGGAACTGAGAAGTGTTCGCGTTACATGCGTTTCTTTTGCGTTGGAGAAACAACACTGGGAAATATATGTGCATGGAAATTTTAAAGTAAAAGTGGGTCAGATAGAACATTTTGAAAAGTATACGGTTTGCAAGTATGATACGTTTAGGAAAGCGCCTTCCTTTAAATCGTAGGAAAATTAAGTACAAAATGAGCTTTAGTCCTCATTTTATATCTTCTGATAATGATAACAGCCGGCCCCGCGGTCCAGGGGTAAAGATCCTACTCTATACCGATCTCTAATCCCGACCGCTCGCGGATTTATTCCTGAATCTGTCGTCTGGCTCGAAGTCCGCTCAGTGTACGTGGGAACAGCTGAGGAGCCATCCGACGATGAGATAGCAGAGCCAGCCAACGACCCAAAGAATAACGCGCGGGAGGGTTCGTCGCTGACCACGCGTCATCTCGTAATCTGCAGGCAATCGGGTGAGCAGCGGTTGCTTGGTAGAGCAAGGCCCGCTAGGGCTGTAGTGCCGTGGGTCTCTTCGATGATAATTTAAAAGTGTACAGGCCCGCTCACACTTAGCGGAAGGGAGACGCGGAGAGGAGAAGTTCCGAGAAGAATTTCTCTCGTATGCACTCATATCTACCGGAAGCGCGCCTCGCCATTTGAACAGCTGTTATCATCGGTCACAGTGGTGTGTGAAGCGTGACTCAGTCGAACGCAACTAAAATGGATCGCTTGTTAGCTCTTGCTCTGTTGGCTGAAGATGCTGAAAGAGAAGAACAAAGGCAAAATTGAAGATTTTAGGTTCACAACATAAATTTATCCAGGAATTTAAATGGTGAATTTTGTACATTCTTTCAATTGCTGTTGCGCGATGAAGAGAAATTCAAAGTGTATTTTCGATTGAGCATTGTGAAATTTCAACAGCTATTTCAGCTTGTTGAAGAACATTTAAATAAGCATTTTACGAGATTTCGTGAACCTATATCAGCGACCGTACGACTGGTTGTATGCTTAAGGTGAGTTAATTATGTTTAATATTTTAATAGTTCTTAATGTTCCATTTATTACAAAACTCTAGTGGCATACATATAATAAACACAACTAGAACTACATGACAATAGATATTAAATATTAAAATCAGCGATGTACTCGTACTCAAGTGGTTCTGTTAATACTTATAATTTTAAATAATTACGAATAACAAGGTAATTTATTACTAAAAGTAGTAACTTAAAAGGAACTAAAGCTATTGCCACTGAACTGAATTATGGTAATTCCAATGATACAGTGGCCTGTGCCATTCTAATTACCCGAATTTCGTAGTCTGTAACAGTATCTAACACTTTTCTTTTACCTCAACTTGAATTTCTGGGGGGAAGGATTTCACGGTTTCAGCCATGCTTTGAAAGAAACTAGAAATAGGATCTTGCACTGCCGAACTAATATTAGTCTTTTCCAAGTACTCTTTGAACACTTTAGCTACAGTGAGACTCTGATCTTTCTTCCTCTTACGACTCTCATAAGCAGGCCTGTTAATTAGGGATGACGATGGTGAAAGAGGAGAATCCTCACACACACTAGTAAAGGCTTGTACTTCGGTGGCATCATTTTCCTCTTGTGTTTCTAGTGTCTCAGTATTTGATGCCTGACTTTCTTGACATATGAAGGGTTTGAGGAAATATAATTCCTCCTCGTATTTCCAGGGTTTTTTCACTTTCTCCCCTTTACTGCCACTCTTTTCTCTTGAAGCCATCGCTTTTCTATAGCATTCCCTAATACGTTTCCATTTTTTCTTGCATTCGTTTCCTGAAAGAAAGATATACTTGAAATTAATTATAATAAAACAAGACCGTGGGCAACAACACATGCTACTATGTGTAATTTATAAAGTCTCAAAAATCGGACAGTTAGACTATTGTACTCTCGTTTGTTTTCAGATTTCTTACTACTGGTGACAGTTTCAAAACAATTGCATTCAGCTTCCGGCTTGGCCATTCAACAGTAGTCACTATTGTTCATGAAACATGCCGGATTTTGTGGGAAGTTCTTCAGCCAATAGTAATGCCTCACCGAGCTCGATAGCTGCAGTCGCTTAAATGCGACCAGTATCCAGTATTCGGGAGATAGTAGGTTCGAACCCCACTGTCGGCAGCCCTGAAAATGGTTTTCCGTGGTTTCCTATTTTCACACCAGGCAAATGCTGGGGCTGTACCTTAATTAAGGCCACGGCCGCTTCTTTCCCACTCATAGCCCTTCCCTGTTCCATCGTCGCCATAAGACCTATCTGTGTCGGTGCGACGTAAAGCAACTGGCAAAAAAAAAAAAAAAAAAAAAAAAAAAGTAATGCCTCAACCGACATCGGAAGTGTGGAAAAGGATTGAAGCAGGCTTTCGAGATAGATGGCAGTTTCCAAACTGCATTGGTGCAATAGACGGCAAACATGTATCAATTCAATTCAAGCACCTGCTGGGAGTGGATCTACATTCTATAATTATAAACGCTTCTTTTCCATTGTTCTCCTTGCATTAGTGGATGCTGGCAACAAATTCATTTGCGTGGTTGTCTGTTCGTATGGCTCTAACAGTGACGGTGGCGTTTTTCGGAATTCTAATCTGGGAAAAGGATTGGAAAACAACAGTCTTAATGTACCACATGGGAACACATTGCCAGGGACTGGAGTTGCAATATCACATGTTGTGATCGAGGGTGAAGCATTTCCTCCCCGAAAGTACTTACTAAGGCCCTACGCAAGAGCCCAGTTAGAAAATAACTATGAGAAAGAGGTTTTCAACTATCTTTTAAGTCGAGCTCGCAACGTCGTAGGAAATACATTTGATATAATAACTCAGAAATTTAGGGTGTACCAGCGACGGTTGCAATTAACACAAGCAAACGCTACAGACACTGTGTTAGCAACGTGCATTAACCACAACTTTTTGAAAGATGATATCACTAGCCTTCCGGAGGAGCCAACATCTGCCACGGGACGTATAGCTTTTCAGCCGCTAGAAAATATCAGGGGAAATACTTCGGTAGAGGCAATGCCAATTAGAGACAATTTTAAAGACTATTTCAATACCATAGGAGCAGTTGAATGGCAAAAGAACATTGTAAATCGTGGACGTCAACCAGTTAATCGACTGAACATTATTATTTCTCCAAAGTCAAATTGTGGCTATGACGAAACGTGTATCAAGTAGTATGTAGTCTATGGCAATATTAGTAAATATATAATAGTTTACTGTTATGCACAACTGAAATTACTGAAGAACAAAGCATAACAATTATCTGATTTTACGATAACGACAGAACTATTTAATTTCCACTGTATTCTGAAATACACATAATTATAAATAATATTTATTACCTTCTCTAAAATAGTTACGTAAGATACAATATGCTGGATTCGCGACTAACTATATTTAAATATCGTATTCTGTTACCTTAAATGGAAATTGTAATTTTAATTTATGCCTTGTGGATAAACAGCCTTTTCTTGAACATTGTCATGCTAAAATATCAACATTATTATTGAATTTTCAATTTTAAAAGTACCTTACCTGTTGCATTTCCCAGTTCCTTGCTTATCTCATCGCACGCATTATCTCTTGCAATGGTATTGCTATATAACTTATGACATTCATCATATAGAAAAGTGTACTTTTCAACTAATTGAATAAGTTTCTCACAATCCATTTTCAGCACAGCACAGTTTAAGAGTCTCTCAGGAATGTGAATATCCCCAGACGAAGCAAGCACCGTGCTGTGTATCGCCAATGTACCGCATGGACTCGAAGAAAACATCCGACTACTTTACGAATGTTACCGATGTTATATTCCGGTGGGAGGAGCGGAAGAAATATTCTCGCCAAGCAACATCCTCGTCTTCGGCTCGGAGCGTTTCCCCTCCAGTCTGTGTAAGTGTGAGCCACTGCATCTGTGGGTGGTTTACACGTGGACAGTGTTTAGTAGCCTACAGTAGTAAGTGGTAAGTTACTACTTAACTCACGTAGGCTTGTTTAAACGTAAGACAGCGTTTAGTACAGTGGTACATGGCAGTTTGTCACTCAAGCCACGTGATTCAGTCCTTCCCGTGTCGTCAACTAGATCAGAGATAAGATGGACGGCCATCAACAACGTGTTAGATAACATTTTAGAGGAAGTTGAGGATGAGGTGACCAAAGATAGGAGAAAAAGAGAATGGGAGCGAAAATGGATTACCAGAAGGAATAATCTCGGAACAAGTACAATTTTCTTTTAAGAATTAGCCGAGGAGGATCGACAGGAATATATGTTATCCTTGCGAATGTCAGAAGTAACATTTAATTAGTAGAGTCCGGATTATTAGGTACTGATAGGTTAGAATGCAAACGTACTTAAGCCAGTAACAAGTATACCCTACACTGTACAACGATTATGCTATGAGATTTGCTTAGATATTAGGGGTACAGCCAATATAACTCCTTGAATTCATGCTACTCTTCCTACATTGTGGTACAACGGGTTTCATCACACTTCCTACAAACCAAATTACTTTGCATTCTAACCTATTACCACTTAAAAATCCGTGGTATATTAATGAGTTACTGCATAAAGTTGAACCAATGATACAAAATACAGATACCATCATGCGTAGTTCATTATCAGCAATGCTGAAACTGCATATCGTGCGTACATGCTCGCGACGGGAAACTATGTCCGAAGCCTTCATCATTTCTTCAGAGTTTCCAAAGCTAGTATATCTTTAATGATTCCGGAAGTATATGAAGCTGTATATATACTGCTCTGAAGGATTTCATACAGGTAAGGAAAAATACAAACACCTATTGGTTACAATATTATATATAAGCAATTGGTTAGCAAAACGATTAATATCAAAGGTTTATTGCTTTTAAATTTCAGTGAATACACATCAAAAACCTATCACAATAATTAGTATTGTTTCAATTCTGCAGTGACTTAAAAGCTTCTGTCCATCTAGCCATTGTTGTCGGCAATTAGAATGAACAATCAAAAGAAAAGAGGAACTCACAACGATGATCAGCTCCGTAGCTTTACCCACAACTTATGAACTTGACTAAATTGTGCCTGTTCGCACGTGATAAGTTGCAAGTACAGTGCTCCCCCACTACTCCGATGGGTGTGAGCGCAGCTGGTGAGAAGTCTATTTGAAAGGAAAAATAGACTGGATTCTATTCCACTTGACTAAATTGTTACTTAATCGTTTACTTACCACTTACCACTAAATTCACTGTTCACACGCTGCAAGTCACTTAAAATTAGGTTAAAAATTTAGTTACCACTAAATTACTATCCGCGTGTAAACAGGCCATAAGGCTTAGCCGCCGTTTTGGTTCATACATGCGCAATGGGCCATGTGATCAAGCTCTAGTTTGTCGTACGAGCGCTCGCTTCGTCACATTGAACGTAGTGCTTTAATCACCGCGTGTATGGACAGAATAGTGCCATATTTGTGTGGATATTTATTACATAGTGCTGGGTTGTTCCGCGCCTAATTGTAGTAATGTTTCTACTGCGGGATACAAGTTGTCTAGACTCCCTTCTGATCTGCATTATGCCTCCACTGCCTCTGCTACACCTTCTACTTCAACTGCTGACTTAAAACCTGCATCCAGCTCGCACTGACACTACTACCCCTCTTACTTCAGTCTCATTGATCATTCAATACAGTATTCAGTTCTGTCCCCAAAGTCCAACAACAGGAGTTCAACATCCAAACACCACAGTTACAATATTTGTCAAAACTAACTTCATATGACAAACAAAATTTGTTTAACGTTGGTGGGAGTACAACAAAAGCATTATTGAAAACCAAGATCTGTGGTAGGCCTATATGCAAACAGGTTTTAAACTATGAGCTTTCTGACTCAAGATCTGAAACATTCGTATTTTTTTTTAAATTTGGGTGGTGTAAAGAAACCAAATTGTGAAGTTATGAAATTAATTTGTAACTGTGAGGTCTTCTATAGGGACTATAAGCATTATATAATGAAGAATGGTGCAAATCTTGTAATGGAGAAAATTTTGAATGATAAATGTACCAGTACATGTTCTCCAACGTGCTGTAATTTAAAAGAAAAAGTTTTTAGACATTTCTTCAAAATTCGATCCTATTCTGTTGTGGACTTAAACAAGAATGTGCGGAAACGAGATAAAATGTATGGGACTGCTTAGAAAAATAAGAGAAAAATGTAAACAAGGAATGGAATGTTACCGTTTTGTAAATACTGTAATAAAAGGAGAGAGTACATTTGTAAAATATTACTTAAATATCTTTTTTAAATGTGCTACCTGAGCAAGTTAACAAATGCTGCAACCCTTTGAAGTTTAATAAGGTGAGTCGTGTTGAGAAATCATAGTACTTCTCCTAAAACAACAGGAATCTCTGTAAAAAAAAGGACTGTTGACTTTGCCAAAGTAAAAAATTTTCAATATTGTCTACAGCTCGTGGGTCACTCCCCTTACAAGTGACTGGTAACTGATTATCAGTGCAATACTTCAGGTTGGGAGAGAAGATTCAGCTATAGGCACTCAATTCTTATTTTCTTCCTGAATGTAATTTATAATAACGTAACATTTGTTTCATGAATGTTCGACTGAATAAACTGAATCCATCTGTTCATAACAACTGCATTACCTGATGAGATTCATAGCTCTCACCAAACATTAAGTTTATTTTTCACATAGAATGTCTTTTCTAAAATACCGCTAAATAAGGAAAGGGGCTACATTTTAGAAGAAAAAGTAAACTTAAAGAATCCCAGTTACTTGGGTGTGTTTGTCTTCGTACATCACATTTCAGCGTTATTTTTGTTCGAAGAATATTTTTCTTATTATTTCGACAACATTGAAAATAGCGCTGAATCATTTCATGCAGGTGTGATATACCGACTGAGATCATATGATATCAAAATCTTCTATCACAATTTATATATCTTCGACACTGACCGATTACCACGTCAAATTCCACGATTTAAGAGTGACAGTAGCCTATATCAATACCACGGTGTACCGAGCTCGATAGCTGCAGTCGCTTAAGTGCGGCCAGTATCCAATATTCGGGAGATAGTAGGTTCGAACCCCACTATCGGTAGCCCTGAAAATGATTTTCCATGGTTTCCCATTTTCACACCAGGCAAATGCTGGGGCTGTACCTCAATTAGGTCCACGGCCGCTTCCTTCCCACTCCTAGCCATTTCCTGTCCCATCGTCGCCATAAGACATATCTGTGTCGGTGCGACGTAAAAGCAACTAGCAAAAAAAAAAATATATATATATATATACCACGGTGTCCCTCAATTCATTTGACGCTACCGCGGCTCATAGATTACGAACAATCTATCCTACTTATCAATAATATAATAATAATAATAATAATAATAATAATAATAATAATAATAATAATAATAATAATAATAATAATAATAATAAACCGATTCATTAGTAACCCACTTTTTTCTAATATTTCTCAAGTGAGAGTACATGCCTAGTTTGTTTGTTTGTTAAAAGGCAAATTATGATCGACCTTGCTTTTACAATCACCGTCTCGAGTAAAAATTACACAATGATGTACGAAATATACTAATATTTATGTTGAGTAACCGTTTGAGTAATACTGAGAGTGAGTATTTTTACAGTATGTTACTTTAGCATTATTTTCTAGCGTGGAGAACAGTAAAAGAGAGGTATATACAAGGCTGGGGTGGTCAACTGCCTTACCAACGTAGTGCAGGAATGAACCAAAATGGCGGGCGAGCATACGTAGTCTTTAGAGAGCCCTAACTGCATCTAATACGCAGTAGAAAAATATTTTCCTGCCTTCGCGCCGCGTCTCGCTTCCGCTAAGTGTGAGTGGGCCTTACTACTACTACTAATAATAATAATAATATCCGCCTCTGTGGTGCAGTCGTTAGCGTGATTAGCTATCTCCCCCAGAGGAATGGGTTCGATTCCCGGCTCTGGCACGGAATTTGAAAAGTGGTACGCTGGCTGGAACGGGGTTCACTGAACCTCGGGAGGTTAACTCAGTAGAGGGGATTCGATTCCCACCTCAACCATCCGCGACGTGGTTTTCCGTGGTTTCATAATTCTCTTCCATGCAAATGCCGGGATGGTACCTAAGTTAAGGTCACGGCCGCTTCCTTCCCTCTTCCTGGTCTATCCCTTCCAATCTTCCCATCCCCCGCCAAGGCCCCTGTTCAGCATAGGAGGTGAGGCTGACTGGGCGAGGTACTGGTCCTCATCGCCAGTTGTATCCACCGACCCAAAGTCTCACGCTCCAGTACACTGCCTTTGAAGCGGTAGAGGTAGGATCTATCGCTGAGTCCGAGGGAGAAACCAACCGTGAAGGGTAAACGGATTCAGAAAAATAAGGAATAATAATAATAATATACAGCGCGGAGAATATGAAAATAAGTAAATAAATGAAACCACACATAAAGTTAACATTAGGATGACATCTTTATGTCCATGCTCAATTTTAACGACTAGTGGATGACGTAAACAGGTATTTGACGCCGGAATATATTCTGTTTATTGTCGCCAGGGTCTCTCCGTCCAGGCGCCATAAGTGCTGTGTTGATGGGAAGACAAAAAATATCGAGTGGTGGTCCGCGAAGAATCCTTTCGCCGACTAGCGAACAAGAATTTTAAATTCAAGCACTGCAAATGTGGACCTCATTGACAATGGCTTAACAGTCTTTCAGAAGAAATCGAAGAGAACAGAATTGAACTATGTAAAACAAGCAGTGTTTAATCTAGGTGAAGAAAGACAAGATGAGAAAATTTGATAGGTGTCCTTTTTTATCCGAGGAAGCGAAATCTGCGTTGTGTTACAAATATATCATCTGCATTATTATAATCATGACTGAAATTATCTGTAATGAAACTGTGAGCTTGCATTTGGGAGACCGTGGGATCGAACCCCATTGACGGCAGGCCTGAAGATGGTTTTCCGTGGTTTCCCCGTTTTAACACCGGGCAAATGATGGGGCTGTACCTTAAATAAGGCCACGGCCGCTTCCTTCACACTCCTATCCCTTTCTTACCCCATCGTCGTCATAAGACCTACCTGTGTCCATGTGACGTAAAGCAAATCGAAAAAAAAATTAAGAGTTTAATACTGTAATCGTTAAATTGTGACAATGAACATGCATTCCAATACCTCGGTTCCTTGTAAGAGAAGCCACGAAGCTTCAGTTAAGTCATTAAATCCTTTTCGTGGTGAAAACCGTCTCCCATTCTATCAGAAGTAAATTTCGGTTAAAGGCTTATATTTTAGACACAAAATGAGTTACCGAAGTAATAGATGGTATTAGTGACACGAAGCTGTTTTTGTGGTACCGGGTAGTTAAAAATAAATGTGAAAGAAAGGAAGATATTAACATTATGACTATTAGTCAGTACCATATGGCTGATAAAACATTCATGAGGGAGTTTTTAATAAGTAATTATGATCGGTGGAAAACGGTAAATAAAAACGTAAACAGACTCTGGGATGGGTTTGAAGCCGTTGTTGAGGAATGTTCAAAAACAGGTTTCTACCTCTAAAGTTGGTAAGGAATGGTACAGACCCACCTTATTATAATAGAGAAATAAAGAGACTAAGAAGGAGGTGCAGATTGAAAAGAAATAGAGTTAAAATGGCTGTAGAAGTAATGAGAAATTGAAGGAACTTAGTAGCAAACTGAATCTAGCAAAGAAGTAAGCTAAGGATAACATGATGGCAAGCATAATTGGCAGTCATACAAATTTTATTGAATAATGAAATGGTATGCATAGGTACTTTAAGGCAGAAACAGGCTCCAAGAAGGACACACCAGGAATCATTAATGAAGAAGGGGAGTGTGTACGTGAGGATCTTCAAAAGGCCGAAGTATTCAGTCAGCAGTATGTACAGATTTTTGGTTACAAGGATAATGTCCAGATACAGCAGGTGACTAATACTAAAGAAGTATTAACATTTACTTATGACAGCAATTACATTTACAGTAAGACGCAAAGTTGAAAACTAGAAAAGCAGCTGGAATTGATAAGATTTCTGGGGATATACTAAAGACAATGGGTTGGGATATAGTACCATATCTGAAGTACTTATTTGATTATTGTTTGCATAAAGGAGTTACACCAAATGAAAGGAGAGTTGCTATAGTAGCCATTGTGTATAAAGGAAAGGGTGATAGATATAAAGCTGAAAATTACAGGCCAGTAAGTTTGACATACGTTGCATGTAAGCTTTGGGAAATCATTCTTTCTGATTATATAAGACATGTTTGCGAAATTAATTACTGGTTTGATAGAAGGCAGTTTGGGTTAAGGAAAGGTTATTCCACTGAAGCTCAACTTGTAGGATTTCAGCAAGATATAGCAGATATCCTGGATTCAGGAGATCAATTGGATTGCATTGCGATTGACCTGTCTAAGGCATTTGATAGGGTAGATCACGAGAGACTACTGGCAAAAATAAGTGCAATTGGACTTGACAAAAGAATGACTGAATGGGTGGCTATGTTTCTAGAAAATCGAACTCACAGAATTAGAGTAGGTGAAGCTTTACCTGACCCTGTAATAATTAAGACGGGAATTCCTCAAGGCAGTATTATTGGACCTTTATATTTTCTTATATATCAATGATATGTGTAAAGAAGTGGAATCAGAGATAAGGCTTTTGAAGATGATATTATTCTGTACAGAGTAATAAATAAGCTACAAGATTGTGAGCAACTGCAAAATGACCTCGATAATGTTGTGAGATGGACAGTAGGCAATGGTATGATGATAAACGGGGATAAAAGTCAGGTTGTGAGTTTCACAAATAGGAAAAGTCCTCTCATTTTTAATTACTGCGTTGATGGGGTAAAGTTCCCTTTGGGGATCACTGTAAATACCTAGGCACTAATATAAGGAAAGATCTTCATTGGGGTAATCATATAAACATGATTGTAAATAAAGTGTACAGATCTCTGCACATGGTTATGAGGGAATTTAGGGGTTGTAGTAAGGATGTAATGGAGAGGGCATATAAGTCTCGGGTAAGACCCCGACTAGAGTATGGTTCCAGTGTATGGGACCCTCACCAGAATTACTTGTTTCAAGAACTGGAAAAAATCCGTAGAAAAGCAGCTCGATTTATTCTGGGCGATTTCCGACAAAAGAGTGGCGTCACAAAAATATTGAAAAGTTTGGGCTGGGAAGACTTGGGAGAAAGAAGACGAGCTGCTGGAATTTTCCGAGCTGTCAGTGGAGAGATGGCGTGGGAGGACATCAATAGACGAATAACTTTGAATGGTGTCTTTAAATTTAGGAAAGATCGCAATATGAAGATAAAGTTGGAATTCAAGAGCAAAAATTGGGGCCAATATTCGTTTATAGGTAGGGGAGTTAGGGACTGGAATAACTTACCATGGGAGATGTTCAATAACTTCCCAATTTCTTTGCAATCATTTAAGAAAAGGCTTGTAAAACAACAGATAGGGAATCTGCCACTTGGGCGACTGCCCTAAATGCAGATCAATGTTAATTGAAATTGATTTTTGGTTTAAATCCGCGCTAAACCTGTTCGGTATATTCTTAAGTGAGAACAGTGATTATTTGGCTCTGTGTAGCAACTAAGAAATTCACTAATCACCTCTTATATTTAAACTGATACCTAAATCGTGGTCCACACAACTCACTACGTGCCCCGAATCTCCCAAGACGACTACAACCAGCCAAATGAACTGCGCTTAATACGTTCTGTCACGTGGTCAGAGTAACGTCGTCTTCAGTCCGGTCCCGCGGTGTAAAGGGCAACGCGTCCGCCTGTCACGCGGGTTCGATTCCCGGCCGTGTCATGTGTTTTTAATTGTAATGCTTAATATCCCTGGCCTCACACACAACATTCCATACTACCGCCATTCCAATTACACGCAGGTTCATACAATATGGTGCCAGTAGGTGCAAAAGATTCACATGGGTCGACGCCGCAAACAAATAGCATTTAAGAAAAAGAAAAGATCGTCTTCAGTTGTACTACTTGGCTTCAGGATTGCAGTCCTTTATATCAGGCACCTCTGCAGTTGGCCTTACAAGACTCAGCGAGCCCCATTCTAATACCAGAAGAGAACTAATTCACAGAGCCTTGGACCAGCTAGAAATCGAACACATTTCTGTGGAAAAGGGCCAAATGACACACTACTCCTATATCATGAGATTTTCATCCTCTGTTATTATTATTATTATTATTATTATTATTATTATTATTATTATTATTATTATTATTATTATTATTATTATTATTATTATTATTATTATTATTTTGCATGGAATCCGAACCACAAGAACGTGACTCCTCACTTCAGATGACCGATCTCGATAGCTGCAGTTGCTTAAGTTCGGGCAGTATCTAGTATTCGGGAGATAGTAGGTTCGAACCCCACTGTCGGCAGCCCTGAAGATGGTTTTCTGTGGTTTCCCATTTCACACCAGGCAAATGCTGGGGCTGTACCTTATTTAAGGCCACAGCCCCTTCCTTCCCACTCCTAGCCATTCCCCGCCCCATCTTCGCCATAAGACCTATCTGTGTCGGTGCGACGTAAAGCGACTAGCAAAAAAATAGCATTCCAGATGACCCACTTACATTGAGAATTTTCGATTGTTATGGGTATCTTAGGGTATTAGGTTCTTTGGCACTATGCGTTAAGTTTCGGGGCGTCAGAATGTGCCTCATGAATATCTATTTTCATGTTGATATCTACCTTTACACCTCGTCTTCTATTTGCTCCAATGGTGTAGACTTCAGATTCATGTCAGGTATCTGAACAATCATTGTTATTAAATTTATGATTAATTTTTAAATTGTTTAAAATTATCCCCCACACAAAATGAATTTGCTTCCTGACCAACTGAAAAAGTGAGGCCAATTCATTATCTTCCACTACGCATTACTGAAATATATTGCTCTAACACAAACCAGTGTCGCTCGAATTCCAGGTAAAACTGCATGTTTCCTGGCTATGATCAAGATACCAACAGTCATGTAAAACAACAATCTTGCTTTGGCCTCGTAATACACGGAAGAGTTCTTACGGTATTTTAAATCAACGAATGGCTGCCATTTAAATCAAAGACTTTCCGGGGCCACTCATTTAAAATCTAAGGAGGAAGTTATCTTAAAGTACACGTGTAGCATCGACTTGTGCGTGAGTCTTTGCATTATTTGCATGTGCACCTGGAAATCTTTATTTATGTAAAAGCCTGAGTAGAAGGCCGCTACTTTTACGATAAGGAATATAGATTCATACCAAAGGAAATTATTTAATAGTTAAATTTCAAGGAAATATATAATGTAATTCCAAGGGCACGTGATAGCGGCTTCGCGTGCGTTCCACGTTGAATATCTGAGCGTAATGGAGGGCGTTGGAAATACTTTATGCTGTACATAGTATGTGTGAATCAAGATTATTTTTAATATCAAGGAACATTGCCTGTAAGACAGTCTGCGTATAATATCATTGAATAACGAGTACAGGCAGCAAATATAAGAACCGTTAAATTGACACAATAATATGAAATCAGTTAAAATCAACGTGCATTTCTAATATCATTATTGTTATTGTATAGTGAAATTAGATTTCCGTCGCATACATAGTCTCGAGGGTTGCTGATCACTAAGGTTCACTCTAACTAAATGAGAAACCATCTCCTTTGCTGTGATAAACAATTAAGGAAGATCATATTTACACAGCTGGCGATTTAATATGCGATCCTTAAGATTAGTTATACATTTGATCGTCTGGTGCTGTTTGACACAACGGAGATCATTTTTTACTCTTATCAAGGGAACTTTCCTGATCAGTGAGCTCACTCCATCTGCATTTGCTGATTATGCTGCAAGTTAACCAAACTGTAAACTTTGACGATGTCCACATTGTAAAGTATACAGGATGTAACCGTCCAGGCTTCTCCAGTCATACTAATTTATTGTACAGTCCTATTACGTGATATCACTCGATATCAAGATTATCCGTCATCGGAAATTATTCATTAACACATATTAATTTAACTTCAATCAATTGTAAATAAGGCTTTTGGAATCATATTGTATACTAGCAAGATACCCGTGCTTCGCTACGGTATTATACTGAAATTTATAATTGAATGCTTATTGTTTTAGATATATAATCCGCCGAAATTCGCGATCTGACTCGTTTTCGGCGAGAAACCACCAAAATTCCCGATCTGACTCGTTTTCTATTAGATTACGGCATGTTTCCTCCCATTTTTCAATCTTCCTTTCCAACAATCGATTTCGTACTTCCCGGGCTAGGCTCAGGTATTCCTCCCGGTCGGTTGGGTCCCTAAATATTTGCCATATTTTCCTATAATCATTTTTAATATGGATAAAATCCTTCAGGAGAACCGGCGTGGTGTCATATTGGTGCCTTGGCGGCACTAAACCCGCGGCCGGACTGCATTCTTAGTCATTACCAGTCCAGGAGCCGTTTCCAGCGCAGTCCGCACAACTGACGACAGTCCGGAACATTATTATTATTATTATTAATATTTATATTATTATTGTTTCTATTATGTGTTGCTGTAATGGCTGATGACAGGGAAAACCGGAGTATCCGGAGAAAAACCTGTCCCGCCTCCGTTTTGTCCAGCACGAATGACACATGTAGTGACCGGGATTTGAACCACGGAACCCAGCTGTGGGAGGCCGGCGCGCTGCCGCCTGAGCAACGGAGGATCCTTATAAGTACATTAAGAACAGTAAAATCAATTGGTCTCACCTCCTTCTACACCCCACCACCGTTAAGTTTATTTACCGCCACCCACTCCCCCCCCCCAAAAAAAATTAAAAGAAGGCTTGTTTCTTTATGTTTAAGGGAGATTCCAAACACCAATATTCACGTCTATTACCTTCAGTTTTGAGATATAAGTATCCCCCATAAGAATAATTTATTTTTTCACTTCATTTCACAATACTCCCCCCCCCCCCTCACTAAGTGAATATTCCCGCAAAAATTACTTGTTTCTTTAATAGTAAAGGATCGTCTAAATACCAATTATCACGACTCTAACTTCTTCAGTTTTTTATTTATGTGTCCTTATGAAAGGAATTCAACTCCTTTACACTCCCGCCCTCCAAGATGGTTTCTTCCCAAAAACGCGTTTTTCTTTGTTTTTAAAGGAGATCCAAATACGAATTTTCACGTCTGTAACAGCTTTAGTTTTTATTAGATGTATGTATTCTCATACAATTAAGTCAACTAAATTTTCAATTATTTCACCCCCCCCCCCCCACTTCATTGGATTTTCCGAGAATACGTGTTCCTTTACTTTTAAAGCAGATTACAAATATCAAATTTCACGTCTGTAACATCTTCATTTTTGAGATATCAGTAGCTTAATTAAAAGAATTCAACACCATTTTCAGTCACATTTACCCCCCTCCACCCAAGTGGCATTTCCGAAAACTAAAAATACACGTTTCTTTATGTTTAATAGAGATAAAAAAAACCATTTTTAACTTCTGTAACATGCTAAGTTTTTTAGATATACTGTAAAAATTCTCATTTTAAAATTTCTCCCCTTTTGAGTTCCCCTTAAGTGGAGTTTCCAAAAACAAATCACCTATGTTTCTTTACATTTACAGGAGATTCCAAACACCCACTTTTTACGTGTGTAAGATTTTACGTTTCCAAGATATTCTGTAGATATAGTCTTTCAAAAAATTCACCCCAATTTGTCACTCCTGTTTAGCCGCCATTAATTGGATTTTCCAAAAATTTAAAAATACGTGTTTCTTTATTTATAAAGGAGATCCCATATACAAATTTTCAGTTCTGTAATATCTTTCGTTTCTGAGATATATGTATCCTCATTAAAGGCATTCAACCCATTTTTCATCCTTTTACACCCCACCTATTGCGATTTACAGCAAACCAAAAAATACGTGTTCCTTTATTTTTAGAGGAGATTCTAACTACCAATTATTACATCTGTAAATTTTTAAGTTCTAAGATGTAGACACACTCATTTTAAAAATTCACCCCCCTCCTTTTCACCCTCCAATATTTGGAATTTTCAAAAACGAAAAAATACGTGTTTCTTTACTTTTAAAGTAGATCCCAAATACCAATTTTCAGGTCTGTAATATCTTCAGGTTCTGAAATATAAGTAGCCTCATTTAAGGCATTCAACCCATTATTCACCCTTTTACACCCTTCCTATTGGGATTTTCCGAAAACAAAAGAATACGTGTTTCTTTATTTTTAAAAGAGATTCTAAATACCAATTTTTACATCTATAAACTTTAAAAGTTTCGAGATATAGATACACTAATTTTAAAAAATCACCCCCTTTTCACCCCCCCCATTAATTGGAATTTCCAAGAAAAAAACGTGTTTCTTTATTTTTAAGGAGATCCCAAACACCAATTTTCAGGTCTGTAATATCTTCAGGTTCTGAAATATAAGTAGACTCATGAAAGGCATTGGACAACTTTTCCAAACTTTTCCACCCTTCCTATTAGGATTTTCCGAAAACAAAATACACTTTTTTCTTTATTTTTAAAGGAGATTCTAAATACCAATTTTCACATCTATAACCTTTAAAAGTTTTGAGATATAGATACACTCATTTTAAAATATTACCCCCTTTTTACCCCCCCTCAATTGGATTTTCCAGAAACAAAAAAATACGTGTTTCTTTATTTTTAAAGGAGATCCCAAATACCAATTCTCAGGTCTGTAATATCTTCAGTTTCTGGGATATAAGTAGCCTCATTAAAGGCATTGAACCCTTTTTTCACCCCTTTTCACTCCTCCTATTGCGATTTTTCGAAAACGAAAAAATACGTGTTTCTTTATTTTTAATGAACATTCTAAATGCCAATTTTTACATCTGCAAACTTTAAAAGTTTGGAGATATAAATTCACTCATTTTAAAAATTCACCCCCCTTTTCACCCTCCCATTAATTGGATTTCCCAAAAACAAAAAAATACGTGTTTCTTTATTTTTAAAAGAGATCAAAAGTACCAATTTTCAGGTCTGTAATATCTTCAGTTTCTGAGATATAAGTACCGGTATCCTGATTAAAGGCATTCAACCCATTTTTCCCCATTTTTACCCATTTTCACCCCTCCTATTGGGATTTTCTGAAAACAAAAAAATACGTGTTTCCTTATTTTTAAAGACGATTCTAAATACTAATTTTTACATCTGTAAACTTTTAAAGTTTTGAGATATAGAGACACTCATTTTAAAATTTAACCCCCCTTTTCACCCCCTTAGCGAAGGAATATCAAAAAATCCTCTCTTAGCGAGCACCTACATCTTAATATGAACATATCCCCAAAATTTCATTTCTTTATGTCCAGTAGTTTTGGCTCGGCGATGATGAATCAGTCAGTCAGTCAGTCAGTCAGTCAGGACAAGTTATTTTATATATATAGACTAGCAAGATACCCGTGCTTCGCTACGGTATTATACTGAAATTTATAATTGAATGCTAATTGTTTTAGATATATAATCCGCCGAAATTCGCGATCTGACTCGTTTTCTGCGATAATCCGCCAAAATTCGCGATCTGACTCGTTTTCTAATAGATTACGGTATGTTTCCTCACATTTTTCAATCTTTCTTTCCAGCAATCGATTTCGTACTTCCCGGGCTAGGTCCAGATATTCCACCCCGTCAGTTGGATCCCTAAATCTTTGCCATCTTTTCCTATAAGCGTTTTTAATATGGATCAAATCCTTCAGGAGATCCGGCGTGGTGTCGTCTTAGGTGCCTAGGCGGTACTGAACCCGCGGCCGGACTGCATTCTTAGTCATTACCCGTCCAGGACCATTTTCCAGGGGGGTCCGCACATTTGACAACGGTCCAGAACATTATTATTATTATTATTATTATTATTATTATTATTATTATTATTATTATTATTATTATTATTATTATTATTATTATTATTATTATTATTATTATTATTATTATTAAAAGATGTTCTGAACCCCACAGCAAGCTGCAAGATCGCTACTTGGCGGTAAATTACATCTGCTGCCAGTGTCATTGTTACAATGTGACCAGCACCATCGTCGCGCGTAGGCAAGTGTGCGGGATTTCTGGCGATACAAATGACATACTTCCGTGCATTGTTGACCTTATTATAGAGGTGAACAATTTGACGGTCCATCTCATTCCTATCGTTTATTTCAAATGTGTTTAAATTTTTATTTACATGCCAGGAGGATCTACTGTAATCTAGGTAACGTTCTCCGAAGGAAAAGGTGGCTGTTGAAAACCAGCCCAGGAAAGATTAAAAATGATCGGTTTATGATCAGAATAAGTACATCGAAACTATATAGCCTGTTTCCAGTCATTCGACAGGGTCAGGAATGGAATGAATAAAGCCCCATCTAGCAGCGACAATAGGAATTGTGCCGGCTGCCGAAGCACACCTCTGGGGCAATGATCGTTGAATGACAAATGAAATGAAATATTGGACAGTGTTGCTGGAATGAATGATGAGAGAGAAAATCGAAGTATCCGGAGAAAAACCTGTCCCGCCTCCGTTTTGTCCAGCACGAATGTCACATGGAGTGACCGGGATTTGAACCACGGAACCCAGCTGCGAGAGGCCGGCGCGCTGCCGCCTGAGCAACGGAGGCTCCTTAAGTACATTATGAACAGTAAAATCAATTGATCTCACCTCCTTTTACACCCCACCGCCGTTAAGTTTATTTACACCCCCCCCCCAAAAAAAATAGAAGACGTGTTTCTTTATGTTTAAAAGATATTCCAAACACCAATGTTCACATCTGTTACATTCAGTTTTGAGATATAAGTATCCCCATACAAATAATTCACTTTATTTTCACTTCCTTTCGCACTCCCCTCTCCCCCCCCCCCCCCGTAAGTGAATTTTCCGTCAAAATATACTTGTTTCCTTAATAGTAAAGGATCTTCTAAATAGTAATTATCACGACTCTAACTTCTTCAGTTTTTGATTTATGTGTCTTCATGAAAGGAATTCAACTCCTTTTCACTCCCGCCCCCCAAACGCGTTTTTCTTTGTTTAAGGAGATTCAAATACCAATTTTCACGTCCGTAACAACTTTAGTTTCTATTAGATGTATGTATTCTCATACAATTAATTCAATTAATTTTTCAATTCTTTCACCTCCCCACCCCCCCTTCATTAGATTTTCCGAGAATACGTGTTTCTTTACTTTTAAAGCAGATTCCAAAACAGATTTCACGTCTGTAATATCTTCATTTTTGAGATATCAGTAGCCTAATTAAAAGAATTCAACACCATTTTCAGTCACTTTTACCCCCCCCCCCCCCCTTCCACCCAAGTGGTATTTCCGAAAGCTGAAAATACACGTTTCTTTATTTTTAATAGAGATAAAAATACAATTTTTCACTTCTGTAACATGTTAAGTTTTTGAGATATACTGTAGAAATTCGCTTTTTAAAATTTCACCCCTTTTTATTTCCCCTTACGTGGAGTTTCCGAAAACAAATCACCTATCTTTTTTTACATTTACAGGAGATTCCAAATACCCACTTTTTACGTCTATAACATTTTACGTTTCTCAGATATTCTGTAGATATAGTCTTTCAAAAAATTCACCCCAGTTTGTCACTCCTGTTTAACCCCCATAAATTGGATTTTCAAAACAAACAAAAAATACGTGTTTCCTTATTTTTAAAGGAGCTCCCATATACAAATTTTCAGTTCCGTAATATTTTCAGTTTCTGAGATATATGTATCCTCATTAAAGGCATTCATCCCATTATTCACCCATTTACACCCCTCCTATTGGGATTTAAAGAAAGCAAAAAATACGTGTTCTTGTATTTTTAAAGAAGATTCTAAATACCATTTTTTACATCTGTAAACTTTTAAAGTTTTCAGATGTAGACACAGTCATTTTAAAAATTCACCCCCCTTTTCACCCTCCATTATTTGGATTTTCTAAAATCAAAAAAATACCTGTTTCTTTATTTTTAAAGTAAATCCCAAATACCAATTTTCAGGTCTGTAATATCTTCAGGTTCTGAAATATAAGTAGCCTCATTAAAGGCATTCAACCGCTTTTTCACCCTTTTCCACCCTTCCAATTGGGATTTTCCGAAAACAAAAAAATACGTGTTTCTTTATTTTTAAAGGAGATTCTAAATGCCAATTTTTACATCTTTAAACTTTAAAAGTTTTGAGATATAGATAGACTCATTTTAAAAATTCACCCCCTTTTCACACCCCCCATTAATTGGATTTTCCAAAAACAAAAATATGTATTTCTTTATTTTTAAAGGAGATCCTAAACACCAATTTTCAGGTCTGTAATATCTTCAGTTTCTGAGATATAAGTATCCTCATGAAAGTCATTCAACCACGTTTTCACCCCTTTTCACCCCTCCTATTGAGATTTTCCGAAAACAAAAAAATACGTGTTCCTTTGTTTTTAATGAAGATTCTAAGTACCAATTTTTACATCTGTAAACTTTAAGAGTTTTGAGATATAGATGCACCCATTTTAGAAATTCACCCCCTTTTTACCCTCCCATTAATTGGATTTCCTCCAAACAAAAAAATACGTGTTTCTTTATTTTTAAAAGAGATCAAAAGTACCAATTTTCATGTCTGTAATATCTTCAGTTTCTGAGATATAAGTACCGGTATCCCGATCAAAGGCATTCAACCCCTTTTTCACCCTTTTGTGCCCCTCCTATTGGGATTGTCGCAAAACAAAAAAATACGTGTTTCCTTATTTTTAAAGAAGATTCTAAATACCAATTTTCACATCTGTAAACTTTTAAAGTTTTGAGATATAGACACACTCATTTTAAAATTTCACCCCCCTTTTCACCCCCTTAGCGACGGAATATCCAAAAATCCTCTCTTAGCGAGCACCTACATCTTAATATGAATATATCTCCAAAATTTCATTTCTTTATGTCCAGTAGTTTTGGCTCGGCGATGATGAATCAGTCAGTCAGTCAGTCAGTCAGTCAGGACAAGCTACTTTATATATATAGACTAGCAAGATACCCGTGCTTCGCTACGGTATTATACTGAAATTTATAATTGAATGCTAATTGTTTTAGATATATAATCCGCCGAAATTCGCGATCTGACTCGTTCTCTGCGAGAATCCACCAAAATTCCCGATCTATTATTTTACGGCACGTTTCCTCCCATTTTTAAATCTTCCTTTCCAGCAATCGATTTCGTACTTCCCGGGTTAGGCTCAGGTATTCCTCCATGTCAGTTGGGTCCGTAAATCTTTGCCATCTTTTCCTATAATATTTTTAATACGGATATAATCCTTCAGGAGATCCGGCGTGCTGTCATACTGGGTGCCTTGGCGGCACTGAACCCGCGACCGGACTGCATTCTTAGTCATTACCCGTCCAGGAGCCGTTTCCATCGCGGTCCGCAATTTGACGACGGTCCGGAATATTATTATTATTATTATTATTATTATTACTATTATGTGTTGCTGGAATGGCTGATGACAGGGAAAACCGGAGTATCCGGAGAAAAACCTGTCCCACACCCGTTTTGTCCAGCACGAATGCCACATGTAGTGACCGGGATTTGAACCCCGGAACCCAGCTATGAGAGGCCGGCGCGCTGCCGCCTGAGCAACGGAGGATCCTTATAAGTACATTAATAACAGTAAAATCAATTGGTCTCACCTCCTTCTACACCCCACCGCCGTTAAGTTTATTTACCGCCAACCCCCCCGCCCCCCCAAAAATTAAAAGAATGCTTGTTTATTTATGTTTAAGGGAGATTCCAAACACCAATGTTCACGTCTATTACGTTCAGTTTTGAGATATAAGTATCCCCATAAAAATAATTTCCTTTTTTCACTTCATTTCTCAATAATCCCCCCTCCCCTAAGTGAATTTTCCCGCAAAAAATACTTGTTTCTTTAATAGTAAAGGATCTTCTAAATACCAATTATCACGACTCTAACTCCTTCAGTCTTTGATTTATGTGTCCTCATGAAAGGAATTCAACTCCTTTACACTCCCGCCCTCCAAGATGGTTTCCCCACCAAAACGCGTTTTTCTTTGTTTTTAAAGGAGATCCAAATACGAATTTTCATGTCTGTAACAACTTTAGTTTTTATTAGATGCATGTATTCTCATACAATTAATTTTTCAATTCTTTCACCCCCCCCCTCCTTCAATGGATTTTCCGAGAATACGTGTTTCTTTACTTTTAAAACAGATTGCAAATATCAAATTTCACGTCTGTAACATCTTCATTTTTGAGATATCAGTAGCATAATTAAAAGAATTCATCACCAATTTCAGTCACTTTTACCACCCCCCTTCCACCCAAGTGGTATTGCCGAAAACTAAAAATACACTTTTCTTTATCTTTAATAGAGATAAAAAAATACCATTTTTCACTTCTGTAACATGTTAAGTTTTTTAGATATACTGTAAAAATTCTCATTTTAAAATTTCACTCCTTCTGAGTTCCCCTTAAGTGGAGTTTCCAAAAACAAATCACCTATATTTCTTTACATTTACAGGAGATTTACACCCACTTTTTACGTCTGTAACATTTTACGTTTCCAAGATATTCTGTAGATATAGTCTTTCGAAAATTCACCCCAATTTGTCACTCCTGTTTAACCGCCATTAATTGGCTTTTCCAAAAACTAAAAAATACGTGTTTCTTTATTTGTAAAGGAGATCCCATATGCGAATTATCAGTTCTGTAATATCTTTCGTTTCTGAGATATGTGTATCCTCATTAAAGGCATTCAACCTATTTTTCACCCTTTTACACCCCTCCTATTGGGATTTTCCGAAAACAAAAGAATACATGTTTCTTTATTTTTAAAGGGGATTCTAAATACCAATTTTTACATCTGTAAATTTTAAAGTTTTAAGATGTAGACACATTCATTTTAAAAAATTAACCCCCCCTGTTCACCCCCAATATTTGGATTTTCCAAAAACGAAAAGTACGTGTTTCTTTACTTTTAAAGTAGATCCAAAATACCAATTATCAGGTCTGTAATATCTTCAGGTTCTGAAATATAAGTATCCTCATGAAAGGCATTCAACCCATTATTCACCCTTTTACACCCTTCCTATTGGGATTTTCCGAAAACAAAAGAATACGTGTTTCTTTATTTTTAAAGGAGATTATAAATACCAATTTTTACATCTATAAACTTAAAACGTTTTGAGATATAGATACACTCATTTTAAAAAATCACCCCCTTTTCACGCCCCCCCATTAATTGTATTTTCCACAAACAAAAAATACGTGTTTATTTATTTTTAAAGGAGATCCCAAACACCAATTTTCAGGTCTGTAATATCTTCAGGTTCTGAAATATAAGTAGACTCATGAAATGCATTCGACCCCTTTTTCAACCTTTTCCACCCTTCCTATTAGGATTTTCCGAAAACAAAATATACGTGTTTCTTTATCTTTAATGGAGATTCTAAATACCTATTTTTACACCTATAACCTTTAAAAGTTTTGAGATATAGATACACTCATTTTAAAACATTACCCCTTTTTTACCCCCCTTAATTGGGTTTTGCAGAAACAAAACAATACATGTTTCTTTATTTTTAAAGGAGATCCCAAACACCAATTTTCAGGTCTATAATATCTTCAGTTTCTGAGATATAAGTAGCCTCATTAAAGGCATTCAACCCCTTTTTCACCCCTTTTCACACCTCCTATTGCGATTTTCCGAAAACAAAAAAATACGTGTTTCTTTATTTTTAATGAAGATTCTAAATACCAATTTTTACATTTGCAAACTTTAAAAGTTTGGAGATATAGATTAACTAATTTTAAAAATTCACCCCCTTTTCACCCTCCCATTAATTAGATTTTCAAAAAACAAAAAAATACGTGATTCTTTATTTTTTAAAAGAGATCAAAAGTACCAATTTTCAGGTCTGTAATATCTTCAGTTTCTGAGATATAACTACCGGTATCCTGATTAAAGGCATTGAACACATTTTCCCCCATTTTCACCCTTTTTCACCCCTCCTATTGGGATTTTCTGAAAACAAAAAAATACGTGTTTCCTTATTTTCAAAGAAGATTCTAAATACCAATTTTTACATTTGTAAACTTTTAAAGTTTTGAGATATAGGTGCACTCATTTTAAAACTTCACCCCCCCTTTTCACCCCCTTAGCAACGGAATATCCAAAAATCCTCTCTTAGCGAGCACCTACATCTTAATATGAATATATCCCCAAAATTCCATTTCATTATGTCCAGTAGTTTTGGCTCGGCGATGATGAATCAGTCAGTCAGTCAGTCAGTCAGTCAGGACAAGCTATCTATATATATAAAGTAGCTTGTCCTGACTGACTGACTGACTGACTGACTGATTCATCATCGCCGAGCCAAAACTACTGGACATAAAGAAATGAAATTTTGGAGATATATTCATATTAAGATGTAGGTGCTCGCTAAGAGAGGATTTTTGGATATTCCGTCGCTAAGGGGGTGAAAAGGGGGGTGAAATTTTAAAATGAGTGTGTCTATATCTCAAAACTTTAAAAGTTTACAGATGTGAAAATTGGTATTTAGAATCTTCTTTAAAAATAAGGAAACACGTATTTTTTTGTTTTGCGACAATCCCAATAGGAGGGGCACAAAAGGGTGAAAAAGGGGTTGAATGCCTTTGATCGGGATACCGGTACTTATATCTCAGAAACTGAAGATATTACAGACATGAAAATTGGTACTTTTGATCTCTTTTAAAAATAAAGAAACACGTATTTTTTTGTTTGGAGGAAATCCAATTAATGGGAGGGTAAAAAGGGGGTGAATTTCTAAAATGGGTGCATCTATATCTCAAAACTCTTAAAGTTTACAGATGTAAAAATTGGTACTTAGAATCTTCATTAAAAACAAAGGAACACGTATTTTTTTGTTTTCGGAAAATCTCAATAGGAGGGGTGAAAAGGGGTGAAAACGTGGTTGAATGACTTTCATGAGGATACTTATATCTCAGAAACTGAAGATATTACAGACCTGAAAATTGGTGTTTAGGATCTCCTTTAAAAATAAAGAAATACATATTTTTGTTTTTGGAAAATCCAATTAATGGGGGGTGTGAAAAGGGGGTGAATTTTTAAAATGAGTCTATCTATATCTCAAAACTTTTAAAGTTTAAAGATGTAAAAATTGGCATTTAGAATCTCCTTTAAAAATAAAGAAACACGTATTTTTTTGTTTTCGGAAAATCCCAATTGGAAGGGTGGAAAAGGGTGAAAAAGCGGTTGAATGCCTTTAATGAGGCTACTTATATTTCAGAACCTGAAGATATTACAGACCTGAAAATTGGTATTTGGGATTTACTTTCAAAATAAAGAAACAGGTATTTTTTTGATTTTAGAAAATCCAAATAATGGAGGGTGAAAAGGGGGGTGAATTTTTAAAATGACTGTGTCTACATCTGAAAACTTTAAAAGTTTACAGATGTAAAAAATGGTATTTAGAATCTTCTTTAAAAATACAAGAACACGTATTTTTTGCTTTCTTTAAATCCCAATAGGAGGGGTGTAAATGGGTGAATAATGGGATGAATGCCTTTAATGAGGATACATATATCTCAGAAACTGAAAATATTACGGAACTGAAAATTTGTATATGGGAGCTCCTTTAAAAATAAGGAAACACGTATTTTTTTTTTTGTTTTGAAAATCCAATTTATGGGGGTTAAACAGGAGTGACAAACTGGGGTGAATTTTTTGAAAGACTATATCTACAGAATATCTGAGAAACGTAAAATGTTATAGACGTAAAAAGTGGGTATTTGGAATCTCCTGTAAATGTAAAAAAAGATAGGTGATTTGTTTTCGGAAACTCCACGTAAGGGGAAATAAAAAGGGGTGAAATTTTAAAAAGCGAATTTCTACAGTATATCTCAAAAACTTAACATGTTACAGAAGTGAAAAATTGTATTTTTATCTCTATTAAAAATAAAGAAACGTGTATTTTCAGCTTTCGGAAATACCACTTGGGTGGAAGGGGGGGGGGTAAAAGTGACTGAAAATGGTGTTGAATTCTTTTAATTAGGCTACTGATATCTCAAAAATGAAGATATTACAGACGTGAAATCTGTTTTGGAATCTGCTTTAAAAGTAAAGAAACACGTATTCTCGGAAAATCTAATGAAGGGGGGGTGGGGAGGTGAAAGAATTGAAAAATTAATTGAATTAATTGTATGAGAATACATACATCTAATAGAAACTAAAGTTGTTACGGACGTGAAAATTGGTATTTGAATCTCCTTAAACAAAGAAAAACGCGTTTGGGGGGCGGGAGTGAAAAGGAGTTGAATTCCTTTCATGAAGACACATAAATCAAAAACTGAAGAAGTTAGAGTCGTGATAATTACTATTTAGAAGATCCTTTACTATTAAGGAAACAAGTATATTTTGACGGAAAATTCACTTACGGGGGGGGGGGGGAGAGGGGAGTGCGAAAGGAAGTGAAAATAAAGTGAATTATTTGTATGGGGATACTTATATCTCAAAACTGAATGTAACAGATGTGAACATTGGTGTTTGGAATATCTTTTAAACATAAAGAAACACGTCTTCTATTTTTTTTTGGGGGGGGGGGTGTAAATAAACTTAACGGCGGTGGGGTGTAAAAGGAGGTGAGATCAATTGATTTTACTGTTCATAATGTACTTAAGGAGCCTCCGTTGCTCAGGCGGCAGCGCGCCGGCCTCTCGCAGCTGGGTTCCGTGGTTCAAATCCCGGTCACTCCATGTGACATTCGTGCTGGACAAAACGGAGGCGGGACAGGTTTTTCTCCGGATACTTCGATTTTCTCTCTCATCATTCATTCCAGCAACACTGTCCAATATTTCATTTCATTTGTCATTCAACGATCATTGCCCCAGAGGTGTGCTTCGGCAGCCGGCACAATTCCTATTGTCGCTGCTAGATGGGGCTTTATTCATTCCATTCCTGACCCTGTCGAATGACTGGAAACAGGCTATATAGTTTCGATGTACTTATTCTGATCATAAACCGATCATTTTTAATCTTTCCTGGGCTGGTTTTCAACAGCCACCTTTTCCTTCGGAGAACGTTACCTAGATTACAGTAGATCCTCCTGGCATGTAAATAAAAATTTAAACACATTTGAAATAAACGATAGGAATGAGATGGACCGTCAAATTGTTCACCTCTATAATAAGGTCAACAATGCACGGAAGTATGTCATTTGTATCGCCAGAAATCCCGCACACTTGCCTACGCGCGACGATGGTGCTGGTCACATTGTAACAATGACACTGGCAGCAGATGTAATTTACCGCCAAGTAGCGATCTTGCAGCTTGCTGTGGGGTTCAGAACATCTTTTAATAATAATAATAATAATAATAATAATAATAATAATAATAATAATAATAATAATAATAATAATAATGTTCTGGACCGTTGTCAAATGTGCGGACCCCCCTGGAAAATGGTCCTGGACGGGTAATGACTAAGAATGCAGTCCGGCCGCGGGTTCAGTACCGCCTAGGCACCTAAGACGACACCACGCCGGATCTCCTGAAGGATTTGATCCATATTAAAAACGCTTATAGGAAAAGATGGCAAAGATTTAGGGATCCAACTGACGGGGTGGAATATCTGGACCTAGCCCGGGAAGTACGAAATCGATTGCTGGAAAGAAAGATTGAAAAATGTGAGGAAACATACCGTAATCTATTAGAAAACGAGTCAGATCGCGAATTTTGGCGGATTATCGCAGAAAACGAGTCAGATCGCGAATTTCGGCGGATTATATATCTAAAACAATTAGCATTCAATTATAAATTTCAGTATAATACCGTAGCGAAGCACGGGTATCTTGCTAGTTTTATATATATACTAGCAAGATACCCGTGCTTCGCTACGGTATTATACTGAAATTTATAACTGAATGCTTATTGATTTAGATATATAATCCGTCGAAATTCGCGATCTGACTCGTTTTCGGCGAGAATCCACCAAAATTCCTGATCTGACTCGTTTTCTATTAGATTACGGCACGTTTCCTCCCATTTTTCAATCTTCCTTTTCCAACAATCAATTTCGTACTTCCCGGGCTAGGCTCAGGTATTCCTCCCGGTCAGTTGGGTCCGTAAATCTTTGCCATATTTTCCTATAATCATTTTTAATATGGATAAAATCCTTCAGGAGATCCGGCGTGGTGTCATATTGGGTGCCTTGGCGGCACTGAACCCACGGCCGGACTGCATTCTTAGTCATTACCCGTCCAGGAGCCGTTTCCAGCGCGGTCCACACATTTGACGACGGTGCGGAACATTATTATTATTATTATTATTATTATTATTGTTATGTGTTACTGGAATGGCTGATGACAGGGAAAACCGGAGTATCCGGAGAAAAACCTGTCCCGCCTCCGTTTTGTCCAGTCGAATGTCACATGGAGTGACCGGGATTTGAACCACGGAACCCAGCTGTGAGAGGCCGGCGCGCTGCCGCCTGAGCAACGGAGGATCCTGATAAGTACATTAAGAACAGTAAAATCAATTGGTCTCACTTCCTTCTACACCCCACCGCCGTTAAGTTTATTTACCGCCACCCCCGCCCCCCCACAAAAAAAATTAAAAGAAGGCTTGTTTCTTTATGTTTAAAGGAGATTCCAAACATCAATGTTCACGTCTATTGCCTTCAGTTTTGAGATATAAGAATCCCCACAAAAATAATTTACTTTTTTCACTTCATTTCACACTACTCTTCTTTAATAGTAAAGGATCTTCTAAATACCAATTATCACGATTCTAACTTCTTCAGTTTTTGATTTATGTGTCCTCATGAAAGGAATTCAACTCCTTTACACTCCAGCCCTCCAAGATGGTCCCCCCCCAAAAAAAGCGTTTTTCTTTGTTTTTAAAGGAGATACAAATACAAATTTCCACGTCTGTAAAAACTTTAGTTTTTATTAGATGTATGTATTCTCATACAATAAAGTCAATTAATTTTTTACATTTTGCACCCCCCCTCGTTGGATTTTCCGAGAATACGTGTTTCTTTACTTTTAAAGCAGATTGCAAATATTAAATTTCACGTCTGTAACATCTTCATTTTTGAGATATCAGTAGTCTAATTAAAAGAATTCAACACCATTTTCAGTGACTTTTAACACCCCCCCCGCTCCACCCAAGTGGTATTTCCAAAAACTAAAAATACACGTTTCTTTATGTTAAATAGAGATAAAAATACAATGTTTCACTTCTGTAACATGTTAAGTTTTTTGAGATATACTGTAAAAATTCTCATTTTAAAATTTCACCCATTTTGAGTTCCCCTTAAGTGGAGTTTCCAAAAACAAATCACCTGTGTTTCTTTACATTTACAGGAGATTCCAAACACCCACATTTTACGTCTGTAACATTTTACGTTTCCAAGATATTCTGTAGATATAATCTTTCAAAAAATTCACCCCAATTTGTCACTCCTGTTTAACCGCCATTAATTGGATTTTACAAAAACTACAAAATACGCGTTTCTTCATTTTTAAAGGAGATCCCATATACAAATTTTCAGTTCTGTAATATCTTTCGTTTCTGAGATATATGTATCCTCATTAAAGGCATTCAACCAATTTTTCACCCCTTTACACCCCTCCTATTGGGATTTACAGGAAACAAAAAAATACGTGTTCCTTTATTTTTAGAGGAGATTCTAACTACCAATTTTTACATCTGTAAATTTTAAAGTTTTAAGTTGTAGACACACTCATTTTTAAAAATTCACCCCCCTCCACTATTTGGATTTTCCAACAACGAAAAAATACGTGTTTCTTTACTTTTAAAGTAGATCGCAAATACCAATTTTCAGGTCTTAATACCTTCAGGTTCTGAAATATAAGTAGCCTCATTAAAGGCATTCAACCCATTATTCACCCTTTTACACCCCTCCTATTGAGATTTTCCGAAAACAAAAGAATACGTGTTTCTTTATTTTTAAAGGAGATTCTAAATACCAATTTTTACATTTAAAAACTTTAAAAGTTTTGAGATATAGATACACTCATTTTAAAAAATCACCCCTATTTCACCCCCCATTAATTGGATTTTCCAAAAACAAAAAATACGCGTTTCTTCATTTTTAAAGGAGATCCCATATACAAATTTTCAGTTCCGTAATATCTTTCGTTTCTGAGATATATGTATCCTCATTAAAGGCATTCAACCAATTTTTCACCCCTTTACACCCCTCCTATTGGGATTTACAGGAAACAAAAAAATACGTGTTCCTTTATTTTTAGAGGAGATTCTAACTACCAATTTTTACATCTGTAAATTTTAAAGTTTTAAGTTGTAGACACACTCATTTTTAAAAATTCACCCCCCTCCACTATTTGGATTTTCCAACAACGAAAAAATACGTGTTTCTTTACTTTTAAAGTAGATAGCAAATACCAATTTTCAGGTCTTAATACCTTCAGGTTCTGAAATATAAGTAGCCTCATTAAAGGCATTCAACCCATTATTCACCCTTTTACACCCCTCCTATTGAGATTTTCCGAAAACAAAAGAATACGTGCTTCTTTATTTTTAAAGGAGATTCTAAATACCAATTTTTACATTTAAAAACTTTAAAAGTTTTGAGATATAGATACACTCATTTTAAAAAATCACCCCTATTTCACCCCCCCCCCCATTAATTGGATTTTCCAAAAACAAAAAATACGTGTTTCTTTATTTTTAAAGGAGGTCCCAAACACCAATTTTCAGGTCTGTAATATCTTCAGGTTCTGAAATATAAGTAGACTCATGAAAGGCATTGGACCCCTTTTTCAACCTTTTCCACCCTTCCTATTAGGATTTTCCGAAAACAAAATAAACGTGTTTCTTTATTTTTAAAGTAATTTCTAAATACCAATTTTCACATCTATAACGTTAAAAGTTTTGATATATAGATACACTCATTTTAAAATATTACCCACTTTTCACCCCCCTTAATTGGATTTTTCAGAAACAAATAATACGTGTTTCTTTATTTTTGAAGGTGATCGCAAACACCAATTTTCAAGTCTGTAATATCTTCAGTTTCTGAGATATAAGTAGCCTCATTAAAGGCATTCAACCCCTTTTTCACCCCTTTTCACTCCTCCTATTGCGATTTTCCGAAAACAAAAAAATACGTGTTCCTTTGTTTATAATTAAGATTCTAAATACCAAATTTTACATCTGCACACTTTAAAAGTTTGTAGATATAGATTCACTCATTTTAAAAATTCACCCCCTTTTCACCCTCCCATTAATTGGATTTTCCAAAAACAAAAAAATACGTGTTTCTTTATTTTTTAAAGAGATCAAAAGTACCAATTTTCAGGTCTGTATTCTCTTCAGTTTCTGAGATATAAGTACCGGTATCCTGATTAAAGGCATTACCCATTTTTCCTCATTTTCACCCTTTTTCACCACTCCTATTGGGATTTTCTGAAAACAAAAAAAATACGTGTTTCCTTATTTTTTAAGAAGATTCTAAATACCAATTTTTACATCTGTAAACTTTTAAAGTTTTGAGATATAGATACACTCATTTTAAAACTTCACCCCCCTTTTCACCCCCTTAGCGAAGGAATATCCAAAAATCCTCTCTTAGCGAGCACCTACATCTTAATATAAATATATCCCCAAAATTTCATTTCTTTATGTCCAGTAGTTTTGGCTCGGCGATGATGAATCAGTCAGTCAGTCAGTCAGTCAGTCAGGACAAGCTATTTTATATATATAGACTAGCAAGATACCCGTGCTTCGCTACGGTATTATACTGAAATTTAGAATTGAATGGATATCGATTTATATATAATCCGTCAAAATTCGAGATCTGACTCGTTTTCTGAGAGATTACGCAAGTTCCCTCCCATTTTTCAATCTTTCTTTCCAGCAATCGATTTCGTACTTCCCGGGCTAGGACCATGTATTCCACCCGGTCAGTTCGGTCCCTAAATGTTTGCCATCTTGTCCTATAAGCATTTTAATATGGATCAACGTCTTGAGGAGATTCGGCGTGGTGACTTCTTGGGTGCCTTGGCAGTACTGAACCCGCGGCCGGACTGCATTTGTAGTCATTACCCGTCCAGACCCGTTTCCAGCGCGGTCCGCACATTTGACGACGGTCCAGAATATTATTATTATTATTATTATTATTATTATTATTATTATTATTATTATTATTATTATTATTATTATTATTATTATTATTATTATTATTATTATTATTATTATTATTATATATGTTCTGGACCCCACAGCAAGATGCAACACCGCTAATTGGCGGTAAATTCCATCTGCTGCCATTGTCATTTTTGACATTGTGACCAGCACCATTGTCGCGCGTAGGCAAGTACGCGGAATTTCTGGCGATACGAATGACATACTTCCGTGCATTATTGACCTTATTATAGAGGTGAACAATTGGACAGTCAATCTCATTCCTATCGTTTATTTCAAATGTTTTTAATTTTTATTTATATGCCAGGAGAATCTACTGTAATCTAAGAACGTTCTCCGAAGGAAAAGATGGCTCTTGAAATCGAACCCTGGAAAGATTAAAAATGATAGGTTTATGCTCAGAATAAGTACATCGAAAATCCACAGCCTGTTTCCAGTCATTCGACAGGGTCAGGAATGGAATGAATAAACAGTAAAGTCAATTGGTCTAAACTCCTTTTACACCCCACCGTCGTTAGTTTCATTACCCCCCCCCCCCCCCGCAAAAAAGAAAAGAAGGCGTGTTTCTTTATGTTTAAAAGAGATTCCAAACTCCAATGTTCACGTCTATAAACTTCAGTTTTGAGATATAAGTATCCCCATAAAAATAATACACTTTTTTCACATCTTTCACACCCCCCCCCCCTAAGTGAAATTTCCTGCAACAAACTCGTTTCTTTAATAGTAAAGTATCTTCTAAATACCAATTATCACGACTCTAACTTCTTCAGTTTTTTATTTATGTGTCCTCATGAAAGGAATTCAACTCCTTTTCACTCCCGCCCTCCAAGATTATTCCCCCCAAAAAGAGTTTTTCTTTGATTTTAAAGGAGATCCAAATACAAATTTTCGCGCCTGTAACAAATATAGTTTTTATTAGATGTAAGTATTCTCATACAATTAAGTCTATTAATTTTTCAATAATTTCACCCCCCCCCTCATTGGGTTTTCGGAGATTACGCGTTATTTTACTTTTTAAAGCAGATTCAAAATATCAAATTTCACGTCTGTAACATCTTCATTTTTGAGATATGTGTAGCCTAATTAAAAGATATCAACACCATCTTCAGTCAATTTTAACCCCCCCTCCACTCAAGTGGTATTTCCGAAAATTAAAAATACACGTTTCTTTATTTTTAATAAGATGAAAAATACAACTTTTCACTTCTGTAACATGTTATCTTTTTTGAGATATACTGTAAAAATTCTCATTTTAAAATTTCACCACTTTTAGTTCCCCTTAAGTGGAGTTTCCAAAAACAAATCACATATGTTTCTTTACATTTACAGGAGATTCCAAATACACACTTTTTACGTCTGTAATATTTTACGTTTCTTAGATATTCTGTTGATATTTTCTTTCAAAAAATTCACCCCAATTTGTCACTCCTGTTCAACCGCCATTAATTGGATTTTCCAAAAGCAAAAAAAAAGTACGTGTTTCTTTGTTTTTAAAGGAGATCCCATATACAAATTTTCAGTTCTGTAATATCTTCAGTTTCTGAGATATATGTATCCTCATTAGAGGCATTCAACCTATTATTCACCCTTTTAAACCCATCATATTGGGATCTACAGAAAACAAAAAAATGCGTTTTCCTTCATTTTAAGGGAGATTCTAAATACCAATTTTTACATCTGTAAACTTTTAAAGTTTTAAGATGTAGACACACTTATTTGACAAATTCACCCCCCCCCCCCGCCTTTTCACCCCCCATTATTTGGATTTTCCCAAAACGGAAAAATACCTGCTTCTTTAGTTTTAAAGTAGATCCCAAATACCAATTTTCAGGTCTGTAATATCTCCAGGTTCTGAAATATAAGTAGCCTCATTAAAGGCATTCAACCTTTTTTTCACCCTTTACCACCCTTCCTATTGGGATTTTCCGAAAACAAAAAATACATGTTTCTTTATTTTTAAAGGAGATTCTAAATACCAATTTTTACATCTATAAACTTTAAAAGTTTCGAGATATACACTCATTTTAAAAATTCGCCCCCTTTTCACCCCCCCCATTAATTGGATTTTCCGAAACTAAAAAAATACGTGTTTCTTTATTTTTAAAGGAGATCCCAAACACCAGTTTTCATTACTGTAATATCTTCAGGTTCTGAAATATAAGTAGCTACATTAAAGGCATTCAACCCGTTTTTCACCCTTTTCCACCATTCCTATTGGGATTTTCCGAAAACAAAAAATACGTGTTTCTTTATTTTTAAAGGAGATTCTAAATACCAATTTTTACATCTATAAGCTTTAAAAGTTTTGAGATATAGATACACTCATTTTAAAATTTCACCCCCTTTTCAGCCCCACCATGAATTGTATTTTCCAAAAACAAAAAATACGTGTTTCTTTATTTTTAAAGGAGATCCCAAACACCAATTTTCAGGTCTGTAATATCTTCACTTTCTGAGATATAAGTATTCTCTTTAAAGGCATTCAACCCTTTTTTCACCTCTTTTCACCCCTCCTATTGGGAATTTCCGAAAACAAAGAAAGACGTGCTTCTTTATTTTTAATGAACATTCTTAATACCAATTTTTACATCTGTAAAGTTTAAAAGTTTTGAGATATAGATGCACTCATTTCAAAATTTTACCCCCCTTTTCACCCTCCCATTAATTGGATTTTCCAAAAACAAAAAATACGTGCTTCTTAATTTTTAAAAGCGAACAAAAGTTCCAATTTTCAGGTCTGTAATGTCTGCGGTTTCTGAGATATAAGTACCGGTATCCTGATTAAAAGGCATTCAACCCCTTTTTCACCGTCTTTCACCCATCCTACTGGGATTTTCTGAAAATAAAAAAATACGGGTTTCCTTATTTTTAAAGAAGATTCTAAATACCAATTTTCACATCTGTAAACTTTTAATGTTTTGAGATATAGATACACTCATTTTATAATTTCACACCCCCTTTTCACCCCCTTAGCGACGGATTATCCAAAAATCCTCTCTTAGCGAGCACCTACATCTTAATATGAATATATCCTCAAAATTTCATTCATTTATGTCCAGTAGTTTCGGCTCGGCGATGATGAATCAGTCAGTCAGTCAGGACAAGTTACTTTATATATATATATAGACTAGCAAGATACCCGTGCTTCGCTACGGTATTATACTGAAATGTATAATTGAATGCTTATTGTTTTAGATATATAATCCGCCGAAATTCGCGATCTGACTCGTTTTCTGCGAGAATCCACCAAAATTCCCGATCTGACTCGTTTTCTATTAGATTACGGCACGTTTCCTCCCATTTATCAATCTTTCTTTCCAGCAATCGATTTCGTACTTCCCGGGCTAGGCTCAGGTATTCCTCCCGGTCAGTTGGGTCCGTAAATCTTTGCCATCTCTTCCTATAATAATTTTTAATATGGATAAAATCCTTCAGGAGATCAGGCGTGGTGTCATATTGGGGGCCTTGGAGGCACTGAACCCGCGGCCGGACTGCATTCTTAGTCATTACCCGTCCAGGAGCCGTTTCCAGCGCGGTCCGCACATTTGACGACGGTCCGGAACATTATTATTATTATTATTATTATGTGTTGCTGGAGTGGCTCATGACAGGGAAACCGGAGTATCCGGAGAAAAACCTGTCCCGCCTCCGTATTGTCCAGCACGAATGTCACATGGAGTGACCGGGATTCGAACCACGGAACCCAGCTGTGAGAGGCCGGCGCTCTGCCGCCTGAGCAACGGAGGATCCTTATAAGTACATTATGAACAGTAATATCAATTGGTCTCACCTCCTCCTACACCGCACCGCCGTTAAGTTTATTTACCGCCACCCTCCCCCACCCCAAAAAAATTAAAAGAAGGCTTGTTTCTTTATGTTTAAGGGAGATTCCAAACACCAATGTTCACGTCTATTACCTTCAGTTTTGAGATATAAGTATCCCCATAAAAATAATTTACTTTTTTCACTTCAGGTCACACTATCCCCCCCACCCCCCACTAAGTGAATTTTCCCGCAAAAATACTTGTTTCTTTAATAGTAAAGGATAATCTAAATACCAATTATCACGACTCTAACTTCTTCAGTTTTTTATTTATGTGTCCTCATGAAAGGAATTCAACTCCTTTACACTCCCACCCTCCAAGATGCCCACCCCTCCAAACGCGTTTTTCTTTGTTTTTAAAATAGATCCAAATACGAATTTTCACGTCTGTAACAACTTTAGTTTTTATTAGATGTATGTATTCTCATACAATTAAGTCAATTAATTTTTCAATTCTTTCACCACCCCTCCCTTCATTGGTTTTTCCGAGAATACGTGTTTCTTTACTTTTAAAGCAGATTGCAAATATCGATTTTCACGTCTGTAACATCTTCATTTTTGAGATATCAGTAGCCTAATTAAAAGAATTCAACACCATTTTCAGTCACTTTTACCCCCCCCCCTCCACTCAAGTGGTATTTCCGAACACTAAAAATACACATTTCTTTATGTTTAATAGAGATAAAAATACCATTTTTCACTTCTGTAACATGTTAAGTTTTTGTAGATATACTGTAAAAATTCTCATTTTAAAATTTCACCCCTTTTGAGTTCCCCTTAAGTGGAGTTTCCAAAAAAAAAAATCACCTGTGTTTCTTTACATTTACAGGAGATTCCAAACACCCACTTTTTACGTCTGTAACATTTTACGTTTCCAAGAGATTCTGTAGATATAGTCTTTCAAAAAATTCACCCCCTTTTGTCACTCATGTTTAACCGCCATTAATGGATTTTCCAAAAACTAAAAAATACGTGTTTCTTTATTTTTAAAGGAGATCCCATATACAAATTTTCAGTTCTGTAATATATTTCGTTTCTGAGATATATGTATCCTCATTAAAGGCATTCAACCAATTTTTCACCCTTTTACACCCCTCCTATTGGGATTTACAGGAAACAAAAAATACGCGTTCCTTTATTTTTAGAGGAGATTCTAACTACCGTACCAATTTTTGCATCTGTAAACTTTAAACTTTTAAGATGTAGACGCACACATTTTAAAAAATTCAGCCCCCCCCCCCTTTTCACTCCCCAATATTTGGATTTTCCAAAAACGAAAAAGTACGTGTTTCTTTACTTTTAAAGTAGATCCCAAATACCAATTTTCAGGTCTGTAATATCTTCAGGTTCTGAAATATAAGTAGACTCATGAAAGGCAATCGACCCCTTTTTCAACCTCTTCCACCCTTCCTATTAGGATTTTCCGAAAAAAATATACGTGTTTCTTTATTTTTAAAGGAGATTCTAAATACCAATTTTCACATCTATAACTTTTAAAAGTTTTGAGATATAGATACACTCATTTTAAAATTTTGCCCCCTTTTCACCCCCCCCCTTATTTGGATTTTCCAGAAATAAAAAAATACGTGCTTCTTTATTTTTAAAGGAGATCCCAAACACCAATTTTCAGGTCTGTAATATCTTCAGTTTCTGAGATATAAGTAGCCTCATTAAAGGCATTCAACCCCTTTTTCACCCCTTTCCACTCCTCCTATTGCGATTTTCCGAAAACAAAAAAATACGTGTTTCCTTATTTTTAAAGAAGATTCTAAATACCAATTTTTACATCTGCAAACTTTAAAAGTTTGGCGATATAGATTCACTCATTTTAAAAATTCACCCACTTTTCACCCTCCCATTATTTGATTTTTCCAAAAACAAAAAAATACGTGTTTCTTTATTTTTCACAGCGATCAAAAGTACCAATTTTGAGGTCTGTAATATCTTCAGTTTCTGAGATATACGTAGCGCATCCGGATTAAAGGCATTCAACCCCTTTTTCACCCTTTTTCACCCCTCCTATTGGGATTGTCTGAAAACAAAAAAATACGTGTTTCCTTATTTTTAAAGAAGATTCTAAATACCAATTTTCACATCTGTAAACTTTTAAAGTTTTGAGATATAGACACACTCATTTTAAAATTTCACCCCCCTTTTCACCCCCTTAGGGACGGAATATCCAAAAATCCTCTCTTAGCGAGCACCTACGTTATAATATGAATATATCCCCAAAATTTCATTTCTTTATGTCCAGTAGTTTTGGCTCGGCGATGATGAATCAGTCAGTCAGTCAGGACAAGCTACTTTATATATATACTAGCAAGATACCCGTGCTTCGCTACGGTATTATACTGAAATTTATAATTGAATGCTTATTGTTTTAGATATATAATCCGCCGAAATTCGCGATCTGACTCGTTTTCGGCGAGAAACCACCAAAATTCCCGATCTGACTCGTTTTCTATTAGATTACGGCATGTTTCCTCCCATTTTTCAATCTTCCTTTCCAACAATCGATTTCGTACTTCCCGGGCTAGGCTCAGGTATTCCTCCCGGTCGGTTGGGTCCCTAAATATTTGCCATATTTTCCTATAATCATTTTTAATATGGATAAAATCCTTCAGGAGAACCGGCGTGGTGTCATATTGGTGCCTTGGCGGCACTAAACCCGCGGCCGGACTGCATTCTTAGTCATTACCAGTCCAGGAGCCGTTTCCAGCGCAGTCCGCACAACTGACGACAGTCCGGAACATTATTATTATTATTATTAATATTTATATTATTATTGTTTCTATTATGTGTTGCTGTAATGGCTGATGACAGGGAAAACCGGAGTATCCGGAGAAAAACCTGTCCCGCCTCCGTTTTGTCCAGCACGAATGACACATGTAGTGACCGGGATTTGAACCACGGAACCCAGCTGTGGGAGGCCGGCGCGCTGCCGCCTGAGCAACGGAGGATCCTTATAAGTACATTAAGAACAGTAAAATCAATTGGTCTCACCTCCTTCTACACCCCACCACCGTTAAGTTTATTTACCGCCACCCACTCCCCCCCCCCAAAAAAAAATTAAAAGAAGGCTTGTTTCTTTATGTTTAAGGGAGATTCCAAACACCAATATTCACGTCTATTACCTTCAGTTTTGAGATATAAGTATCCCCATAAGAATAATTTATTTTTTCACTTCATTTCACAATACTCCCCCCCCCCCTCACTAAGTGAATATTCCCGCAAAAATTACTTGTTTCTTTAATAGTAAAGGATCGTCTAAATACCAATTATCACGACTCTAACTTCTTCAGTTTTTTATTTATGTGTCCTTATGAAAGGAATTCAACTCCTTTACACTCCCGCCCTCCAAGATGGTTTCTTCCCAAAAACGCGTTTTTCTTTGTTTTTAAAGGAGATCCAAATACGAATTTTCACGTCTGTAACAGCTTTAGTTTTTATTAGAAATATGTATTCTCATACAATTAAGTCAACTAAATTTTCAATTATTTCACCCCCCCCCCCCACTTCATTGGATTTTCCGAGAATACGTGTTCCTTTACTTTTAAAGCAGATTACAAATATCAAATTTCACGTCTGTAACATCTTCATTTTTGAGATATCAGTAGCTTAATTAAAAGAATTCAACACCATTTTCAGTCACATTTACCCCCCTCCACCCAAGTGGCATTTCCGAAAACTAAAAATACACGTTTCTTTATGTTTAATAGAGATAAAAAATACCATTTTTAACTTCTGTAACATGCTAAGTTTTTTAGATATACTGTAAAAATTCTCATTTTAAAATTTCTCCCCTTTTGAGTTCCCCTTAAGTGGAGTTTCCAAAAACAAATCACCTATGTTTCTTTACATTTACAGGAGATTCCAAACACCCACTTTTTACGTGTGTAAGATTTTACGTTTCCAAGATATTCTGTAGATATAGTCTTTCAAAAAATTCACCCCAATTTGTCACTCCTGTTTAGCCGCCATTAATTGGATTTTCCAAAAATTTAAAAATACGTGTTTCTTTATTTATAAAGGAGATCCCATATACAAATTTTCAGTTCTGTAATATCTTTCGTTTCTGAGATATATGTATCCTCATTAAAGGCATTCAACCCATTTTTCATCCTTTTACACTCCACCTATTGCGATTTACAGCAAACCAAAAAATACGTGTTCCTTTATTTATAGAGGAGATTCTAACTACCAATTATTACATCTGTAAATTTTTAAGTTCTAAGATGTAGACACACTCATTTTAAAAATTCACCCCCCTCCTTTTCACCCTCCAATATTTGGAATTTTCAAAAACGAAAAAATACGTGTTTCTTTACTTTTAAAGTAGATCCCAAATACCAATTTTCAGGTCTGTAATATCTTCAGGTTCTGAAATATAAGTAGCCTCATTTAAGGCATTCAACCCATTATTCACCCTTTTACACCCTTCCTATTGGGATTTTCCGAAAACAAAAGAATACGTGTTTCTTTATTTTTAAAAGAGATTCTAAATACCAATTTTTACATCTATAAACTTTAAAAGTTTCGAGATATAGATACACTAATTTTAAAAAATCACCCCCTTTTCACCCCCCCCCCCATTAATTGGAATTTCCAAGAAAAAAACGTGTTTTTTTTATTTTTAAGGAGATCCCAAACACCAATTTTCAGGTCTGTAATATCTTCAGGTTCTGAAATATAAGTAGACTCATGAAAGGCATTGGACAACTTTTTCAAACTTTTCCACCCTCCCTATTAGGATTTTCCGAAAACAAAATACACTTTTTTCTTTATTTTTAAAGGAGATTCTAAATACCAATTTTCACATCTATAACCTTTAAAAGTTTTGAGATATAGATACACTCATTTTAAAATATTACCCCCTTTTTACCCCCCCTCAATTGGATTTTCCAGAAACAAAAAAATACGTGTTTCTTTATTTTTAAAGGAGATCCCAAACACCAATTCTCAGGTCTGTAATATCTTCAGTTTCTGGGATATAAGTAGCCTCATTAAAGGCATTGAACCCTTTTTTCACCCCTTTTCACTCCTCCTATTGCGATTTTTCGAAAACGAAAAAATACGTGTTTCTTTATTTTTAATGAACATTCTAAATGCCAATTTTTACATCTGCAAACTTTAAAAGTTTGGAGATATAAATTCACTCATTTTAAAAATTCACCCCCCTTTTCACCCTCCCATTAATTGGATTTCCGAAAAACAAAAAAATACGTGTTTCTTTATTTTTAAAAGAGATCAAAAGTACCAATTTTCAGGTCTGTAATATCTTCAGTTTCTGAGATATAAGTACCGGTATCCTGATTAAAGGCATTCAACCCATTTTTCCCCATTTTCACCCATTTTCACCCCTCCTATTGGGATTTTCTGAAAACAAAAAAATACGTGTTTCCTTATTTTTAAAGACGATTCTAAATACCAATTTTTACATCTGTAAACTTTTAAAGTTTTGAGATATAGAGACACTCATTTTAAAATTTAACCCCCCTTTTCACCCCCTTAGCGAAGGAATATCAAAAAATCCTCTCTTAGCGAGCACCTACATCTTAATATGAACATATCCCCAAAATTTCATTTCTTTATGTCCAGTAGTTTTGGCTCGGCGATGATAAATCAGTCAGTCAGTCAGTCAGTCAGTCAGTCAGGACAAGTTATTTTATATATATAGATAGATAGATATTAGAACATCAATTATTATTTAAATTATTTTAAGATAGGAATTCATTATGTACTGCAAATATGGTCAATATGTTGAGTCTGAGTTTGTGTCATTTCATCTCATATTGTGTACACGGAAAAGTTATTCTTGAAGCGGGGAAGTTATGATGAGTCATTGGGTTTAACTCATCTCATGAGTACTGTACTATACAGCGACCCGCGTGCAAGGCTAGCAAGCTAGGAGACTACATCATCGGCACGCCTACTGGTTACGGGTAAAGAATGAAGAGAAGGAAGATATGATATGAGATCAACGAATCAGATGCTTCGTTATATAAAGACTGGGTATGGAGCTGTTACCAAGAGTGGGGAGAGCTCGCGTATATTATCTTCCACGGAGCAATCCTCAAGTCACAACTACTTTATTATTTTGAAACAGTGAGTGGTCGCTCCGAGACACAATTTATTTTTGAGACAGTGAGTGGTCGCTTCGAGACATAGTTATTTTCGGGACAGTGTGTTGTCGCTTCAAGACACAGTACGCAGCTGCTGTGATGTTGTCGGATCATGTTGAGACGAAACAAGCATGCGGCATTCTATAATTATTCTGGACGAAGAACTACGTTAGTTCAAGTCCACGGTACTTGGTAGAAGTCTGTATTGTATCAGTAGAATAGCTAAGTTGGATTGAGATTTCTGATAACATGGAAAAATTCACTGAATTTCTCCTCATACGATCAACGGTGATCAATTTTCACAAGTATAGGGCCAATGTCTAATTTAAAGACTAGGCAATTAGGGAGTGCCAGTCAAGATAGCCCAAAACCATATCGCAGAAGGAAGGAAGGATGTCCATGGAGCCAGTCTGCAACGAGAAAAGGGGAACGAGTAACCACGGAATACAGATGACCTCAACGGAAGCTATAAATTGGTGAGCCTCAATTAGACAATGCAAGCAACAGTAAATTACAGTAATGTTAAATTCTTAATTACCTCCAAGCTAAAAGGTACTTTTCCGAATCATCTCATTTTTTGTTTAATAAATTCATTTGACCAGATATTGCGTTAATTTTCTTTCTCAAAGCGATACTTAATGGTTAATTATTTAAAATCCTGCCCCTGTGATTTAAGTATAAGTCTCTATGCTAGTAAATATAATTTTTGCTGTGCAGTTTTGTTTAAAACTGTAAAGCTGGCGCCCAAACATTACATAGAGAAATGGGAAACCATGGAGTGATAATTGATTCTATTTGCGTGGCAATTTGCGGGCAAGCCATATATGGTTTATATTTATATTCATGGGTCCCCAGCTATTAACTTTCGTCTCCCCAAGTGTGAAGCTTAGGAGAGCGAACAGTTACAAGGATGTCCAACCTAACTCTGGGACTTCAAATATTTCTGATACGAAACAAAATATGACAAATCTAGTTGCAATCAACAAAAAGTTCCATTTTTAAAGTGGAACATGTATGTTTTCCTAGCGAACTGAAAACAGAGGTACAATTGGATGCCGTTATGCATCAGTAGACTAAGCGCCATTTGATGAAAATTGAGATTTTAGCGCCATCTTGTAGAGGAAGGCTTGAACTATTTATAAAAAATTCCCCACTGCATTACAAGAGGCCGTTAGTTGTTAGTAAACAGAAAACCTAAGCGACAAAGCGGAAATCAGTAAAAACGTAAATTGCATCAGTAGACTATGCGACTTTCCAGTCTGCATCATTGGATCAAGCGCCACATTCCTCACATTGCGCGCGGATGACAGCGTGGGAGCCCGCATTTTCGATAGTGCTGACATTTTTACGTGGTGATACATTGAGTGGTTTATCAAGTGACAAAATTCAGCGATGTATCAAGTACTTCCAAAAGTAAGGAGAAGGACAATGTTACTAATGCAGCTTGCTAAGAAGGTTGCGTCTGAGAATCATTCTCTAGAATTTGATGGTGAATCTCAGGAAGTAAATCTAAATAAGTCAAGGCAGGGACGACCACGGGAAAGTAGAGTTCCATTTCACCAGGCATTAATACCTCTGTGGCCAAAAGGAAACCCTATCTCTGAGCCAAACTAAGAGACTTTGGTTCGCTGATGCACCCAATACCTACAGATGCCAAACAATTTTACCAGAATCTTCAAGCAGATTCTCAGATCGTGGATGACGTAGATGAATTTAATGGAGATCCTGATTTCGAGATTGAATGAACTGAGAGCGACAATCTTATTACCTGTCCAGTGATTTGTGTGTATTTATGGGAGAAAATATCTTTAATCACATTTTCTGTCTCAAGCAGAACAAAACTTACCCATAGGCTTAAAAATATCACGTCAATACTGTACTCTCAGAATATAATAGGCCTATCGTGAAGGAAAATCCATTAAAAATTGTATAGACTACAATGGCCCATGTCTTACCATTTGTATTTCACTCAAATAAGTTGAAATTCCTAAAATCAGTAAGTCGTTATAGCAACGACTTTAGAGAATAGCTTCCCTTCTAGAATTTCTCCATCTAAAACTTGAATAATGTACCGGAGTTGTGGCGCGGCTCGTGGTGGTTCAAGCACTTAGCGGGCCTTTTCAGACAGTAGGAGATTCAGTTTTTAATCATGGCTGCCACCACGTTGTATTTTTTTGAAGTTTTACTCAGTAGATACTCAACAGTTAGGGGTTATTGGTGTAGCATCGTGATACATTATTCGCACTTGAGAAAAACCTTAAATTGCATCAGTAGACTAAGCGCCATTTCTTGAAGAAAATCTATGTAGTGCGATTATAAAAATGTTGAAATTTGGTGAGAAGGTACAATCTATTATCCTACAACACCAGTAATACCATATTTAGTAAAATTATGTTCGCCAGAATTTACACATAGAACCAAATTTAAACGCGATTATCTCGCAACCAACTTTTGGCGCTTGGTCTAGTGATGCATAACGGCATCCAATTAGTGATAAAAAACGTCATACCTTATGAAATACGTAGGCTGTTTCTACGAGACTTGTGCAGATGCTGTACGATGTGAACGATACCGTCCATCAGGGTAGCGTTCAACGTGCAATATCAAAGCTGTAGTTGCATTTTTGTGACATTTTTCGTAAACGAAATTAATGTCTAGTTTTTCTTCATTACTAAGACAGGCATATCTACTAGACGAAATCATATGTAACAAAGACAACTAAAACAGGTTTCAATGTATTAACTGTAGCGAGGTGGTTACTATTTATTAATTACGAAAGATAAAGGTGATCGTGGGAGCGACATATTCAAGTGCTGGGCAACGAGAGTTATACCGTGGATGGTACAAAGGGGGAAGATATAAATAGCAATGTACAAGCAGTCAGGACATTACGGTATGAACAAGAATTGACAACTTCGGATTAACAAAATAGATGTATTGAAACACAAGATACAACAAGTTAGGAATAGTACAACACCAAAATATACAAAGATTAGAACACTTTTCACAATAAATCACGAAGGAAATATGACAAAGATCGGTGAAAGCGACAATTTGGATACCATCCGAATAACATTTAGAATTTTATTCATTAAAGAGAGCAAATATTTTCCAACCAACTGTACAACGCGAAATGAGAAACATTAGGGAACATAGGAAAAACAACAACATAAGAGAATGAATTAAATAACAGCATTTTAAATATTACAAATTACTAAGCCCGGGCAAACCATAAAAATTCACCCGACTAGAAAATAGTGCACTATTTCAAATAACAAGTTTCAGAAAACACTGGATGTAACACAGATGCACCGAGCTCGATAGCTGCAGTCGCTTAAGTGTGGCCAGTATCCAGTATTCGGGAGATAGTAGGTTCGAACCCCACTGTCGGAAGCCCTGAAAATGGTTTTCCGTGGTTTCCCATTTTCACACCAGGCAAATGCTGGGGCTGTACCTTAATTAAGGCCACGGTCGCTTCCTTCCCACTCCTAGCCCTTTCCTGTCCCATCGTCGCCATAAGACTTATCTGCGTCGGTGCGACGTAAAGCAACTAGCAAAAAATGTAACACAGATGCATTTTTTTTGCTATTTGCTTTACGTCGCACCGACACACATAGGTCTTATGGTGACGATGGGACAGGAAAGGCCTAGGAATGCGAAGGAAGCGGCCGTTGCCTTATTTAAGGCACAGCCCCAGCATTTGCCTGGTGTGAAAATGGGTAACCACGGAAAACCATCTTCAGGGCTGCCGACAGTCAGATGCATTTAGTCCAACAGGATAAACGTAAACAAGTTCAAGATAAGAGTATTACGCTGTACAAGGATGTAAACAAAATTTTGAACTACCAGAAGTTTTCGAGAGTATTGACACACAGAAAGTTCATTTTCACGTAAATTCGAACAGCGTTCCAAACAAAGTAATTAGGCATCCAGCTGCTCTCTTATGGATACATAATCTAGTACAACCACCCGAGAACATAATCATGCGAAGTTTACAATACCTCATGGTCGAAGAAGAAGTCCCATACTGGTGTGAAAATTTACATCAGCGCAACACAAAGATATTGCCCTCTCTCCAACAGCCGAAGAATGTCTCGAAGATGCATGACCTATGACCTAGGGGGATATTTTCGTTCCCCTTCACGAAGGGGAAGCGTGGACTACCTAGAGGCTGACGCTCTCTCTCTTTGTCAGAAGAGGTGACAGGGTTGTGAGGAATTGATGGAGTTAGGAGATGGGTAAAGGAGAATATATATTAAGGAGATGTGAAGATGTGGCTTCTTGGCTAAGGGATGTAGTCTGGTCAGTGCTTTTTATTGAGATATACAGTCGTTAGATATACAGATTTCATTTACATTTGTGATTCTACAATGGTGCTACTAAGATACGTATTGTTTAAAATCTGGGGAAGATGTGCGGAGTAATGTGGAGTGCGAGGATATCGAATAGTGAGGAGAAGTTCATGAGTGAGGTAAGAAGTAGATGGAGAAGTTCACAGTTAGGCGGTGGGGTTAGTGGGTAACCAGGAGGGGGGTAGGTGGTAGCGAAGAGGTGGACTAGTTGGTGTGGTGGGGCGAACCCGGGACGACGTCGGGATGTGGTAGGGCGGGTCATATTTCGGATAGAGGAACGGGAGTGCTCCACTCGGTGGTAGCGACCGTGCAGGTGTAGTCCGTGGTCAACTAAGTGCTGGACTTTTCGTAGCTTGGAAGGTGGAGACGAACAAAGAAGGCAGGGTCATCTGCGTTTCGGATCCTGAAGACTCGTTGTACGGAGATTCCTGTCCTGCGGAGGTCTTTGGCGATGTCTTCTGGTTGGATGCTGGGGTCCACTCCGCGTATAACGCAGCTATGGATGGTGGTGTTGTCCGGTATTGATAAGGGTGATGGTGGTCTTGCTGTGTCAGTTGTAGCAGTGGTAGTTTCCTCTCCAGGTGGCTGCAGGGGTTTTAAGTGTGGGGTTGGTTGCTGAGGGGTGGGAGGTACGGGGAAACAGGAAGTCATGAGGGAGGATGGATGGGTCATGACCGTGGTCGGCTGGGAGCGAGAGTAGAGGTAGTGGTGGTGTGGGTAGTGGTGGTATAGTAGTGGTGCTAGTAATAGTGGTTACTGGGGAAAAGGGAAGAGAGGGCAGCGTCTGTTGTTGCGGCGGTTACTGCGGCTGCGCTGTCGCATGTTGAGCTGGTGTGGAGTCCAATAATTGAGCTAGAATATTCTGCGGAGTGCGTTCAGTCCTATAGCGGCGGCCACGGAGACTTACTCCTTTGTTTAGGATGCGCTGGTATTTATGTGGCTCGGAGATGTGTAGCAGTACCTCATTAGATGGTTCGGAGCCGGCGAGGAGCCTGGTAGCACTGTAAACGCCGAAAATGCGTAGCTCTCTTTCAATTTCGAGTTCAGAAATTCCAGGATGAATGTCATGGACTATGCAGGTGTACATGTTGGCGTAGGGGAGGCCGACTTCCTTCTTGGCGTCCGCCCGATATGCTTTCTTGGGGCCGGCTAGGTGCAAGTTAGAGTTGAAGCGTCACCCGGCCAGCGAAAAATGAGGCCTTGATGTGTAGAATTGAGTAGTCCACACTAGAAATCTCCTGTGAGAGAAGCGTGATATTCTGTGTCGAAGTTGCAGGCAATGATACCTGCTTATATAGGCCAGTTAAAGAGGGGAGGTACTGGAGAAGTCGTCACACAGCACTAGAAACGACGAGGACATCCATGAAGAGTATAGAATCTAGAGCCGATGACGTCATCCAGGTAATCGGCTACTGAAAGTATTCCCGAAGCTGTGGCAGTGTGCGGATGACAAACGCCGGGAAGAAAGCATAGAAAAATGACGAATGGGGCGGAGGTGAGTTGATAATATTACATAATAAGGAAAGTAATATCCGGATCGTACGTAAAATGCGTTACAGTACTTACTATGTATTTTTCTGTTTGACCCTGACAGCAGTATATTAGACAAAATAAAAAAGCACACGAAGCAGTAAAAAGTGCTGTACTGATACTGGTTTGTTTACTGCAGAATTCAGGGACGTTGCAAGCTGAGAAATGTACGGCACACGTTGCATAACGTCAGAAAAAGTGTCTCTGTTGGCACCTATGAAAGTCTAAGTATTTCAGAATGTATGGGAATTTTTAATTACAGTACTTCTTACTAATTATTTCGTTCTCAATGGACGTAATAGGTATAGGATAACATGCAACCAACGTCAAAAGGAGTGGGTAATGTGAATGTCAGAATGTTATTCAGGGAGTTCATACAATTTAATATTCCTTAATTATTGTATAAATTGTTGCTTCCAGAGAAGTTGAAGCGTTGTAGTGAATTGTTTTGGTTCAAGTTAATTCCAAATATCAAGAGGAAAGGTTTACTTTTTAATTTTAGTAAATAAACTTTAACCAGTTGCACTACTGTTTTAGTCATTAAATTATAGAAAGAATATTTTCATAATAATCGAAGAATTTGAATATTTCACATGTCAGACTTGTTAAACCTTCAACCTAAAATCAAGAAATGCTTAGAAATATGTGCATCATTGCTCTTCCACAGGAATCATACTTTCGACACTTTTGCATACCTTACTATCATTTGCACACGGATAATGAATATTTCTCCGTTTTCTTTGCTGTGGTTTCATAGTCTATTGCCCTTGTCTGTTCTTATCACGTTTTAACTTTATTTTTGTACTGTCAGTTCATTAAGCAGTCCGGGTCACATTAGCACCTTATACTAATATGATAATTAAAATATACAAATGTTGTTACGCCATGAATTAAAACGGGTGTAAGAATGAACCAAAACCAGTTGACATCTTCTTATTACACTTATATTTCCATCTTTCTATGCGTATGTATTGCTGAAATGTTCTTAAGTTCAACTCTCTTGGTTTCCGTCGGTGTTCCACAATGAAGTGAATGGTTGCTGTAGTCAGCCAGAGAACTGCGTTATTGACCGTGGTCGGGATGGATGCATATTCTATGTTGATGATTCGATATTCTAAGATGGGATTTGGAGTCATTCGAAGTGATTAGCATATTTTCACGAACGACCACGCCGATATGTCCGCACTTACACAAGACTTAACACGATGTATTAAGATGTCTCTTTGTTGACAATGTTCACATATATTGGAGTCATTTATTGTTAGATATTGCACCCATAAGCGAATTTACGTAATTAATTTACAAATTAAAAGTTGAATATTTCGCACATGGGATACTACAGTAGGCTGTGAATCTAGCAGTCACAAAGGAACTTTCTGGCGCCAGGCTGTCGGCAAAGAAAATCCTCGAAACTCTTCTTAGAGCACGAGCAACTTGTAAACCGCCCTGAGTACTCCATCCAATAAATTTTATGATACCGCCTAGGAGTGGCAACTTTCTACTTGGTTCTCACGAGAAAATCACGCGTTGAGGCCTGACCTACTTAGAAGGACAAAGAGACAACGATAGCACCCACCAACCCTTGGGAGAAAATGGAAGCATCCATGCTGCGAAGAGCGCGAAAGTCTCAGCCAATCACAAAATTCCAAATTTGAATGTCCTGTCATAGCGGGAATCTACAGTCAGTATTTCGCTATCTGAAGCCCGGAGTAGTGGTGAAAAACAGTGTCCTGACTTCCTAATAATATTTGAAAATTTATCAGTGCGAAGGTGTGGTCAATTATTGGCTAATTAATAAAATTTTAACTTCACACGGAAGAGTAGTATCGCCCAGGAAATGAGCTGTCATGGCGGGAAGGAGCCATTCGCTGGAAGAAAATAACGCCGGTGACGCGCGCCGTCGTGTGGATTATCCTGTGATCGTTTCCCACGGCGCAATATAACAAGTAAGTCAGACCGAAATTAGAAAGATTTTGTACATAAATTTTGAAACTTTAACCTACGGATGTATGATAAAGTGCTCCCAAGTGCTGGATCACTACGCCACATCCCTTCCACAGAACTATTTTCAAGGTGGGGGGAGAACTCATTACAAAAACCAGCGTGCAGGGTGGTGAATCTTCAGTGAGTGTGACAGTGTGTGACGGTGTGACTGTGTGTTTCACTGTGTATCCTGTGTTCGTGGGTTAGTTGAATCTTCAGTGTGTTTAGAGTGTGTCAGCTAATTCAGTTAGTCAGCTTTGAACTTTACTTTTGTCTGGTAAGAAAGCGATCAGAGACACTTGTTGGCATTTCGAGTGAGCCATGTATTTACTTGGGAGAGTAACATTTCAGAAATGAACACTTTAACAAACTTTACTTTACTTTGAGTTTATGCAGGGATAACAGGCAATAGCTACACTTTCAACACTTGGCTTGAATGAACTCACATTACGAATCGAGAGGGGCAAGTCCATGTTTCAGCGTAGCTGCATAAATCCTTTCTAATCCACGTGTAGTTTGACATTTGTTGGAAAGCTGTTTTATTCTTCATTTTGGGAGGACGATCAGCATAAATTTCTCCACAACATTGGAAACTGTACTTTAGCTTGCTTTTTCCACTTACAATAAACTGTTTTGGCAAGCGAGATGTTTGCGGGGAGAAACTAGTTAAAGCAGACAGGGAGGAGAATGACTTTTCTTTAATGAAGGCCGCAGTGGTAAAGACTTTGAGCAAACTCTTATGTTCCAAAGGGGTGAACGATCGGTAAGCTGTAAGTAAACAACTGAGAGAGCGGTGTGCAGATCAGCAGGTGTTCTTTCAGGCAGGTAGCGGAGAGGAAACTTCCGACTTCACGTCAGGAGTCTATGCAGTGCTATCGTCTAATCTTCACTGGAGTGCGAGAAAATGCGTGTGTTATGTTAATGTAAGCGTGTGTAACGCCATGATAAATATGTATCAAGTTTGCGTGTGTGAAAATTTGGAATACCACATCAGCTTCAAGATGGAATTCTAATTCACCATGACGGAGCCCGGAGGGTGAACCAACATGCCTCCATCACCCAGGTATGAGCATCAATAAATAATGTAAATAAATATGTAGGACCGTGACTAATCGATGATCAAATGTAGCTTAGACTGTTAGGTAGTATTGTAAATAATTCACATTTTTATAATAATAATAATAATAATAATAATAATAATAATAATAATAATAATAATAATGTGCACTCTCAGCTAGGGTTATTTGCGCACTTCCTTTACGTAGATGTGTTTGCGTGTTGTTTTGGATTATTCTGTAGTATGTCACTTTGACAGTTTAGGATGCTATATTATTTGATCTCAATGAGTGTAATGCCGATTTATAATAATAATAATAATAATAATAATAATAATAATAATAATAATAATAATAATAATCATGTTATTATAACTTTAGTTTTGAGTGACATTTCTGTTGGAGTTGTGATCTTGTAGACGCCGCCTTGTTGATTTTAATGCTTATTTTGCTATTTTGCGCATTCAGCTTGTTTTATGTTGTGGAATCATCCTTCAGATGACCGTTTTCGGTGGTTCTTATTCCGTGTAGTTTGCGATGTTTTTGGTAGACGCAAGTATTTATTTCTGTGTAGTTGCGGTTACACATCTTTCAATAGCTGTGTTTTGAGAGGCAATCCCGTCATTTTAGTAAACAGGTAGTGACAGGAAGCCATTGAGGAGTCAGCTCTGATATTTTGTGATATGTGAAGTAGAGAATGATCTAGAGATCGAGCTAAATGAATAATATCCCTGATGATCTACGTTGATAATGGAAATGTGATATTTGGACCATGTCATGAACTGTCGTAAGAAATAGAAATGTGCACGACAGATATTTCGCCCGCCGGATACGAGCGAGGCCGTATTATGAAGTACTACGTCGAGATTAATGATGAGTAAATAGAATTGAGAGATGAATAATTTAACCAAGAGTGTTAAATACGTTACGACATGGGTTATGATTGTAGGCAGAAGCCGGTATTTTGTTTCAAATAATTCCAGGGAAAGTAGATGCTCGGCAAATATGCTAGCCGTAGTACATGTGAGCAGAGCGACAAGTCAATGTGTATTTTGATAGTCATGTAGTGTCATGGATGACATGGAATAGCAGTAATTATTGTCCATAAAGGTTCAATAGTGTCGTGGCCAGACATTTGTCGTCTGAGGTTAGAGATTGCCGTCAAATTCACAATATTTTGCCACTCGCAGCGGGGTAAATTTTTTTTCTGTAGACCCCGACATTTTGCGCATTTCATCTTTATTTAATTTTCAGTAGGCAGCGACGTTGGGATCTAGTTTTGTTTATTTGTTATTCTTTTTGAGTGTACCTTTTATTACCGTTTATTTGTAGGATGTGATCGTATGTGAATTATTTATATTTGGTTTGATGTAAATAGATAGGTGTAGTTAGGCTAGTTTGATTTCTGTATTTTCTTTTGGTTGGAGCAGTGTTTCTCCGTTAACAGATTTAATTATGTAAATAAGATTTCATGTGTTAGGATAAGGGATCATCGATTAGGTCACAGTCAAAACCATAGTAGTGGTATGCTCATACCAGGCATTCAGTAATTACCAAACCTTTAAAATCCACTACATTTTTAATTAGGAAATGAAGCGATCTTTAATAAACCAGTTGCATAATAATTGCCGCAATGAATGAGGAAAAATAAGATGGCATCTGCCTCCATCTAGTGGTGGTACCACAAATAATGAGTTCATAATGAAATGCAGTCAGCGGCAAATTAAGTAAATTTTAATGTACAAGGATCGCTTTCATTTGAAATGTAAACATGAGGCACTTGGCCTAATTATTTTTATTTTAAAGAAGTCCAGGCTATCACAGTCATGCAGGTGAAGTTTAAATAATTAAATGAGTGATTGTAACACTCAGGTTCATGTTTCAATAATTTCTTTTGTTTAATCACGAGGTGTTTGAATGTGATAGTGGTTACGTGGTAAAATGAAGTCCATGGCTGTTTTCTTTGAATTATTCCTTACTTGTTACACTTGGTTAGTGCAGTCCATGATTATATTAAAAGCTGGGTGTTTCCCAACTAAGCCACATGTGTTAAAAGATTTGATAAATACCTCTGAGTCAGTGTTGATTTGATGACGTAACTAATTAATTAATTAATTATTCAACTACATTAATTAATTTTGAGAGACATTTTCTACGTAATACAATTCTGTACTTCAAATGAGGTGGTATTTCTGACCAGAGTTTTGAATTTATTCACGTCATCGTCTTGAAGACAGTGTCAACATAACCTGAATATTTTAATTAATTTGATTGATCTTCAGTCAGCTTTATTGGGCAGATAATGGTGTTATTGTAAGGCAGAACTTCCATCCTTTTCTTTAATTTCCTTAGCCTCATTTATTTCACTTTGTTTACATTTTTCACCAGTTTAGTTTACTTTCATTTTGGCACTTTGCACTTTATTCAATAAATCAGTTTGTTATTTAAATTTTAATTCAGTCTTTGGGAACAGTCATTTTTAGTTAGTTTACCCCTACTTTTCATTTCCTCACTCCCTGATCGACGTGTGGCCTATCTTCGTGGATATACGGACGGTCCGCGACTGAGGAAGAAGAGTCTACATGCAGCGGTGAGTATCATTTAAATGTCATTTATTACAGGAGCAGCCGGCGCACAGAATAAGGAAGAAGTTCACCGCAGTTGTTGCCTTGAAAAGGGCACAATATAGGGTTGCTTTCCACTGAAGAGAAGTACATTTATTAGCAATAATATTCCAAATACGATCCCATTGTTGCAAAGGATACTTTGCCTGTATTGTAAGTGGTTTACTATTGCGGTTCATTACATGGGTATATATGTGTTTTGTTGTTATAACTGAAGTTGGATCTATTAATGTTCGTGCAAGGTGGCAAATTACGGCGGGAAGTGGGAAAGGCCACACTTCGGATAATATTATTCAGAACCGCTTTAGCATAATCACCATCTGGTCCGCACTCACAATTAATAATATTTTGCGCGACGAGCTTCTAAAGAAACTAGTTCTACCCTCCACATTTAATGCTTCAATTGCATTCTGGCGATTTTATACTATTGTCTTCTCCATAGCAAGCTCGATTTTCTGAACTATTATGGGTGGTGGTGGTAAAATCTAAGCTAAGTACCACAGTTTACTGAGTGCAAATGTGTTAACTATTCAGACCTCTTGACATATATTGAGGTTTCTAAGATGTTGAGCAAATAGGACAGAGAGAATTGTATTGAGCAAATTTCTACAGTTGTTATCAATCATTAGGGTCAAATTCGCAGAAAACGTTATTCCAAGGTTTTTATATGTTTCGGCAGAGGGAATCCATTGATCTCATGTAGTCCAGGGCCCTAATAGTAGTACTACAGATTTGTGTGAATTAACTTTTGTTCCAAAATGATGTTAATAGTCGTCTATGACCAATTTTAAGTCTTATAGTTGTTTGGGCTGTGTTAAGATAATAGTGATATCGTCCACATCGACGTGCGCTTGTAAGGACGCTGAAACTAGTTGTATTCCTGGAAGCTTCAAACTTAACTATCTAATGAATGGTTCGACACTGATGGCGAAGGAGACTGTGGAGAGTTGACAACCTTGTCTAATCGATCTGTGAATGTGGATTGTTTTGGAGAGAAAACCATTAATTTGTAGTCTGGATGTTGCATTGCTCTATAAGTTCTGTAGTGTTGTGATTAGCCTGTTTGGGAAAGCAAATCTTCTTAGAACATACAATAGATAATAATGTTTAACGCGGTTAAAGGCTTGTTGAAAGCCTATGCTGCCGAGTGCAACAGGTCTGTTGGGTTGAGATGACATGTGCAGCACAAAGTTACGTATATTTGAGAGGTCATGTATGATATTGAAGCTGCTTGGAACCTAAGATGTTAGGTAAGGTGAGTCGTAGGCGTCTTACAGGAATTTTTGCAAACAGCTTGTAATCTGCATTGATTAGAGTTAGTGGACGGTAATCCGACAAGGATTTGGATGATTAATCTTAGGTACTAACACCATTATTGCGTAAGCGGAATTGTTCATCTGTTCATCACTTGTGAATAATTCTTGGAAAAGTAACAGTAAGTCGTCTTTTATGTATTGCTAATAGGATTTGTGAAATTCGTAAGAAAGACCATCAGAGTCGGGTGATGTTCTACAACATGCGTCGTTGATAGCTTGTAACAGTTCCTCTTGTTGTATGTCGCTCTCTAGTCGCTGGATTTCATATAGGCCTATAGAGAGTTGTTTCTGGATAGGTTGTAAAAAGGTTTGGGCTGATGTGCTTTGTTGGGTGGAGTCCCGAGCAAAAGCAAGTTCAAAATAATAGATTGCCACTTGAATAATATTGTCAGTTCCTGTAATGAAACCGCTTGTGATTTGTAGTTTTGAGATGATTTATTCCTACTTCTACTCTTCTCTTTGGCAATGTGGTATAACGACGTCTTTTCGTCTTCTTCTAAGGGAGGAATACGTGTGCGTGCCTGTACATTCTGTATATCTTGTTATTTCATCTGACAGAGTATATGTTTAATTTTTGTTAATTTATGCTGTACGTCATATCCGTGCTGTTTCGCACGACATTAGTCATGTAAGGCTTGTTCGTAGTGTGTCTTCGTTCCAGAGCTTTATGAAAAGACATGTTTCGGAAGAAACGCCGTATGCCAGGCTTAGCCGAATGAATCCACCAGAGGAATTGTGAGGAATAATTCCGTTCCTGTAGACTATTTGTTTCTACAACGTGTAAAATTCTTCTGTAACATCTGGAGTCTGTAAAAGTTTATTGTTCAACCTCCTATCACTGGGACGTGCGTGTCCACATGTAATTGAAGGAGTACTGTATGGTGGTCAGAGAAAGCGACTGGGATGACGGATATTCTGTGTTTAATCGTGGATATTGAGTAAGAGAGGTAAACTCTGTCTAGTCTGGATGCTGAATTGTAGCGGAAAAAATGTGAATTCAACGTAATTCCCGTGTTTTATTTCCCAAGCGTCTCTTAAACGGAGCTGCTGGCCTAGTGTAGTTCAGAGAGCGCTACGTAGTTATTAATATTGTGTACGGTTTGTTCCTTCGTGTGGAGGACGCAGTAGATATCACCTACAATGTAATATTCCCCCGTGTGAGATGAATGTTGAGGTCTCCTAGAAAAGCACTTTTCTCGTTCTAGTCTGCTTGACGCCCCCGATGGACTGTAAGTTTGAGTGTGCAACCTGTTTCAAATTTATGTAATATTCTCTCCATAATGGTTGATGAAATTACCTTGATATATATTGCATTAGCCGGGGCACCCAGTTGGAGAGCTGCTAGCTGGTCGGTGTTAACTTGTAGTATTTCAGAAACCCAGGTGTGTATTTCCGCCGCTGTTGGCCTTGTATAACTTCGCTGGAAACTGCATTTCAATGTATTTTTCCGAATGCTTTGCATGGTTACTTTTAAACTTAACAGTTAACTAAATCAAGACACTAATATCTCAGAGATTATTAGCAAGACTCGGTGGTAAGTATTCACTGTTCACTGCTGTTTTCTTGCTTAATGTAAACAACACTGAGACGTCTACTCGCTCCACTCTCTGCAGACAACTAAACTTGAACAACTAGCCTATGTCTACGATTAGATAAATATCAAATCTTTCCGGTGGGTGAACGCAAAAATGAGATATGTTTTAAGGTAATAGCATGATAACTTATTTTCATTCAATTGTTATAACTGTTATATTTTCTAATCTAACGAAACTTAGCTTTTATTTTCACCATCAAGTGAAACAAATTCAACTCAGAATGACTTCTTATTCCCTGTTTCAGATATACCAGTTACATCAACCCCTGTCTGGATTTTTCTTCGATGACCCTTTAGGCTGAATTTCATAAACTAAGAAACCTTGGAGTTCCGCGCAGTTTCGACAACACAAAAACATTCAGCGAGTAATCGACGAATTTTGCAATGTGTTCATGGCGTATGGGTCCTGAATTGACATTAGCCATCCTATCAATAAAGTAGTAACTCTTGTATTTCAAAAATGGGGGCCTCTCTTTGTCTAACTTTAATTGAAATTATTTTAGTGTCCATAGCCACTTATGGCTTGTGTGTATGATCCTATCTGAGCACTGGCATGCCATAAATCATCCAGAATTGTAACATTTTTTTCTGTTTATTTTATTTCGAATATTTCCACTGGCAGTAAAATGTGAAAGTTTCATTTAATATTTGTTTCAATTGTCTCTCTACATACACAATGGTAGTGATACATTTTATTGCAATTTGCTTCATGTCGCATCGACACAGACAGATCTTACGGCGACGATGTGATAGGGAAGGCCTAGGAGTGGGAAGGAAGTGGCCGTGGCCTCAATTAAGGTACAGTGGCCACAGAAAGTATTCGTACACCTATGGATAGTGAGGTAACATCATTACGACTTACGAGCTGAAGTCAGATTTATAAACAGCATAAAAGGCATCCGATATACACGCTGAACATGCAGATCGTTCAAAATGTAACATGATCGGCACGATACCGTATACAAACTGCAGATCGTACCGCCAAGAAAGTATTCGTACAGTGCGGATGTACTGCCTTTGTGATTGGTTAAATCAGTTGTCGCCACAGGTTTAGGCCGCTGTGCCTGCAGGAGAGGTGTTATCTCTTCAGTCATCACTGTGCTGTCGTTGTTGCAAGGTTATTTGGTACGGGGGCGAAAGACGACGGAACTATTATTGAGTCAAAGAGAGAATATAGTGTTACTGTATAAACAAGGTAAACGTTGTCGTCAAGTAGGAAAACAGCTCGCATTAGCTTTACTACGGTGAGTTCAATAGTTAATAAATACACGCACAGCGGACAAACAGAAAACAAACCCAGATTTGGTCCTCCAGAAGAGTTGACAGTATGGGAAGGACGCATTATTGTGCGATCGGCACGAAAGGAACCGTTCCGAAGTGCTGCATCCATTGCTACAGACCTCACTTTAAGGTCCAACAAAACGGTGAGTGTGCAAACTATAAGGAACGTATTTCACAGTGTGAACCTACGTAGTGGTTGCCCACGACAGAAGCCACTTACTAGTGAAATAAATAAGCAGAAGCTCCTACAGTTCGCGAAAGAGTATTGTGGAAATACAATGGACTTGGAACACCATTATTTTTTCTGATCAAGCGAAGTTTACACAGTTTGGAACTGGTAGGAGCAGGAAGGTATGGTGCAAGCCAAACATCGAACTTGCACTTCAAGGCGTAATCCCCACGGTAAAACAAGGAGGAGCGAATGTGATGGTTTGGGGCTGCATGGCTGCGAATAGAGTGGGAAACCTGGCATTTATTGATGGTATTATGGATGCCAGGAAGTACATAGATGTGTTGCATCATAATTTAAACAGCAGTGCACACAAGCTTCATCTGCAAGGAGTCTTCCCCTTCCAACAGGACAATGATACTAAGCACCGTGCAATGACAAGCCGTGAATGGTGGTTGTACAATGCCCGAAGAAGACTTCTCACTCCACCGCAGAGTCCAGATCTCAATCCTAAAGAGAATCTGTGGGTTCATCTAGGCAAAGAAGTGCAAAAACGCCACCCTACTAATAAAGAACATCTTAAAGAGATACTCTCAGATGCACGGTCCAACATACTGTATCTGAAGAGTACACCAAACATTTAGTTAAGTCAATGCAAAGACGCCTGGAACAGGTCATCAGTGCTAAAGGCATGCATACAAAGTATTAAGACTGTGTTTGAACAAAGACTTCGGCAAGTGTTTGAATTATCTAGTAGTGTACGAATATCTTTTTTGTGTTAAAAGACGGGTTTGTTTGTTGAGTACTGTAAATATGATAGCAAATTTAAAGCGAGGTGTCGTTTCTTTATACATATGTCTCATTGGATGTGTTTATATTAGTTCATGGTGCTTAATGTCCGACTCGTTGGCTGAATGGTCAGCGTTCTGGCCTTCGGTTCAGGGGGTCCCGGGTTCGATTCCCGGCTGGGTCGGGGATTTTAACCTTAATTGGTTAATTCCAGTGGCCCGGGGGCTGGGTGTTTGTGCTGACCCCAACATCCCTGGAACTCACACACCACACATAACACTATCCTCCAACACAATAACATGCAGTTACCTACAAATGGCAGATGACGCCCACCCTCATCGGAGGGTCTGCCTTACAAGGGCTGCACTCGTCTAGAAATAGCCACACGAAATTATTATTATGGTGCTTAATATACTAGCTATACGTTAAAATGTTGGTGTACGAACACTTTCTGTGGCTACTGTAAATCCCCAGCATTTGTCTGGTGTGAAAATGGGAAACCACGGAAAACCATCTTCAGGGCTGCCGACTGTGGGGTTCGAACCCACTATCTCTCGTATGCAAGCTCACAGCTGCGCGTCCCTAACCGCACGGCCAGCTCGCCCGGTAGAATAGTAGTGTGCCTTTGACAATGACAGCTTGTTTCGTATAGTAAGGAATATGGTATTTTACTTTGTATTTGGTTATGTTTAATTTTAAGTACTAATAGTTTACTTAAGATAGCCTCTTCCCGTATTTAAAATTGAATTACTTTTTACCTCATTGCTGAATAACTTGGCAATGAATGGGTGTCGGTGCAAAATTATGTAAACTAATTGCCTCCTATTGCAATGAAATGAAAATCTTCCTTTCATTTCGCCATTTTTATGACATATAACCTACTTTTGCCTTTTTCGTAATTCGTTAAACTTGTAATGTGTTTTTTCGTTTTACCCATTTATGGTCTAGTTTTTTTTTTTTTTTAATTTGCTTTACTTCGTGAGAACCCAGATAGGTTTTATAGCGACGATGGGCCAGGAAAGGGCTAGGAATGGAGAAGAAATGACCTTGGTATGTTTAAGGGATGGCCCCTCCATTTGCCTAGCATGAAAATGGGAAATCATGGAAAACCATCTTCAGTCCTAACAACAGTGCGGTTCGAACCCACTATCTCCCAAATGTAAGCTCACAGCTACGCGCGACCCAAACCGCATGGCCAACGCGCTCCGTTTATAGCCTTTTGGATCACAATAAACTGACGATATTACTAATGAGATGATATGAGTCTACTGGAGCGTTTGAACTCATATATTGCAGCTTTTTGGTGACATGAGTCTACAGGGAATATCCGTAAGTAAATTTGAAACTATCGTTTATTTGAAGGTGGAGCCTCCGTGGCTCAGATGGCAGCGCACAGGCCTTTCTTCGCTGGTTCCGTGGTTCAAATCCCGTACACCCCATATGCTGGACAAAGCAGAGGCGGGACACGTTTTCCTCCGTGTACTCCGGTTTTCCCTGTCATCCTTTATTCCAGCAACACTCTCCAATATCATTTCATTAAATCTGTCATTGATTCATCATTGTCCCAGAGGAGTGCGACAGGCTTCAGCAACCGGCACAATTCCTATCCTCGCCGCTAGATGGGGGCTTCATCCATTCCATTCCTGACCCGGTCAATTGACTGTAAACAGGCTGGAGATTTTCAATCTTGTCGTTTATTTCTAGATATCCTATTCAAACCAACGCAAACGCATATGAGAACACAAAGCCTTAGTCCGATACGGCGTGAAATAATTCTACATTGTTGATCTGTGGAATATTGGCTCACGCAGAATGCCAACATTCTAAGAGCTCTCCATGGGAAGCTGGCTTTTCTCAATGAACGATCCAGCATTCGTCAGACATTTTATCGGATACATGTCAGGGAATTAAGAAGCCAGTGGAAGTTTCCAGATGCCTTTTCTAGGGCCTCTTGAACAGTGTAACAAAGGGCTTCATGTGTACTATTGTTTTGTAGATCCCATCAGAGGAATGTTAGAGGAAGATCCTGCTTCAGTATGGTGATAGTGTTTTCGGTGGAAATATTTGTATTTTTCGACGTTAATATCACTTACATATTCAACGAACTCTCATCATTCTCTGCTCCATAAGGCAACACAAACTATCATGAGAAGTCCATGATAATTAATGGTCGGTTGCAGTGTCAATATCTTGAATTGTCTTTCTCCAGGCGCTTAACTGTCCGCTAATGGAAGCTGAGGAAGGGAGGACTGACTTGAGAAAACAACACGATGATAACTGATACATTTAGTGGGTATATTCTACGTTTAAACCCTTTGCTCATGCGTCCAGACAACGTGCCAAAATAGCCCACATTTAATTACTTATTTCTGCAGTGACTTTTTTCTCGAAACTTACTTGTTCCTTTTCCTAATGGTTTTACATCGCATCGACTCAGACATGTGTTTTGGCGACGATGGAATGGGATTAGGAAATAAGCGACCGTAACTCTAATTAAAGTACAGTATCGACATTTGCCGGATGTGAAAATGAGAAACCACAAAAATCATATTAGGGTTTGCCGACAGTTGGGTGGGAACCTACTAGCAACCAGCTGTATGGCCGTAATTATGCAGCCAAATAGTTCGATTTTTGAAATTGATTTTCTGGGTATTTTTTTAGCCTAATCAAAAAAATACGTTAAATATATCCCTCTCTATACCGGATGTCTTACCTAAATGTGCTCAGGGCGTCTTTTCTCTGGTGTTTAGAAAGATATTTTCAATTACGCTTTTGTGATGCTGATGATGCTTGTTGTTTTAAGGGGCCTAACATCGAAGGTCATCGGCCCCTTACGCTTTTGTAATTTGCAAACAACGATTTCTCATCAAATGTCATGCGACGTCCGGTGTCAACGGAAAACGTAGTTTTGATTCTCACTGAAAATGAAATGTTGTTTAAAGTGGAATGTTACGTGCCTGTTCGATACAGCGGCTTCAAATTACTGTAGTCTAGTGCAATATTATGTTCAAGGATATTTGTTAACGGTGGCAGTAAAACAAGAGAAATAGTTCCACATATCGGTACACTTCCTCGCTACGTATCCTCGCCTGTCCGTAATGCGTGTTGCTTCCACACCACACTACTGTCATACAACAGCCTCACTCAGACGGTACTGAAAGTACTATAATTATTCCTCTTGTTTTACTGTCATCGTCAATAAAGTACGGCTCCATGGCTAAATGGCTAGCGTGCTGGTCTTTGGCCACAGGGGTCCCGGGTTCGATTCCCGGCAGGATCGAGAATTTTAACCATCATTGGTTAATTTCCCTAACACGGGGGGTGGGTCTTCATCATCATTTCATCCTTATCACGACGCGCAGGTCGCCTACCGGCGTCTAATCAAAATACCTGCACCTGGCGAGCCGAACCCGTCCTGGGATCTCCCGGGACTAAAAGCCATACGCCATGTTAATTGTCAATAAATATCCTTAAACGGAATATTGCACTACACTAATGTGAGGTTATTCTCTCCTTTGGGCACATTGAATTACATTTTAAACAAATTTTTGTTTGCAGCAATAAACAAACCGACGTTTCCCGTTAACACTGAATGGCGCATACCTACCATATGAGCAGTCTTTGTTTGAGCTGGCATTACTTACACATTACAGAACAGAAATTGAGAAAAGACGCCGGACGTCTCTAGTGAGACCCCGGTATATGAGAGATCACAAAATAGTTTTATCTATCATACATTAAGTTCCCAGAAGGAAACCATAATTTAATTTCATCGATTGCAAATTTTAGAAACATTTAAGCTCTTTATGTCTAATATAGTGAAATTACCAGCGTTTCGTCCCAATGTAGCAGTGGGCTCGTCAGTTGGATTGCTACACCTTTTCAAGACGCTGGCGGCCAGTGTGCCGTTGAGATCCACTGCAAGCCTCTTACGCAGGACAATGCAGTGATATTGCACTAGGGAAGCATGTGCCTCAACTTGTAGCAATCCAACTGATGAGCCCACTGCTACGTGGCGAAACGCTGGTAGTTTCACTATTGAAAAGACCTAAAGAGGTTAAATATTTTAAGTAACATGTAGTTATACGACGTTTTACAGACAACGACGTGTCTTTTCTCTCCTAGTTTCATGAGGCATGTTGCACTCTTGATTCACGCCCAATAGCCACCCAGTACGGATGTCGAAATGGCGTCAACCGTTCAATGAAGAAAAAATAACTTTTAACGTACCGGTATCCGGTAAGTGTGGTACAAAGGGCACTAGGAAAGTTTTGCAATGTGAGTGAACGCTTTAGACTTTTCAATATAATTTCCACCACACTCAATACACTTCTCCATACGTCGAAATCGGTCACTGAACCAACTCTGCTACTTTTCTTCGGTTACATTTTCACACTCTTGATCCCATGCTGCCAGAAGCTCCTCGTCGGATGCAAAACGCCGCCCTTTTAGCTTCATCTTCAGTTCTGGGAAGAGTGCGAAGTCACATGGGGCAAGATCAGGACTCTATGGGGGGTGATCAAGCACAGTCAACCCTGATCTGGCAAGAAAATCCGTTGTTACATTAGCACGATGAGCTGGAGCATTGTCGTGATGCAAGAGCCAAGTGTTGAGCCGTGACCTTGGACGTAGCTGATTGAGAGCCTGGATGACCTGAGGCAGACAAGTCTCACTGTACCACTTCGCAGTATCTGTCCTTTGTGTTTCTAGCACAACCCGAGTCAGGATGCCCCGTTTAGTGAAGAATACTGCAGTCATCCTTTTCTTCACTGACTTTTTTTTTGCTAGTTGCTTTACGTCGCATCGACACAGATAGGTCTTATGGCGACGATGGGACAGGAAAGGGCTAGGAGTGGGAAGGAAGCGGCCGTGGCCTTAATTCAGGTACAGCCCCAGCATTTGGCTGGTGTGAAAATGGGAAACCACGGAAAACCATTTTCAGGGCTGCCGACAGTGGGGTTCGAACCTACTATCTCTAGAATACTGGATACTGGCCGCACTTAAGCGACTGCAGCTATCGAGCTCGGTTTCACTGACTTTGACTTTCGCACAGTCACAGGGATACCCTCATCTTCAAACAGCAACACCTTGTTCTGGGGTTTTGTTGGGACATCGTAACAATAAAGCCAAGTTTCGTCACCTGTAACGATGCAATTGACGTTACGCGAAGTCCCATTTTCAAACTGTTTTAGCATTTTTCGGCACCATTTCACTCGATGTGCCCTTTGTTCCTCTGAAAATGAATGGGTCACCCAAAGGGAACAAACCTTTCTAACATGTAGATGGTCGTGTAGAATTAAATGTGTAGCTGGTGCAGGGATGTGGAGGGTCTCTTCTACCAGCCGATATGTCGACCGCCTCTCTTGCTGCAACATTTTCCTCACAGCTTCAATGTTTTCCTCAGTAACTGATTCAGAAGGTCGCCCAGAACGAGGATCGACTTCAACCCCAACATTTCCCCTCTGGAACTCTTTGTACCTGCGGAAAATTGTTGTCCGATGTGGACAGTCTTTCCCCAGCACAGGAGTCATTTCCTCCAGGCACTGGCCAACAGTTAATCCACGAGCAAAACTGTAGCGGATAATTGCACGATATTCACCTTTAGACCACACTGACATATTAACTTGCTTTCAATCCCACTGCCTGGTAACAACTGGTGTGAAGGTTGCGCCTTGCTGTCCTATACACCGGTTTTCACCCCTCTTTACATCCCTCACCATAACAGGGGTGTCCAGCCAACCGTTTTTGCGTATTGCAAAACTTTTCTTGTGCCCTTTGTATATTCTCACGTGGGTCGTCCCTTCCTCCTAGATAGAGTCCGAAGCAGTCGCTGCTACTGCATAATGCATCCAATATTTTGGTGCAAACTACGATTTTTAAGATCTGATGTAGTTAGATTTTCGCATCTGGTCACCCTGAGTTAAGGTAATTTGGCTCGAGATATTAACCCCCTCGTTTTGTTCGATAACTCACTCCTTTTAGAGATTACTCGTTTTATGGCGGAGGTTAGGAGCATGTTTCTTGATACTGTACACCGGTATGTCAAGGAAAGGTAAATTTATCTTTAACGGTACTGATTGGTGTTTTTCTGCGCTGGTAAGGTATAATATGGATTTAGCTCTATTCAATAAAATTGATTTCTTATGAGAATGAAAATATGTTATAGACATTCATTGTAACAAATATTCGTCATTGTTGGACGAGTGTTTTTCTTGGCAATAGCTCACCCACTTAGTCTATTCAGGTGAATGTATGTATGTTTAGTCATCAGCCCCAAGGCTGGTTGGATCCTCAACAGTTCCGCCATGAGCTGTCATAGATAGCCTAGGCATCACTGAAGAGGCGTACTAGGGAAATGAGGAGTGAGGTAGTTTCCCGTTGCTTTCCTCACCGAGCCAGAAGTTGCTATTACATATCAGTCTGCCAAGCCCACTGAAATGCATGCACCAACCGACCCTATGATCAATATTTTCACACCATTCATAGCAGGGACTGGCTGCATAAGGAATGGCATTACTAGCATCGCTCATACCTCAGTCACTCTCATTTTGTCAAAGCCAAGGATAAGACAGAGACAGATCAATGAAAGTAACAAAATTGCTCTAGCCCATACCAGAAGACTTAGTGCACTGTAAACACTAGGTCCTGCCAGAAAAGGCAGGTGAATATAGAGAAAAATCATGTAATATTATCTCAGTAACTTCTCCCTGTCAATAAAGTACAATATTACAACAGAGCGGCGAAAGGCATAACAGTCAGTAATTAAAATGTATGAATTATAAAATTGTTTCACGTAAATAGCAGAGGTGTACTGTCTCTTCTGAGATCTGGCTTAAACAAAAACCGAGCGATAGCAACACCAATTATCGTTGTCACGATCATCATTATCACATTCAAAGTAAAACCAGAATCAGCTACATAGTATGAATCAAAATCTTATCCACGATTACTGAAGTAGAATTTACCTAGACTTACTGGAAGACGCCTGTCTTATTAGACATATTCTATCTATTCAGTGACCTGAGTTGAATAGAAGTCGGAATGGTAGCTAAGATGTTTCTTAAGACCCTTAAAACAACAATAATAATCATCATCAATAAATAGGAACTAGAATCAGTAAAGTGCGAGCAAAAGACTTATCTGTGGTTCTTGAATTACTTTTATTCAGTTCTAATGAAGGACTCCTGTAATGTGCTATTAATTTCTCCATGTTGTGTCTAGAGGCAATATGAGCGTAATGCCAGGCAGAGGACACCCTGAAAAGACCGTTTAAAATAACTGGCCATAATTCACATTCATAAATTACAAGGATGCGCTCCTTTATAGCGAAGGGCTTCCTTGTTGAATTAGAACCCTGCTATTTTATAGCACATCATAAATCTCGTGGAACTTACGTATTCATGTCTATAAAGTTTGAAGGCTCTCCCAGTCGATATGAAGACAATAGTGGCCGACATCTAACAAGATCGTTGTCAAAATGTAGAAAATAGAGCAGATCTGGAAAGGGAGAGAGAGAGAGCGAGAGAAAGGGACAGAGAGAGTTCGAAGATACTGGTGAGAAAAATCGCTATGTCTTCAGAATCAGAATACAAGAGTTGATGCACAGAAGTTAATATGAATCAGTATTGCAAGGAAAAACAAAGATAGGATCAAATCATTGGATAACTCATGAAATACTAAACCTGATTAACGAAGACGGAAGTACAATAATGCGGAAAATCAATAGGGCAGAAAAGAATACCGGCACCTAAAGAATGAAGTAGGTAGATATTCCAAGACGGTTGTTTTAATGTAAGGAAACTAGGGGTTGCGTATGGGAGAATCGAAGAAACGTTTCGAGAAAGGAGAAACGTGTTTCGTTTCTCACGAAGATGAGATGACGGGGCATCCCTGGAGTAAAACAAGGCTCTCAAGATAATATTATGGAATGCAGAAGGCCTGAAAAATGCACTTTCACTAATAGCACAAGAATCGATAAATCAAGCAGATGCACTGATAATTACAGAGACCTTCCTACTTCAACCAATAGACATCCCAGACTTTTATGGAATACATGCTCTCGCAAAACCAACTGAAGGCAGACCAGAAGGGGGAGTTTCATGCTTTCTGAAACCTACGATACGTAAATTAAAAGAAATATAATAAAGAGGACACCATGGTAATAGTAAAAACAACTGACATCAACGTAATTGGCGTTTATATCAGTCCTGAAAGTTCGTCAGGAGACGTCATAGAGAAACTTTTCACAGCTATCTCAAAAACAAACAGCACCAACATTATCATAGCAGGTGATCTAAACTGTCGTGTTGATAAACCACTTCGAAAATCCGATCTGGTGCTCGAAATGCTCACAGAAGAAGGTTACAATCTAGTATATTAGAGAGAAGAGAAGACCTACATTGCCTACAATGGATCAAGCACTATTAATCTCGTTTTCTATAAATGGGACAGAATCGTCATGAAAAATCAAGAGGGCGTGGACCACAAGTGGAGCTCCGATAAGAAAACATATACCAATCGCAACAGATATTATTCGCCATTGCCCACAACAAACCTCAACATCAAGCAACAACAAGATAAAGTATTCCAGAAGAATAGATACAAGAATTCTCAACCATGAAGAAATTCTTAAGGCAGAACAGCTTGCAACTGAAGGACACATAGATGAAGCACTGGCCAACTACATAAGGCCTCACTACCAAACAGAAAACGAACAGCTCAACCTTGGTTCGACGAAGAGTGTTACCTCAAACGAAAGAAAACCCTAGAACAGCTACACAATGCCCATAACGTGGCTCAGACAATCATCTTCATCTCTATGCACAAGGCAGAAGAGAGTACAAACAACTTATACATTCCAAGAGATCTAAATATTTGGAAGCCGAAGCAAAGAAACTAGCTACAGCAGCAAAACATGACCCATTTACAGTCCTCCGAAAAAATATCGTATCAAGACCTCAAGAAATCCCTATGGATAAATGGGAAGAACACTTCAAAGGCGTCCTGAATCTGGAAAATGAAACCCAGGCGTTCCCTGCAATCAACACGACTCCAGACGGAAATATAATCCAGGTTACACCTGAAGAAGTCAGAGCAACTGTGAATCAGTCGAAAGTCAAGAGAGCTCCCGGCCCAGATGGTATTCATACAGAACATCTCAAAGAAACTCAAGAAATGTTACTGCCTTTCTGGACGAACTTATTCAATGTCTGTTTAAGATCTGGAACTATACCTGAAAAATGGAGGAGATCATCAGTGAATATCCTATACAAGGGTAAAGGACAGACAAATGATCCCAATTCTTATAGATGCATTGCTTTGGAGAACAACATCCTCAAAATATTTATGAAGATCCTTACAAAGAAATTGCAAGATTCTGTAACAATCCCGAAATGCCAATTTGGATTTATGCCCTGAAGAATCACAATTCACGTTGTAAAATACCTGCTACAGGATATAGAAGAAGCATTAAGATTACCCAAAGGAAAGTACTATGCAGTCTTCGTGGATTTCACGAAGGCTTTTGACTCTGTAAATCGAGAAATTCTCCTAATGAAGATCAAAAGCATGATCAGCGAAGCTCATCTCCTTTTTAAGTTGCTAAATAACATCCTGATAGTGAACTACATAGAGATTGAAGATGGAGTCGATACTTCAGACCCGATCAGACAAACGAATGGTGTACTGCAGGGCGACCCGATGAGCCCTTTACTGTTCAACATCATCACTGCCGACATTACGAATATAGTACAATCTTCACCCGACACGACAGTCATCCTCTACGTAGATGACATGGTACTAGGGTCATCAAACAAAGTGAGCTTCCTTATTAGAGTTAGAAAAGTGGGTTAACGAAAATCAGCTCACGATCAATCTTCAGAAGACGGTCGAAATGACCTTCAGAAAGGGGGGGGGGACTTTCTACAAAAGACACTTTTACCCTCTGTAACAACGATCTAACAACAGTCAGCAAATTTAAGTACTTAGGAATAACTCTTCAAACCACAGCTCTGTCCTTTAGTTACCAGACAGGAAAAAGAACTGCGGCACCGATAAGGGCCATCTACAAGATAAAAGATCTCGCAGCACTATCTTTATCCACGGCAATAATGTTATTCCACACAGTAATATCACCTGCCTTGTCTTACGGATTGGAACTAATTTGGGACCATCTCAAACTCAGAGATCTCGAAAGGATAGAGAAAGTAAAAGCACGCTTTCTTATTACTGTACTTTACGAGTTGGAAAATCGGCTCCTTCACGCCTAGTATATGAATTGGCCAAAGAAACTTTTTACATTCGGGACCTCAGAATGAGACTCCATCTGCCATCTACTGGAGCTTACAATGAATTTCTATGCAGAAGGGAAGAAAAGAAAAAGAAATCGACTCCGACTTTTATACCTCAGATGCCATGTTGGTGAGAAACTGGACCAAATAAAATCAAGATCAAAGATATATCATAACACATCTCTCCATTCATGGTTTTCACCACAAGATATGCACTGTCAAGTCTTTTCATAATCCAGATGATAAGTGTATATGCGTTTTATGTGGCAAACAGTGTGACAGGTATCACATCAAGGCATGCAACAAGAGAATCATGTCGATAAGTGAATATTGTAAATCCTAATGCTCATTCGCGTGCCGTTTCTAATAATAATAATATGAGGAGCTCAGATGGAAACTACTTCTAGAGAAATGAGACAAAACAGAAGGATGGTTGGAACATATTGAATAAATGTGTCGGTGCTGATGAAAGGGAGATGTAATATTTAGGAGAGTGTTTGTCAGAGCATTGCAATTAAAATCACCGCCCCGGCTAGGACTGGACCTTTGACGATTTATCATAATATATACATTTACACTTAAATCATTTACTTTACTGATGTGCAGTTATTATATCGTCTGTCGGCCGGCCTTCGTGAGAAGCCGAACCCTGATTTGTCGGGAGCATTTATCCTCATGCTGCTATCAACAAGAGGTTGCGTTTGGCGCCAAGCATCCTCTGTAGTTACTAGCAAAAAAGAAAGAACAATCATCTCCCGAATACTGGATACTGGCCTCACTTAAGCGATTGCAGCTATCAAGAGCGGTGGTAACAGAAGTAAAGAGAGACCAAGACGACAATGGCTAGACTCAGTTTCTAACGATTGAAATATAAAAGGTATAGAAGTAAACGTGTCCGTAGAACTAGTTGCAAATAGAGGATTGTGGCGGCGATTATTGAATATAGAAAGGCTTGAGGACTGAACGCTGAAAGACATAACACTCTATAATGAAGGTGTATGTATACATCTATATATATAAAATAAGAGTTTTGTCTTACATTGCTCAGAATTTGAAAAGAATGGTATTTCTGTATCGGTCATGTCCACAGTAACAAGGAAATGCCCTTTTTACTTTCCGTAATTTCTGTCTGTCTGTCTGTCTGTCTGTCTGTCTGTCTGTCTGTCTGTCTGTCTGTCTGTCTGTCTGTCTGTCTGTCTGTCTGTCTGTCTGTCTGTCTGTCTGTCTGTCTGTCTGTCTGTCTGTCTGTCTGTAGCCTACACGCATCACTAGAAAACGGCTAAAGAGAATTTAATGAAAATCGGTATGCAAAGTCGGGAAATAAGTCGCTACAATCTAGACCATAAATAATTTTATTTACGCTGATAGTAATGGTAGTTTAGCGGAAGGCCTAAAATTAATTTTCAAATATATATGTTATTAGCGGTCCTATCGTAATGAAAATTGGTATTCAAAGCCGAAGAATGAGTCGCTACAATCTAGGCTATAAATAATTTTGTTCACGCTGAGTGAAATGGTAATTTAGGGGAAGGTCAAAAATGTAATTCTTAAATATTTACGTTATGAGTGGTCCTATCTCAATGAAAACTGGCATGCGTAGTCGGAGAATGAGCCATTATAATCTAGGCTATGAATCTTTCTATTCACACTAAGTGAAATGGTAGTTTAGGGGAAGGCCTAAAATTTAATTCTCAAATATTTAAATTATTAGTGGTCGTATCGATAAATAGGCCTACTACATAACCAAAGTTTTATAGAATTCAATTTTCGACCATTTATGTCTTATACATTTTTGCCGTACCGACTGTGATAACAGAGATATTCATGAAAATGTAATGTTGTGGCTGAGTCTATATCAACGACCAGTCACGAGAAAATGGGTTAACAGAATTTAAATGAAAATCGTTACATAGAGTCGAGGAATGAGAAACAACATTCTAAGCTTCACCCTGGATGGAATTGTAGTTTAGGGGAAGGTGCCTAAAACGTAATTTTTAAATACCTACGTTATTGGTGCTATCGAAAAGTATTACGTGACAAAAGTTATAGGGGAATACAATTTCCGATCATTTATGTTTTAATCAGTTTTACCGTACCGACTATGGTAAGAGTGGTATTTCAGAGTCGGAAGAAAACTAAATGTGAAGACCTACAATATTAAAAGCGCAAAGCATTCATCAACAATAACATTACATTGACTATTGGTTGATCTGATGTTCTTTGCCTCTTATGATGCCAGTGAGTACTTTGCCTGGTATACTAATCAATGAGATATCTCGATAGTTGTTGCAATCCTTCCTGTTCCCTTGCTTATAGATAGGTGCAATTACTGTTTTTGTCCAATCTGAAGGTACCTTATCAACACTCCACGCTAATTTTACTACTCTATGAAGCCATTTTCGCGTTAAACACAGAAAAAATAAACATAGCGGTATTTTATTGAAAGTACAATATCCACAGAATTTGCACTGCAACGTCGATCATTCGAAACCGAATTTCTTTTAGTATTCATTTGTGGAAGTTTGAACTAGGCCATCCAGACCTTACTATATCATATAATACGAAACACCAAGCCATGGTCTTCGTTCTTAATATGTCATATTTTGATCTCAGTATGCAAAGGAATTTCGGGAAACTGCAAGTTAATCCGTTTGGAAAGTCTAATGTTGTTATTGTAAATAACAAGGAACTTTGCTCAAATTTCTGAACAGTATATTTGCACAAAATTAAGTTTTTGAATTATTCAGACACAAGTACACTGACTGACAGAGCAAATGCAACATCAAGAAGGAGTGGTTCGAAAGGGATGAAAGTTGGGGAAAAAACAGAGACGGCACGGATGAATAATTGATGTTTATTTCAAACCGATATGCAGGTTACACAATGCGCACGGCATCGACTCAGTAGGATGTAGGACCACAGCGAGCGGCGATGCACGCAGAAACACGTCGAGGTACAGAGTCAATAAGAGTGCGGATGGTGTCCTGAGGGATGGTTCTCCATTCTCTGTCAACCATTTGCCACAGTTGGTCGTCCGTACGAGGCTGGGGCAGAGTTTGCAAACGGCGTCCAATGAGATCCCACACGTGTTCGATTGGTGAGAGATCCGGAGAGTACGCTGGCCACGGAAGCATCTGTACACCTCGTAGAGCCTGTTGGGAGATGCGAGCAGTGTGTGGGCGGGCATTATCCTGCTGAAACAGAGCATTGGGCAGCCCCTGAAGGTACGGGAGTGCCACCGGCCGCAGCACATGCTGCAAGTAGCGGTGGGCATTTAACGTGCCTTGAATACGCACTAGAGGTGACGTGGAATCATACGCAATAGCGCCCCAAACCATGATGCCGCGTTGTCTAGCGGTAGGGCGCTCCACAGTAACTGCCGGATTTGACCTTTCTCCACGCCGACGCCACACTCGTCTACGGTGACTATCACTGACAGAACAGAAGCGTGACTCATCGGAGAACACGACGTTCCGCCATTCCCTCATCCAAGTCGCTCTAGCCCGGCACCATGCCAGGCGTGCACGTCTATGCTGTGGTGTCAATGGTAGTCTTCTGAGCGGACGCCGGGAGTGCAGGCCTCCTTCAACCAATCGACGGGAAATTGTTCTGGTCGATATTGGAACAGCCAGGGTGTCTTGCACATGCTGAAGAATGGAGGTTGACGTGGCGTGCGGGACTGCCACCGATTGGCGGCGGATGCGCCGATCCTCGCGTGCTGACGTCACTCGGGCTGCGCCTGGACCCCTCCACGTGCCACATGTCCCTGCGCCAACCATCTTCGCCACAGGCGCTGCACCGTGGACACATTCCTATGGGTATCGGCTGCGATTTGACGAAGCGACCAACCTGCCCTTCTCAGCCCGATCACCATACCCCTCGTAAAGTCGTCTGTCTGCTGGAAATGCCTCCGTTGACGGCGGCCTGGCATTCTTAGCTATACACGTGTCCTGTGGCACACGACAACACGTTCTACAATGACTGTCGGCTGAGAAATCACGGTACGAAGTGGGCCATTCGCCAACGCCGTGTCCCATTTATCGTTCGCTACGTGCGCAGCACAGCGGCGCATTTCACATCATGAGCATACCTCAGTGACGTCAGTCTACCCTGCAATTGGCATAAAGTTCTGACCACTCCTTCTTGGTGTTGCATTTGCTCTGTCAGTCAGTGTATCTTGTGCAGAGACATTCTTGGGTAAGAACATATTTATTACGCAGAGCGCGTGCCATCTCTCTAATAACCTTAGTTGTTGTAGTAGTATTTCCGAAGTGGTGAGGGACCATTAATATCAACCCTAAACATCCCCGCCCCCCACCCAGTATCGTGACCCAGGAGTGCGACCACTTGTGGTCAGCGCACCGGGTATTCACTTCCTCTGCGATATTTGGTGAAAGTATGTGAGAGAGATGAATGTATGCTGACAGTTTTGCGAGGTGGGCTAAGCGGAAGGTGGGTTTATTATGAAATCGTGCAGACCATGGAAGATCTACGTTCACAGCCTTCGTAATCAAACATAATACAAAAAAGTATTATATTTTTGTAATAACAACACTTTGCATACATTCACATGCATTCACTCCTCTCAGAAAAAGAAAGAACGCTGTGACCTGAGATAAGGGATGTGTTAGTTTATTTATATTTGGACTGCATAATGTGTTCTATGTTTGGAATGAAGGTTCGTGATAAAGTCAACCGCGCGGAGTTGCGAAAATTTAAGTCCGTCAAATCCGTACGTTGCTAAGACTTAGTCATTTTCATAACAGAGAAGAAAAAAAGGCTCGCAACAATAGCTGGGACCAAACATTCAAATAACTTAGCAACTTTCCTGTTCAGTAGTATATTTTACTGATTAAGAAGTATTCTATAAAACCGTGCAAATTTTTAAATTCTAGAAATTTATCCTTGAGTCGGGGGTTGTTGTACAGATCTATTAGGTCAAAATCTTAGGAGGACTGGTGTAGGAAGGATGCAAAGGAGGGGGCATATTAGTCTCTAGAAAGACCCCCAAGTAGAGTACGGTTCAAATGTATGGGACCCTCACCAGGAATACTTGATTCGAGAACTGGACAAATTCCGAAGAAAAGAAGCTCAATTTTGTTCTGGGTGATTTCCGATAAAAGAGTAGCGTTACAAAAATATTGCAAAGTTTGGGCTGGGAGGAACTGGGAGAAAGGAGACGAGCTGCTCAACTAAGTGGCATGTTCGAGCTGTCAGTGGAGAGATGGCGTGGAATGACATTAGTAGACGAACAAGTATGAATGCTGTTCTTCAAAGTAGGAAAGATCACGATATACAAATAAAGTTGGAAATCAAAACGACAAATAGGAGCAAATATTCGTTTATAGAAAGGGGAGTTAGGGATTGGAATAACTTATCAAGGGTAATGTTCAATAATTTTCCAGTTTCTTTGCGATCTTTTAAGAAAAGGCTAGGAAAACAACAGATAGGGAATCTGCCACCTGGGCGACTGCCCTAAACGCAGATCAGTGGTGATTGATTGATTGATTGATTGATTGATTGATTGATTGATTGATTGATTGATTGATTGATTGATTGATTGATTGATTGATTGATTGATTGATTGATTGATTGATTGATTGATTGATTGATTGATTGATTGATTGATTGATTGATTGATTGATTGATTGATTGATTGATTGATTGATTGATTGATTGAAAATAACTCATAGTCAGCTTGAGCCCTTCGAATACTTGAAACCTTTTCTAGGACGACCGACTGACAGGTAGGTAAGGTGGCTGTTCTGTTGTCACGCAGCCACATTGCTCTCTTCCATCGTCATCACTAGGGCTCAGCGCTCGGCGCAAAAGGCAGGAGCTCGCCCGGAGTGCTCTTGCACGAGCAGTGCTATTTGGTCAGGCCTGCCATAGTATTGTGTTCATTTTACACGTATTGCGTGTTCTTGGCATATGTAGATAGTTACCGAAATCGCTCGATACCATTTAGCTTCACAACCTGTTAAGATGAAATTGGAATATTTACAACATTCTAGCAGAAATGATTGAAAAGCACAAGCCGTCACCAATTAGGTTCTCAATATTCACAGTGCAGTATGGAACTAGGTACAACAAGGAATAAATATCAATCGTCAACTTGGGAATACCAAGCGTTAAGTATTGAAATAGCAATAGTAATTGAAGAAACTGAAACTTTGCAAATTTATATCTGTTACAAAAGAAGAGACGTTTTTAAATCCACAGTATGTAGTAAATTTAAGACGCCGGTATACTTCCCATGATCTTATGAATGGAAGTAAATATGTTTCGGATTAGCAATATTTTCTTCTTAAAAGCATAACTTTGCACGCACACAAAAACAATTATAAGCCGTTCACTCCAATTCACTCCCTTACATTACGGATGTAATGTACTCATAGATATTATGACTGTCAATAAAACATCAGTGAAAGCACATGCCAGTGCTCCCGCTTGATGTCTTCAGACTTAGAGATTTTGAGCCCTTGACTGGGACTCAGCCTGTCTCACTCATGTTTGATATTTTAACAACGAGATGCCAGGAAATTCAACAACTATCAAATCACATTCTCAATAAAATTTAAAGACGTATCAAAAGGAACTAACGAGAAATTAAGACGAGAACAGAAGCAGTATCGCCACAGGCAAGCAAGACATTACTGACACTGTACGAGGTTCTGGAATACCAAACCACTTGAAAAACGACCAGTCGTAAATGAAAGGTGTGACTGAACTAACGAATGCTTTTAAACAACGTCTAAGAACAAGAATATTTTCACGGAAAATAGAATAACCAATAAAAAATCCTTAAGCTGAGAGTTAGGATTTAATAGCACTCATAAATAAGTACACTAAGAATGAGCGGGTACTGGACTGCAAAGCTTCTCATTGAGCGAACACCCTGATAATTATGAAAAGTCCCAAATGGCCAGCATAGAGATGCGACTGCATACGGCTTTTGAATCACAATAACTAATGTCACACTGAGTGAATTGGCCATGTGGTTAAGGGCACGCAGCTATGAGCTTACATTTGGGAGATAGTAGGTTCGAACCCCACTGCCGGCAGCCCTGAAAATGATTTTCTGTGGGTTCCCCGTTTTCAGACCAGACAAATGCTGTGGCTGTTCCTTAATTCAAGCCACGGCCGGTTCCTTCCCACTCCTAGCCCTTGTTTTATCCCATCGTCAACATAAGACCTATCCGTTTCGATGCAATGTAAAGCCAAGGTAAGAACATCGGTCTCATCATCAGTAAGGTATCAGTGGACAAAATAATTCGCCAAGTAATGCCTAGTAGGGTCGTTAAGTTCGTGAACTGGTCGTCTAGTGTCGCTGTGGTGCACTACAGCATCACAGGTCGTTGCCGTGGCAGTTTCTCGCTAGTCCCAGCAACAGACAGGTGTGTGCATACAGTATAAGAATAACTGCGGTCTCTGTTGCGAAGGGCAGTTGAATGTCAGCGGCGGAACTTGAGAAAGTGGTACTTTGAGCAATGGGCGAATTTCAAGTTCTGTCAAAAATTAGGCAAATCCTCTAGCGAAACGTTTAAGATGATCAAGTCGAAATCGCCCAGATCACCACGACGGGAAGAGTGACGCGAAAATACAGATCAGAAAACTATGGTGATCCTTGAACTGTTAGCGCCAGTCCACAAACATATTGAATGTAGTACGTACAAAGGTGTACACTGTGTTACCTACGCTGTAAACGCCAGTCCAAGAAGTTACAATTGGCTGTAGTACACGAGAGAACGGCGTGTTGCCTACGATGTAGGCGCGCCAATCCACGAGTATGTGTTCGTCTTAAAGAAGATTGCTGTATTCCTCATATAACGAATTACCAATGGGAGGAAATGTGGAGGAAGAAAGATTGGAACTAAAAATGAATGATGTGACCTGTACTCTTGACGAAAATTCATAATACCGAGCTCGATAGCTGCAGTCGCTTAAGTGCGGCCAGTATCCAGTAATCGGGAGATCGGTTCGAGTCCCACTGTCGGCAGCCTTGAAGATGGTTTTCCGTGCTTTCCCATTTTCACACCAGGCAAATGCCGAGGCTTTACCATAATTAAGGCCACGGCCGCTTCCTTCCAACTCCTAGGCCTTTCCTATGCCATCGTCGCCATAAGACCTATCTGTGTCAGTGCGACGTAAAGCAAATAGCAAAATAAATTTCATAGTTATGACCGGGTAAAGAAATACAGGAATTATTCATGGTTTATATCCAGTAACTAGCTCTACCCGCGGCTTTCCTGGCGTGGATTTCGTAATTTGATCAAAGTAATTGTTCCTCGCTACTGCACAAAGATATTTTATGAAAATTCCTAAGGTATAAAGACTCACCGAAAAATTGAGTTTCATTTAACCCAGTACCTCTTTGTAAACCACGTTTTGGGTATTGTATTTTTGGGCTAAGGTGACCAGGCTACTGGCAGAGCTAACCTCGGATCATGAGACAGAGCAGCCTACTGTCCATGTGAGAAACAGCCCAATCTCAAATCGGAAAAGTAATCTCCTTTATTTTTTAAAAAAATTCCAAATACTAATTACCACGCATGTAAAATCTGATTTTGATACATAAATATACCCATTAAACTAATTGAACCTTATTTTCAGTTCTTTTTTTATTAATTTCGTGTGGCTATTTCTAGCCGGGTGCAGCCCTTGTAAGGCAGACCCTCCGATGAGGGTGGGCAGCATCTGCCATGTGTAGGTAACTGCGTGTTATTGTGGTGGAGGATAGTGTTATGTGTGGTGTGTGAGTTGCAGGGATGTTGGGGACAGCACACACACCCAGCCCCCGGGCCATTGGAATTAACCAATTAAGGTTAAAATCCCCGACCCGGCCGAGAATCGAACCCGGGACCCTCTGAACCGAAGGCCAGTACGCTGACCATTCAGCCAACGAGTCGGACATTTTCAGTTCTGATAACCCCACTTTTAGAGCGAATTTTCCGAAAAAGAATGTGTGTCCGTTTAATTTTAAAAGAGATTCCAAATACCAATTTTCACGTTTGTAACATCTTCAGTTATTGACATATGAGTGTCCTCATAAAAATTTAAATATTTTTTCACTTTTCTACCCACCCCCACCCCTTAAATGGATTTTCCGAAAACAAAAAGTACTTGTTTCTTAATTTATAAAGGAGCTTCCAAATACTAATTTTCACTACTGTAACATCTTCAGTTTTTGAGATATAGGTATCCTCATAAAAATAATCTATCTCCTTTTTCACCCCCCCCCCTTTTGTTTGATTTACCTCCAGAAACGTGGTTTTTATTTATTTTTTAATGAGATTCCGAATATCAATTTTTACGTCTGTAACATATTTAGTTCATGAGATATAAGTATCTGCATACAAAGAATTCAACAAACTTTTAATTCATTAACCCTTTGTAGGTTAATTTTCCGAAAACAAAAGAAGACGTGTTTGTTTATTTTTAAAGAAGGTAAAACATACCAGGTTTCACGTCTGTAACATCGTAATGAAAATAATTCAATCCGTTTTAACACCGTCCCACCACCACCACCACCACTTCAGTGGTTTTACTGGAGAAAGAATGCGTGTTTCAATATTTTAAAAAGAGATTACAAATACCGGTTTTCACGCCTGTGGCATGTTACGTTTTTGAGATATACTGTAGATATGCTCATTTTAAAAATTCACCCCTCTTTTTCGCATCCATTAGGTGGAGTTCTTGAAAACAAAGGATCCGTTTTTCTTTATTTTTACAGCAGATTCCGTACACCAGTTTTCACGTCTGTAACATATTACGTTTTTTGAGATATACTGTAGATACACTCAGTTCAAACACTCGCCCCCTTTTGTCACTCATGTTCAATCCTTCTGAAATGGATTTTCCGAAAAAAATACGTGTTTCTTTATTAATAAATGTGGTTCCAAATACCAAATTTCACTACTGTAACATCTTCAGTTTTTGAGATATAAGTATCCTCATAAAAAGAAATCTCTTTTCACGTCTGCAACATCTTTAGTTATTGAGGTATAAATATCCTCATGCAAAGAATTCAACTAATTTTTCAATTCTCGGACCCCCTGAAGTGTAATTTCCGAAAACAAATGAAGACGTATTTCCTTATTTTGAAAGAAGATTCCAAATACCAATTTTCACTTTTGTAGTATCTTCAGGTTTTGAGATACCAGTATCGCAATTAAAATAATGAAATCCTCCCACTCAAGTGTTCTTCCAAAAACAAAAAATACGTATTTCTTTATTTTAAAATGAGATTAAAAATACAAATTTTTACGTCTCTAACATGGTAAGCTTTTCAGATATATTGTAGATATGCTCATTCTAAAAAGACATCCCCTTTTACACTTCCCCAAAGAGGGTAACGTTCTTGAAATGGGCCGAAAATGTCAATTTTCAATGCATTTGGTATTTATTAGTAGAACTCATTGACAAAAAGTTCCAAAGTTTCAAGGATGAAATCGCATCCGAAGTGCCTGAAAAATAATAATTAAATGTGTGACGCGACCTTCCTGCCACGCCCACTTTTGAAACTACACTTCAATACTAGCTCGGTGAAGAATGATTCCATGGAATACTTTCAAGCAAACTTGCACGGGATACATCTAGAAGGCTGTGATACATACTCTTTGCTTTTATAGATCATCTGTGACTGTGTTCTGTATCTTAGAAACCAGCTGGTTTGTTTATGAAGAAGCAATAAATTATTGTTTTGCTTTGTGCTACTGACGGAGATCTACTCAAATATTCGATTCTTTCATCATTCAATAATGCAATGGTCAGAAAGAGTGTACAGAAGTCTGGATAAACTGCGTTTGCAGAAGTTAGTGAACGCAAGACGTGAGAAACAAACGGGCAATGAGGTTAGGAACGAAGTAAGTACAGTATGGGCTACATATTTTCACATCGTGTCAACAGATGAACAACCCATTCCTGCCATATCTGTGTCACCCATCTGTACCACATTAGCTGGTGCAAATATCACAGGCTCAGGGGCATAATAACCCCTACATTCACAAGGAGAGTTTTCCTAAATATATCCTAGATGTTGTCAAGCCCACTTACAGGTTTGTGGCTGACCCTGAACTACTCAAAAAGTGTGTTCTTGGCAAAACCCAGAAACCAAATGAGTCTCTAAATTCACTCATATGGAAACAATGCCCTAAAACCACATTTTCATCTGATACAGTTGTAAGAATTGCAACTTATGATGCAGTTCTTGTATTTAATGGCGCGAACGTAGAGAGGATGAAGATATTAGAGAGAATGGGCTTTAAGATAGGAATTTTCACACAAGACTTCTTGAGAAAAATAGATTTACAGCGCCTCTCTGCAGCTGAAAGTCAGTTGAAGACCCGGTAAAGGAAAGAAGGCGGGAAACAAGAAACCAGAGGAGAAGACTTTAAGGGAATGATAACCCTGAGTACAAATCTGGGGCCTTCTGAAGGGATGATATAAGAAACAACAGTAGGTTCAACTTTAAATTTCATTTCCTGCAAATTATGTTTTAAACGTTTATGTGCCTTTTCCTTAGATTCTATGATGAGTACAATTATGAAATTTTGTACATTTAGTAGTTCTATAAATCTATAAATGTTGTCTCAAGAACATGTTTTGAAATTCTGAGTGTAAGTAAGTGCTTGGAATTTTGCGTAAATTTTATATCATACATACAAATTTATAAATACAAAATTATTAAAACTCTCCTCTACGATAGATTCAAAAACCTCATGTGAGAAGCTTACTACATGCAAAGAGATTAATAAGAGAAACCTTTGCAGAAACCTCTTGCATAATTTTTTAGAAAAAGGTACATATGTAATGTTTTGAAAAATTAAAAACTTTATCGATATATATAATCCACGAACTTAATAGAGAATGTGCTAATTCCATGTAAAGCATGGTACAAAATTTCATTGCCGTACCTACAATACTGTGGGTTTGGTGCATCTTTGAAATAGTGTGCTTTTTAATTAAAGTCCCCCTGTGGATCTTCCGAAAACAAATTCTCCTTTTTCCTTTGCTTTTACACGAGATTCCATATATCAGTTTTCACGTCTGTGACATATTACGTTTTTTTTTATATACTGTAGATATTCTCAGTTTATACATTCCCCCACATTTGTCACTCCTCCTCAACCCATATTAAGTGAATTTTCCAAAAACAAAAAATTACGGGTTTCTTTTTTTAAGGAGAGTCCAAATACCAATTTTCATGTCTAAAACATTTAGTTTTTGAGATATTAGGGTCTTTATAAAAGGTATTCAACCCCCTTTTCGCCTTTTTCACCCCCTCCCCTTAAGGGTATCCGAAAACAAAATGTACGTACTTCTTTACTTTTAATGGAGATTCCAAAAACAATATTTACAACTGTAAACTCTTACGTTTTCGAGACATAGATCTCTGCTCACAAAGAGAATGTCCAGTCTAGAACTTGTCGTTAACTGTCACATAATGAGCAGTGCATGAATTATGTGCTCTACCAATCGAACGTTGCAATATACAAACACGAGCAGATCACCACGTTGCCTAACCACAAACAGGCACTAGTATCTCAAAACTCACAATAAGTTGAGTATAGCTGAACTGCAAGCTCATTACAGGAAATGTACATATCCCCTTTGAACAATCTCGACATCAAAAGAAGGCTTTCTATTCCCATTTTTTAAAAGTGTTGATGTTTTTACGTCCCACTAACTCCTTTGACGATATTCGGAGACGAAGAGATGCCAGAATTTTTCCCCACAGGAGTTCATTTATATGCACGTAAATCTGCCGATACGACGCTGACGTATTTGAGCACTTTCAAATTCCAACGGACTGAGTCAGGGTTGAACCTGCCAAGATGGGTTCAGAAGGCCAGCACCTGAACCGTCTGAGCCACTCAGCTCGGCTTTAGCTAATGTAATTTTAACGCTTTTCAGTCTGTAGAAAACAGTAATTATGACACATACAACACTATAACTTACCTGCAAAATAGTACACACTATTCAACAATGAATAACATGTTTCGTTCTACAAGAACATCCTCAGATTACATCAAATCACTTTAAATCACATCTCAAGGTATAAGACTAATTTCACACGATCAGTGTGAGATTAACTTGTCCCTGTGAAACGGAGGTTCATGCAGAGTGGGTGATAAAGCGATATCAGTGATAATTTCATAGAATCTGTCTTTGTGCAGATATTAGTAAAAACTTTACTATGAAAAGCAAAACAAAATCAGCTTTAAAGTTATATTTACTACTAAGCATTCATTAATTGTTTTGTAAATGTTATCAATATGCATCGCGTGAGGCTAGATCTGTATGGCTCTGTTCAACTTTTCAAAAAGTAATTTTTAATTAGACCAGTAAAATCCTACCCTGCCTTTTCAACATAATACAATGAACATAGTGTCCTAATAACCGATGAATGGCTACTTGGCATCAAACAACCCAACATACCGTGGAATTATCCCATTGTTCTAGTAGAAGATATTTGACATTAATCATTCGAATTCACCTTCATTATGGATCATTGCTAAATAGCAAAACCCTGAAGTTTTTATTGTCTTGTACCTTTCATTTTTTGTCTGACTCCCTTTTAATCTTTATACTGTACAACATTTGTGACTGAAGATTATACATCGATCCTCATTTTGTTCCAGGAATGTCCAGAAGGAGTGGTACATGAAGACTCCTTCAAAGATATATACGCCAAATTCTTCCCGCACGGAAGTAAGTAAATTCAATTCATCTGACAATTACACTTATTTAATTTCAACTTTTGCGCATTACATTTTAGTAAATTTTCAGACATCATTATCGAATCTTTCGATGTGAACCATGGGAGATAGATTCGCCGAATTCATTATCTAGGAAACAATAGTGAGACTTAATGCCAATTAAGTTGGATAAGGGACTGATGACCTATATATTAGACCCCTTAAAACAGCAACAATCAGCATCACTAAATTAAATGTTGTTCATATTTGATGCTCGAAAATAATTACATTTGCCTCGCAATTGGTCGGAACTGATTAAATACTTTTGACAGTACATAAGTATTTGTCACGGACATTGGCAGTCTGAAACGATTCCTTTACTTTTGGTTACAGATATTTAGATTAGAGTTATTATAAATTTGCTTCAAAAGAGTTTCTCTGCGATGCTGTTGCTCAGTTAATATTTTTAAGCTCGTTACATTATTCAATTAGGATTAAAAGAAATTTGATTAAACTGTGACATATGACAATCGGTCATTGAACATTATTCATTAATATTTTGATAGATTTAGGACCATTCCAAATTAATTCATTTTTAATTTTATTCTTTTATTTACTTAATGTTCATTATCCTGAAACGATAGCGTTTTAAACACACAAATACCCGTGTTTCACATATAAAGAACTGTAAAATGGAATATAGCGACGCTTATAAAGTTACGTGTTTCACATATGCGATGCGGAAAATTAAAATGGATTATTGTGGGTTTTTTAATTGACGTTTTGTGATATTCTTATAAAGCACAAAGTTCCTACCAGTTTGGTACCAAATTTCGTTATCCGACAAATAGTCCCTTTTCACTTCCTGCATCACATATAAAGGGTGTACCGTAGTTAAATGGGAATATATGAAGTACTGAGGGATGATATGTAGTGACATACTGCAAGAGACGTATAAAAGGCTGTGGAATGAAATGTAGTAACAGCTATAAACTTGTCGTGAAGAAAGTAACTTCTGAGCACCGACAAGCAATATCCATAAGAATTATTGTCCATATGTAACAATTACATTGTACCATAAGTTTCTACAATTTACTCTAGCGATGGTATGAAAATATTTCACCATCCTTAAATACAGTTAATAGCAATGACGTAATCGATTATTGAAATTTATTTATTTTTCGTCAGCAATAACATTCGCGTACAGTTCTAGATAACCATTGAGGAGCTGGAACATGAAATTTGAATCTCCTTTTCCCTATGAATCAGTTTCTGGCTACTAAAATTAGTGCTGAGCTTCAGATTTGAAAGTAGTTTCTCAATGGTTTAAGGAAAAAGACGTGTACATGTTTGTGTCATATGGGATGTAAGAATAAGAGAATCATATTTCTCGCGATACTAGTCTGGTTCCTTGGTTGAATGGCCAGAATTCCGGCGTTTGGTTCAAAAGGCCACGTGTTCATTCTCGGTGAGCCAAGGCATTTAATTGCGTGTGTATAATTCCTCCATTTCAGGGACTTACGGTTTGTTATCCTCTCACTGCACATCCACACATAACACATCACATTACCAACCAGCACAAAAAACGCAGTGGTAAATATATCCTTCCACATAGGCTTGGAGCCAGGAAGGACATCCGATCATAAAACATTATTGCTGACTCCATTGATTGAAGCAAAGCCAGGGAGGAAAGAAAAAATAAGCATACCGTCATTAATCATTACTTTCATCAAGAAATTGAAACTAATGCAAGAAAGTTGTTTGGACTTCTCGTTATACCAACTTCTAAGATTGTTCTGTTTATGGTAATATAAATTATAAGTCTTAGGTTCTTTAGTTAGTCGAAACTAATTCATGAGTAAATAAAATTTAGAAAATACCTAATAAATAAAAGATAAAAAACAAATTATACCTGAAAATATTAAAATAGAATGGCATGTTTCGTTCTTGAAAGAACATCAGATTTTATCAAATCACACAGTTTTGAAATGATATGTTTTATTATTCAGAATTTCCAAAATTTTATTTACTCATAAATTAGTTTTGACAGACTGAAAACTTAACAGTTATAAATTAACTGAGTTCAAACTGAAAAGAAATGGCTTCCACTATAACAAACTACATTATGTTAATATATAGAAACACTTTCTGTTTGAAGAAAATGACCGATTTTATTTAGCATAACATACAGTAATTTGTTAGAGCCAAAGTGATGACTTTTTTGCTCATCACTGTCCGCACGGTTAGAAGCCGCGCCTTTCTGTATCGTCTTGTTAAAGGAGAGAATGTGAAACGTTTTCCTTCGACAGAAATATTACATTATGCAACAAGCCTATAATGGTAATAATTAAGACACGAGTATTATCCGCACTCTTTATCTTGGTGCATTTACACCCTAGTGCTGAATCGGTTGACCTCGGCGATCTTCGAGATTCGTACTGGCAACCTTTGAAACACAAACTATGAATCGCTTAAGCATCGTTGTGCGACAACTGGCGTACACTTTACGTACTAGTGCTGTTGTTGTTTACACAACAAAGCCAAAGTATAGAATTCATGCTAGGAACAAGATTCGCATCGAGAAATGTTTTATCATGTTATATAATGTGTATGTGACATAGTTGTTGGCTTAAGATGATAACGGTTTAGAAATTTCATATCGATCGATCATATTCTCGATTCAATTCAGATTTCATTTTCATTCAGTTGGCAGCACCAGGCAGCACTATCGATACCGGGGCAGCTCCCTCCTTACTCCTCACCCACGTACACAAATGCACCAAGATACAGTGTGCGGTTAATATGTCTATAAAAGGGGGAAACAAGTTTTGTAATTTCCATACGAGTGTCTTAATTACCATTATAGGCGAGTGGCATACGACTGTTTATGCTCGACGATAACTTTAACTGTATTTTTCTTCATATTCATAAATTTCTGTCGAGATGTCGCTTGACAGTTGAGTTTACTGAACAGAGCGCAGAGCGCATACGCTGGGTTATTGATTTTCCGTGAATGTATCAGAGTCCTTGACAATGTCATACGTTTTCAAAGTTTTGAAAGAAGGTTATCATAACCTAGCTTTACTTCAAATACACAGCCGGTGATGGCGAATTCGCGTGAATGTGCCGTGTGGTTGTGGAACGTTGGAAGTAGAAGGTGCATTGATGTTAACATGTGTGTCCGACATATTTTGGAAACACGTGCGAAGCTAGTGCGTTGAGTGCAGGTGCGATGCTATCCTTACCTAATTGGTCAAGCAGTTGTATCATAATGAAAATCTGAACTCTGATTGGTGGAGAACCTGTATCATAATGAAAATCTGAACTCTGATTTGTGGAGAACCTGTATCATAATGAAAATCTGAACTCTGTTTGGTGGAGAACCAGTTCCATAATGAAAATCAGAACTCTGTTTGGTGGAGAACCTGTTCCATAATGAAAATCTGAACTCTGTTTGGTGGAGAACCTGTTCCATAATGAAAATCTGAACTCTGCATGGTGGAGAACCTGTTCCATAATGAAAATCTGAACTCTGTTTGGTGGAGAACCTGTAACATAATGAAAATCTGAACTCTGTTTGGTGGAGAACCAGTTCCATAATGAAAATCTGAACCCTGATTGGTGGAGAACCTGTTCCATAATGAAAATCTGAACCCTGATTGGTGGAGAACTTGTATCATAATAAAACTTGAACTATAATGAGCATCATTAAGACTCAGTTTTCTCGCATATAATGTTTATATTGCGGCATCGCCAAACATAATCAATATTACTATAGGCTATTTTTCAAAACGTTAAGATGTAATATGCGTTTCATCATTGTACAAATTACGAAAATATGGGCTCAAATGTGTCATTCTTGTGCTATTTCTCATCTTACTTTTACGAAGAAACTAAACTAATTAAAGTGATTAAGAACATCTTGAGAATGGCGTATGATCACTCTCTATTTTAAGTTCCACATCAGCCGGTTTTAATTGTAGCTCAGGTAACCCATTAGCAGCAACCTTCCTGTGCACATTTGGATCATCACGCTTGGTCTCTGTGGTATGGCAGACGAAAGGAAAACGAGTCCTCCAGTCCTCTGGAGGCGTGCCCCTCGATATTTATGAAGACCTTCTATTAACTCAGTATGAATGGACTGGACTATAGAAAATGCTCACCAACTATACAGGTCGAGTTTGTAATTAAGGTACAATTAATGTGCAATTGAATAATAGAATTATTCACCTTTATGTAATAGACGTAATAAGCATATTTAATTGAAGATTGTGGTAAGAATTCACAGGTACCATTTGCCGGGTCTCTCTCTCTGGTTATCATTCAGGTCTGAAAGGGATATACATCAACAATTAAGCATCCAAAAAATTTTATTACATCCTGTATGATTATGCAGAGATTCAGAAACCAGCTGTTGGATAACAAATCATTCCCAGCAGCAGACGTGGACCCTGACCACAACTTGTTGGTCATGAAACGCCATCAAAATCAATCAATCAATCAATCAATCAATCAATCAATCAATCAATCAATCAATCAATCAATCAATCAATCAATCAATCAATCAATCAATCAATCAATCAATCAATCAATCAATCAATCAATCAATCAATCAAACAATCAACCAATCAATCAATCAATCAGTCAATCAAACAATCAATCACTACTGATCTGCATTTAGGGCAGTCGCTCAGCTGGCAGATTCCCTGTATGTTGTTTTCCTAGTGTTTTCTTAAATTACTGCAAACAAATTTGAAGTTTTTGAACATCTTCCTTGGGAAGTTATTCAAATCACTAACTCCCCTCAGTATAAACGAACATTTGCCGCAATTTGTCCTCCTGAATTCCACTTTACCTTTAATTGTGGTCTTTCCTACATTGAAAACCACTACCCAAGGTTATTCGTTTACTGATGTCGTTCCACGCCTTCTCTCCGCTGACAGCTCGGAACGTACCACTTAGTCGAGCAGCTCGTCTCCTATCTCCCAAGTCTTTCCAGCCCAAAATTTGCAAAATTTTTTGAACGCTACTCTTTAGTCGTAAATCACCCAGAACAAATCGAGCTGCTTTTCTTTGGATTTGTCCAGTTCTTGAATTAAGTAATCCTGTTGAGGTTCCCATACAGTTGAAACATACTCTAGTTGGGGTCTTACCAGAGACGTATATGCCTTCTCCTTTACATCCTTACTACAATCCCGAAAATACCCTCAAAATCATGTGCAGAGATCTGTACCCTTTATTTACAATCATAATTATTTGATTACCCCAATGAAGATCTGTCCTTATATTAACACCTAGGTACCTACAATAAACCCCAAAAGTAACTTTCACCCCATTAATGCAGTAATTATTACTGAGAGGACTTTTCCTATTTGTGAAACTCACAAAATTACTTTAACCCCATTTAACATCATACCATTGCCTACTGTCCATATCACAACGTTATCGAGGTCATGTTGCAGTTGCTCACAACCTTGTAGCTTATTTATTACTCTGTACAGAATAACATCGTCTGAAAAAAGCCTTATCTCTGATTCCACTTCTTTACACATATCATTGATATACATAAGAAAACATAAAGGTCCAATAATACTGCTTTGCGGAATTCACCTCTTAATGACTACAGGGTAAGATATAGCTTCGCCTATTCTAATACTCTAAGATCTATTTTCTAGAAATATATCCACACATCCAGTCACTCCTTTGTCAAGTCCAATTGCACACATTTTTGCCAGTAATCTCCCATGATCTACCCTATTGAATGCCTTAGCTAGATCACTCGCGATACAGTCCAATTCACCTCCTGAATCCAAGATATCTGCTATATATTGCTGGAATCCAACAAGTTGAGCTTCAGTGGAATAATCTTTCCTGAACCCAAACTGCCTTCCATAAAACCAGTCATTCATTTCGCAAACATCAGAAGAATGCATACCCAAAGTTTACATGCAATTCATGTCAAACTGACAGGCCTGTAATTTTCAGCTTTATGTCTATCGCCCTTTCTTTTGTACACAGGGGCTACTATAGCAACTCTCCATTCATTTGGTATAGCTCCTTCATGCAAATGATAATCAAATAAGTATTTCAGATATGGTACTATATCCCAACCCATTGTCTTCAGAATATCTCCCGAAACCTTATCAATTCCATCTGCATTACCAGTTTTCAACTTTTGTATCTTACTATAAATATCATTGTTGTCATAGGTAAATTTTAATACTTCTTTAGTATTAGTCACCTCCTCTATCTGCACATTATCCTTGTATCCAACAACCTTTACATACTGCTGACTGACTACTTTTGTCTTTTGAAGATCCTCGCATACACACTCCCCTTGTTCATTAATTATTCCTGGAATGTCCTTCTTGGAGCCTGTTTCTGCCTTAAAGTACCTATACATACCCTTCCATTTTTTTCACTAAAATGTGTATGACCGCCAATTATGCCTACCATCATGTTATGCTTAGCTGACTTCTTTGCTAGATTCAATTTCCTAGTAAGTTCGTTCAATTTCTCCTTAATTCCACAGCCATTTATAACTCTATTTCTTTATAACCTGCACATCCTTCATAGTCTCCTTACTTCTCTGTTATAATATAGTGGAGCTTTACTATTACTTACCACCTTTAAAGGTACAAACCAATTTCACATTCCTCAACATTTGCTGTAAACCCATGCCAGAGTGTGTTTGCAGTTTTATTTACCGTTTTCCACCGATTATAGTTACATTTTTTTAATCTCCCTCAGCCCCTTTTGATCGGCCATATGGTGCCGCCCAATAGTCCTAATTTTAATACCTTACATCCACTCAGTTTATTTTTAACTACCACAAAAACAGCTTCGTGGTCTCTAATACCATATATTACTTCGGTTTCTCTATAGAGCTCATATGGTTTTACCAGCACCACATCCAGAATAATCCTCCCTCTAGTTGGTTCCGTCACTTCCTGAATCAGATGCCATTACCATATTAACTTATTTGCCATTTGTTGGTCATACTTCCTGTCGTTCGCATTACCTTCCCAATTGATATTTGGCCATTTGAGATCACCCGCTACAATCACGTTCCTTTCCTTATCGTTTGCCACATAGCTGATTATCTTATCAAATAATTCTGAATCAGCATCTACGCTACCCTTTCCTAGTCTGTACACTCCAAAGATATCAAGTTGCCTATTATCTTTAGAGATGAGCCTTACACTTAGAATTTCATGTTCGTCATCTTAACCTTTTTGTAGCTTACAAGTTCATCTTTTACCAGAATGAATACTCCTCTTCCTACCATTCCTATCATATCTCTACGACACACACTCCAGTTACATACATACATACATTTGTTATCATTATAGACTGTTATGCCTTTCAGCGTTCAGTGTGCAAGCCTCTGTGAATTTACTAAACGTCGCCACAATCCTCTATTTGCAACTAGTGCTGTGGCCTCATTTAGTTCTATACCTCTTATCTTTAAATCGTTAGAAACTGAGTCTAGCCATCGTCGTCTAGGTCTCCCTCTACTTCTTTAAGTACCCTGTAAGTACCCTGAACTCATTCTCACAGATTTGAAATTGCTGAGAAATGATATAATTGATGCAGACATTTTCTCACGGAAAAGGGAACAGGGAACTGGAAGTCAAGTACGGATGACATAAATTCTCCTAGGTAACCTATCTTCCTCCATTCGTCTCACATGACCCCACAACCGAAGCCGGTTTATGCGTACAGCTTCATCCATCGAGTTCATTCCTAATTAGCCTTTATCTCTTCATTCCGAGTACCCTCCTGCCATTGTTCCCACCTGTTTGTACCAGCATTCATTCTTCCTACTTTCATGTCTGTTACTTCTAACTTATGAATAAGATATTCTGAGTCCACCTAGCTTTCGCTCCCGTAAAGCAAAGTTGGTCTGAAAACAGACCGGTGTAAAGATGGTTTGGTCTGGGAGCTGACTTCCTTCTTACAGAATACTGTTGATCGCAACTGCGAGCTTACTGCATTAGCTTTACGACACCTTGATTCAATCTCACTTACTATGTTACCATCCTGGGAGAACACACATCCTAAATACTTGAAATTATCGACCTGTTCCAGCTTTGTATCACCAATCTGACATTCAATTCTGTTGAATTTCTTATCTACTGACATCAATTCAGTCTTCGAGAGTCTAATTTTCATACCATACTCATTGCACCTCTTTTCAAGTTCCAAGATATTGGACTGCAGGCTTTCGGTACAATCTGCCATTAAGACCAAATCGTCAGCTTAGGCCAGACTGCTTACTACATTTCCACCTGACTGAATCCCTCCCTGCCATTTTATATCATTCAGAAGATGATCCATGTAAACTACGAACAGCAAAGGTGAAAGAAAGATTGTAGCCTTGTCTAACCCCTGTAAGTACCATGAACTCATGTAAACTACGAACAGCAAAGGTGAAAGAAAGATTGTAGCCTTGTCTAACCCCTGTAAGTACCCTGAACTCATGTAAACTACGAACAGCAAAGGTGAAAGGAAGATTGTAGCCTTGTCTAACCCCTGTAAGTACCCTGAACTCATTTAAACTACGAACAGCAAAGGTAAAAGAAAGATTGTAGCCTTGTCTAACCCCTGTAAGTACCCTGAACTCATTCTCACAGATTTGAAATTGCTGAGAAATGATATAATTGATGCAGACATTTTCTCACGGAAAAGGGAACAGGGAACTGGAAGTCAAGTACGGATGACATAAAATGTTAGTGCTAAACTGTGGAAGAAAGAAGTAGAATTGAGAAATGTAATAGATATACCCAGGTTTTCTGAGATATACATCAAAACTGAAGAACTGAAGGAAAAAAGAGCTACAAAATGGTACGTTCTTTATGCTCCCTGAGCGAATTTCCACAGAGAGGTTAAGGTTGACTTAAGTGCGGTAACAATAGTTTTTTGAGATTTTGATTCAGTACTAAGCAATCAAACGTTCACCTAAGGAACTATATTATACAACATGTATTGCAATTAAATAGATGTACGGCGTGATTATACAATTAAAATCATTTTGTACACACTAATTGTAAGAAACCTACAGACACTAAAGAGACTGGCAGACTGACGACAAGCGGGTGAATCATACCTCAGTGACAATGGCCTTGGCAGAAAAATAAACCCCTGCTACACTTCGTCAGAGCACATGCAATGTCTCCTGGTGCGGCGCTATACAAATTGGTTAGCCGCGACGAACGACATTTTGTGCGTATTTCCGCTAATAATTTTGTTAATAATTAAAGAAAATAAAGGGGAAGGAATTAGCTAATAAGACAAGAGGGCTTGTACAAATTGCTGTTTTTAAATAATTCATATTATATTTCCTATTTTAGCCGGCTGAAATGGAATAAAAATGTAATGTTTTCTTCACAAAGTGGGGGGGGGGGTGGGTGGGGGCGACTGCCCCCTTGCCCCCCCCCCCTTAATAGCCGCCACTGGGTGCAGCAATTTGTACAAGCCCTCTTGTCTTATCAGCTAATTCCTACCCCTTTATTTTCTTTAATTATTAACAAAATTTGTCCCGGACCAAAAGTGGTCTGGAGGCCCGACCGAGTTTTCTACGGAACTCCGATTCCCCTGTCAATTTATTTTCTGTAACACTCCATTCATCATTGCCCAGGAGTGCGCCGGGGTTTCAGTCACTGAGTGATGTCGTCAGAACAGCAGCTGCCATAACTAGGGCGAAGATCCAAGCCGTTTTAATCTGGCTGCTGGTGTTGTCTTAATCTCGGTTTATACCTGAAACTCGTAAAGGATGTGCTGGGTTTATAATTAGTACAAGATAAATCTCATCCATTAACCTGACTGCCAGCCTGAGTACCTCAGTTGGTTAGTCTTTGACTTTCTTTGCCCAGTTTCGTTGATTCAAGTGCGGCTTTGGTTTGTGGCCTTCCAACGATTCTTTCAAAGTAACAATTTCGAGTCTTCGATTTCCCGTACGTTGTGGGACAAAATTCCGACACCCCGACGTCTGTTAAGAACTAGTATTTAGGACGGAGATAAAACAACATTATTACTAGAGCCCGTATTTTAAACACTAATAGGAAAGGATACAAAGTTATAAACAACCAGCGAGTTTTCTTCAGCCCACGCGAGAGTTCGTCAATGAGATTTGCAAAAATATTAAGAACGCATCCCGTTAAAATCCCTAAAATATATGTACGCCCCATAACATATCTGTAAAGCCGGGTAGACGCCACTTGCTACTCGCAGAATAAGTTCACATTCTAAACTTTATTTCTTTCTTTTCCTACCGCTTTTCCCCACATCTGTGGGGTACCGAGTGCGAACTGTGTAGCACATGTGGATTTGGCCCTGTTTTACGGCTGGATGCCCTTCCTGACGCCAACCGTATATGGAGGGATGTAATCACTATTGCGCGTTTCTGTGGTGGTTGGTAGTGTGATGTGTTGTCTGAATATGAAGAGGAGAATGTTGGGACATACACAAACACCCTGTCCCCGAGCCATAAGAATTAATCAGAAGCGATTAAAATCCCCGACACGGCCGGGATTCGAACCCGGGACCCTCTGAACCGAAGGACAAGTACGCTGACCATTCTGTCAACGAGTCGGACAAGTTCGCATTCTAAACTATTTTTGCTTAAAAATGTGATTATATTTATTACATTCAACCTGATCGTTGTTTGACCTCTCCTGTAACAACAACCAATGTACAATTCTACATTAAAAGTATTCATTGTAGTCGGACAACAATCCATATCCTACTGTATAGAAAAAGTCCCTATAAATTCATAAAAACGTTACGGATAATGGAAAAATGAAGTGGTATAAACCAAGTGAAACGTATGACAAGATTGTTTTAATAATAAGGTGTTAGGACTGCACAACACCGAGAAGTAAAAGGTGACAGGGCCTAGACTTAAATTTGATTGCATAAAAGTAGCGGGGTATGAAGATTGTGCTTTCCGGAAAGTTTCATCTCAGTGACTGATGCCTTTTAAAAAATAAACATACAAGTACACTGACTGACAGAGCAAATGCAACACCAAGAAGGAGTAGTTCGAAAGGGATGAAAGTTGGGGAAAAAACAGAGACGGCACGGACGAATAATTGATGTTTATTTCAAACCGATATGCAGGTTACACAATGCGCACGGCATCGACTCAGTAGGATGTAGGACCACCGCGAGCGGCGATGCACGCAGAAACACGTCGAGGTACAGAGTCAACAAGAGTGCGGATGGTGTCCTGAGGGATGGTTCTCCATTCTCTGTCAACCATTTGCCACAGTTGGTCGTCCGTACGAGGCTGGGGCAGAGTTTGCAAACGGCGTCCAATGAGATCCCACACGTGTTCGATTGGTGAGAGATCCGGAGAGTACGCTGGCCACGGAAGCATCTGTACACCTCGTAGAGCCTGTTGGGAGATGCGAGCAGTGTGTGGGCGGGCATTATCCTGCCGAAACAGAGCATTGGGCAGCCCCTGAAGGTACGGGAGTGCCACCGGCCGCAGCACATGCTGCACGTAGCGGTGGGCATTTAACGTGCCTTGAATACGCACTAGAGGTGACGTGGAATCATACGCAATAGCGCCCCAAACCATGATGCCGCGTTGTCTAGCGGTAGGGCGCTCCACAGTTACTGCCGGATTTGACCTTTCTCCACGCCGACGCCACACTCGTCTGCGGTGACTATCACTGACAGAACAGAAGCGTGACTCATCGGAGAACACGACGTTCCGCCATTCCCTCATCCAAGTCGCTCTAGCCCGGCACCATGCCAGGCGTCCAGGCGTGCACGTCTATGCTGTGGAGTCAATGGTAGTCTTCTGAGCGGACGCCGGGAGTGCAGGCCTCCTTCAACCAATCGACGGGAAATTGTTCTGGTCGATATTGGAACAGCCAGGGTGTCTTGCACATGCTGAAGAATGGCGGTTGACGTGGCGTGCGGGGCTGCCACCGCTTGGCGGCGGATGCGCCGATCCTCGCGTGCTGACGTCACTCGGGCTGCTCCTGGACCCCTCGCACGTGCCACATGTCCCTGCGCCAACCATCTTCGCCACAGGCGCTGCACCATGGACACATCCCTATGGGTATCGGCTGCGATTTGACGAAGCGACCAACCTGCCCTTCTCAGCCCGATCACCATACCCCTCGTAAAGTCGTCTGTCTGCTGGAAATGCCTCCGTTGACGGCGGCCTGGCATTCTTAGCTATACACGTGTCCTGTGGCACACGACAACACGTTCTACAATGACTGTCGGCTGAGAAATCACGGTACGAAGTGGGCCATTCGCCAACGCCGTGTCCCATTTATCGTTCGCTACGTGCGCAGCACAGCGGCGCATTTCACATCATGAGCATACCTCAGTGACGTCAGTCTACCCTGCAATTGGCATAAAGTTCTGACCACTCCTTCTTGGTGTTGCATTTGCTCTGTCAGTCAGTGTATATTAAAAATAAGGTACTTATTTTTTCATGAGTAATTGTTGCTACAATTAACTGAAGAGAAATGCGAACATAAGTAAATTATCAGGAATCAGAAATGAAAAATGCACGATTCTATCAATAATTCTAAATTAAAATCAGGTCCTCGATCTTCGAATGGTCTCCAGTGTAACAACCATTAACCCGAACAAACAAACGGTTGTGTGTTCGCCGGTTCATCAATGAGATTTGTAAAAATATTGAGGATACAGTCCACTAAAATTTATGTAATTTTTAAAGCACTAATAGGTAAATGTATGACAAGTTTGTTTCAACATTAAGTTGGCAAGTTTATATTACAATTCACGTAAATGGACAGTAATACTACGGTAAATTGCGTGCAAACTTCAATACCTGCTCATTGTTGGGAACAATCGCCCTTTTAACCTACCTTTTCATATCCGAGGAGCAGAAAATATTTCAGAATTGCATGTATTAGCTACTGTGTGTTAATATGATTGTAGCGTGTTGTGTTGTGTTGTGTGTATGTGAAGACAAGTGTATTTTTTTACAAGTGCTTTACATCGCACCGACACAGATAGGTCTTACGGCGACGATGGCAGAGGAAAGGGCTAGGAGTGGGAAGGAAGCGACCGTGGCCTTAATTAAGGTACAGCCCCAGCATTTGCCTGGTGTGAAAATGGAAAACCACGGAAAACCATCTTCAGGGCTGCCGACAGTGGGGTTCGAACCCACTATCTTCCGAATACTGGATAATGCCCACACTTAAGCGACTGCATCTATCGAGCTCGGTGAGAAGTGTATTAAGGCGAAAACTAACACTCAACCCCTAGCCAGAGGAATTAACCATACGCAGTTGAAGTCTTCAGCCAACCCGGTAATCGACCTCGGGGCCATCTGAACCGAGGACCAGTGCGCTAAACATTCAGTCAACGAGCTTGGTAGTGCCCATATTTTCTTCACGAGAAATATTGTTTGGCTAGGGGCTTTACGTCGCACCGACACAGATAGGTCTTATGGCGACGATGGGATAGGAATGGCCTAGGAGTTGGAAGGAAGCGGCCGTGGCCTTAATTAAGGTACAGCCCCAGCATTTGCCTGGTGTGAAAATGGGAAACCACGGAAAACCATTTTCAGGGCTGCCGACAGTGGGATTCGAACCCCCTATCTCCCGGATGCAAGCTCACAGCCGCGCGTCTCTACGCGCACGGCCAACTCGCCCGGTAATATTGTTTGGGATATTCCAGAAATGTCCTACAAAATTTATGTAAAGGTAACTAAATTAACTTTGAAATATTATTCCTTTATAGAAAATTTATACTAAATTATTATGTTTTAGTAGCTTTTATGCCCCCGAAATTTGGCACCCTGGACCCGGGTCCATCGGTCCAGTTTCATAAATCCAGCAGAGCTATTTACGTCTTTTATCTCAGTTTCATATCAATAATCGGAACATTTGATGAGATTAATTATATGTTTTATTTTCACCTAACGCGTGTATCAGTACCTCTGAAGTCAAATACCAATCCAAAATAATTGAAAAGTTATCACGTCTTGACTCACTGAAAACTCAAGTTTTAATATTAACTCAAACTAAGAATCACTGATACTCATGACTTTTGAATAAACAACTCCCTCAAGAGATCTAGCAACTACCTTTAAATTGTGCTATGGGAAGTATAACTCGCTTTCAAGAACCAATTGTAAATATTTTGCATATTCGGAAGGACCTGCATGTCACGATTACTGGATTACTGGAAACCTAGTCACAAAAATACATTTTTGTTGTTCATATATCGACTCGTGTGGTAATGGACACTATATCTAATTTTGTCTATATATGTTCAGTCCTCAGCCGGAAGGCTGATTGGAGCATCAACAGCTTCACTATTAGCCGTCATAGATGGCCTAGGCATCACTGAAGAGGCGTACTAGGGAAATGAGGAATGAAGTAGTTTCCCGTTCATTTCCTCACTACCGGGCGAGTTGGCCGTGCGCGTAGAGGCGCGCGGCTGTGAGCTTGCATCCGGGAGATAGTAGGTTCGAATCCCACTATCGGCAGCCCTGAGGATGGTTTTCCGTGGTTTCCCATTGTCACACCAGGCAAATGCTGGGGCTGTACCTTAATTAAGGCCAAGGCCGCTTCCTTCCCACTCCTAGCCCTTTCCTCTCCCATCGTCGCCGTAAGACCTATCTGTGTCGGTGCGACGTAAAGCCCCTAGCAAAAAAAAAGTTCCTCACTGAGCCAGAAGTTGCTATTACATATCAGTCTGCCAAGCCCACTGAAATGCATGCACCAAACGACCCTATGAGCAATATTTTAACACCATTCAAAGCAGGGACTGGCTTCATGAAGAATGGCATTACTAGCATCGCTCATACCTCAGTCACTTTTATATTGTCAAAGGCAAAGATAAGACTAAGACAGATCAATGAAAGTAATAAAATTGTTCTTGAGCATACTAGAGGACACAGTGCACTGTAAACACAACGTCTCGCCAGCAAAGGCATCTAATTTTGTCTAGAATTGTTAAAATGGTTATAGGCCATTATTGGGCCGATACAAAAGTTCCTGCGGTTCTTATATATTTTATTTTATTTTATTTTATTTGACTGTCACTGTCACGCACTGTAACTCACAACTACAATCGCAATCACTCAGCGATGTATTCACCTCCATTCTCTATGACCTGCCAACGTTCAGGCAGCAGTTGAATGCTTCGCCTGTAGAACTGTTTTGGTTTTGACTGGAAGAAATCTGTTGGCCGTTGGTCAAGAGAAGCTTCGTCAGGAAACACTTGCCCCTGAATGTGGTTAAAAAATGAACGTAAAGGATGGACATCTAAGGAGGCAAAGTCAGGGCAATACGGAGAATGAGGAAGAGGTTCCCAGCCAAGATCAGCAAACACACCTTTGGTCAATTGCGTTCTATGCGGACGAGTGTTATCATTGAGCAATAAGACTGGCTGTTGTCTTTGCCTTTTGTTGTCAATAACAACGCCAAGCCGTCTTAGCTGGTCACTATACACAGCAGAGGTAATCGTTACGTTTCTCGGAAGAAGTTCATGGTGAAGAATACCATCTTTGTTCCACCAAACACACAAAATGATTTTCTGTGGATGGGCACTATCCTTGGCACGGGGAATTGCTTTTTTTTTTTGACGGGCTGAGCCACTCTTTCCTCTTCTTCATGTTGACATACAGGCACCATTTCTCGTCACCGCTTACAATGTTTGAAAGGAATGCTTCGTGCCTATCACAAGCCAACCGGTGCCGGGCAAGCAATGACGAACAGGTGTTTACTCGTTCATTTTTGTTACTGTCACTTAGCGCATGTGGTACTCTATATCCAATTTCTATACCTTACCCACCGAATGCTAACGGCGTACAATAGTTGACTGATGACATTCAAGAACTTGCACCATTTCCCTCGTTGTTTGACGGCGATTCTCATGAAGCAACTCATTCAGGCTATTTTAGTCTAAATCTGAAGGTCTTCCAGAACGTGAATCATCAGACAAGTCAAACCGTCCTGTTCAAAAGCGGGAAAAATATGTTTGTGCTGTTCTTTCAGCAATTGCTTCATTCCCGTACACTTCACAAATTGTTCTCGCAGCTCCTGCTGCACTGGATCCTCGGTTAAACTCAAAGAGTAAAATGTGTCGGAAATGCTCACTTTTCTCAACTTGACATTCCATACCCGTTTGTCTGAAATATACACAAATATTACGTTCACAATCAAGAAAACCTGTGTTTCACAACACACAACTTCAAATTCAGTTAATACAACGGAATAACGATAAGCAATCCCTTCAAGAGTACTGCACGAACTTATGCATCGACCCAATAGATAATGTTTAGATATTTACATTATTCTCGTCTGAAGCTTGGAGGTCAAACACAGAGTAACCGTAACCTCCGTATCTCCCTGGAAGGCAAAGATCCTTAATGTAGCGGGGAAACTTGTTTACGAACTGTAATCGATCCGTGAGAGGTACATGCGGCACATTACGAGAGGGAAGTTCGTTACAATACGCTGTTTGTCGACAACAGAATTATTTTCTTATGGACAGCGAAGTTCAGATTTATTTTTACATCAGAAAGACTTGAAAACAAGCAGTTATTATAGCCTTATTTCCTATTCACGTTACATCATACAAATAACTTAACCTGGGATTGAAATAAGATCCTCCTAAGATCACAACAATCACCACTCAGGAAGAAAGATTTCCCGTCATTTTGTTTTGTTAGTGGCTTTACGTCGCACCAACACAGATAGGTCTTATGGCGGTGATGGGATAGGAAAGGCCTAGGAGTTGGAAGGAAGCTGCCGTGGCTTTAATTAAGGTACAGTCCCAGCATTTGCCTGGTGTGAAAGTGGGAAACTGCGGAAAAACATCTTGAGGGCTGCTGACAGTGGAATTCGAACCCACTATCTCCCGGATGGAAGCTCACAGCCGCTCGCTCCTAATCGCACGACCAACTCGTCCGCTGATTTCCCGTAAATAATACTAACAATGTAATTCTCAATTGAATAGGTGTCCTTGAAGCAAGGGCAAAAGGAATCCTGGTATTTGTTACCCGGATCCTTCTGATATCCCCAACTATATTCAGTGATATCCTACCTACTACCTACCTACAATTTTTTTTTCTTTTTTGTTTTTTTTTTTTTTTTGCTAGTTGCTTTACGTCGCACCGACACAGATAGGTCTTATGGCGACGATGGGACAGGGAAGGGCTAGGAGTGGGAAGGAAGCGGCCGTGGCCTTAATTAAGGTACAGCCCCAGCATTTGCCTGGTGTGAAAATGGGAAACCACGGAAAACCATTTTCAGGGCTGCCGACAGTGGGGTTCGAACCTACTATCTCCCGAATACTGGATACTGTCCGCACTTAAGCGACTGCAGCTATCGAGCTCGGTCCTACCTACAAATAGACATACATATATAGCTACATACGTACACACATAGAATAGAATATTGAGTAATTAAGTATGTTACATACGATAAACATTGTCAAGGTAAGTAAAACCATTACTTAAAATAATATGTAATTTCGACATCAAACAAAAATTCAAATTTTCCCTACACCGAGAAAATGGAATTCATGATTTACCTCTGCTTACGTTAGATCTGAATATTGAACTCTTTACCGCCCAAGGTTATGGGTTCAATATATAGAACGGTAGTTCCTTTAGATATGTGGACAATTCGTTTATCATTTTTCAATTAAACTATGAAATCTCCTTAACCTGTTTTGTTCTGCCTATAACGAGGTACATCGAATTGATTGAATAATTTGTTATCATATTTCTTCCCATCACTGTCCAGTTTATTGTATCGATTTCTTCATATACCATGAGAAATACATTATAAATATATGTGTTCACAACACTCGTTATAGAAACGTTAACTAAAAAGAGATCTGTAGAGAACAGTCATAGGGGTTTTTGTTTTCAAACGCAATGTATTTCATTATAAACTCTTATACCTTCAATTGTTTACAAATCATACAGTTATTAAGAACGTTTCAATTAAATTATTCAGCAATATAATCAAATAAACAACTAATCTAAATTCACCACGCAAGAACATATACACGAAATTTCTAATTCTGACCACTTGCAGTAGTTATGTGTGTTGAGTGCTCAGCCCGGAGGACGGTATGGATCTCAACAGCTCCGTCATCAGCCATCATTTGGACCAGGTGTCACTAAAGCGGCATAGTAGGGAAATAAGGAGTGAGGTAGTTTCCCATTGCTTTCCTCACTGAGCCAGAAGTTTCTATTACATCTCAGTCTGCCAAGGCCACAGAAATTCCCGCACCAACCGACCTTATGAGTGACATTTTCACACCATTTAACAGGGTCTGTCTGCATACGGAATGGCATTCCTAGCATTGCTCATACCTCGGTCAATTTCACGTTGTCAAAGCCAAGGATCAGACTGAGACTGTGCCATGAAGGTAGCAAATTTGTTCTATCCACATCAGAGGACATAGTGCACTGTAAACACTAGGTATTGCCAGCAAAACTGCTACGAAAATATCACGAAATAAATGAATATGGTAACGCAGCAACTACGAATCGTAGGAAGATAGTAATTTCATAAGAAACGCAACAAACCCAATGAAATATGGAGTTAAATGACAATTGCCCTGTATGGTGTGCTTCACGTGATATGCCAATGTAGGTATTCATCTTCTTATCATCCCGTCTCGTTTAGTACCCTCGCGGAGATCTGAAAGGGGGACTATTTTCCCCGTGAGGAAACCATCATCATTACTGTACATCATTCAGTCACAGTTACACCAGTAGTTTTTCGTTGATTTCGTCCAAGCAGCAGTATCAGCGTAGACAAGCCCTGATGAATATATCTACAATAATGTTTCGAACAATCAACCACCTAGGCTGCCATCCTAGCAACTTCTGAAAAACTAACCGCTTTCTATGAGTCATTCAGTAGTCTCGTCTCTCGAAAAGTACACATCCAATATGATTGTACCAAAGTCTCGGCTAACACACAAGTTTCCTCACTACTTGACTCACAAGGATAGTTACTGATTAAACTCTAACAAACGAGGTAATAGTCAACGTGCAGTTAAAGATAACGTGAAATGAGTTAGTATTGGCACACTGGTAAGTATTATTCATATCGCAAATTTTTAATGTACAATGAGATCCTTTCGTGTCATTTATTTTATGTTAAAGAGCATTTCTATGTCCGGCATTATCATCCGACCGTATGATGATGGGAGTAATATCATAAGTGTGTTTGGATGTGAAGTGTACAAAAAAAAAGTCCATTAGCGTGTGATTTATGAGCAGGAAAAATATCGTACAAGGGAGAAAAACATTTATGTGTTAATTTTAGTCAGCCGGAGCATGACTTCGAAAATAAATATTCCAGGATTATTCAGCACATAAATGTCATTGCAAACATTGGGCATTAAGTATACATCTGGAATAAGGATGGGTTCGAATCCCATGCTTCCTTCTTGATTTCCCACATCAAATATTTATAAAGTATGTGATGGTCCACTTGAACCATCAACTGGTGAAAGTGAATAGGTCATTATTTTCTTTTCTGTTTTTCATTCAATTTTATACCCGAGTCTTTAGCCGATCATTTATTGTTGAAATGAAAAAGTAATGGTTCTCTATATGATATAAATTCAGGTCACTATTTCATTGTCTGGTGTTGAATGGCCGAATTCACACCCCTTTACATTATATATAATTACAATGTAATAGCTAACAGCAAAGAGAATGTGACAACAAAATTTATTGATGGTCATGAAATACTAGATAAATCCGTGGGCCAAGATTTTGAGTAAAAATGCTGTTTCATGTAGGACTGTAAAGAGGCAGCAGGATAGGAAAATACTGTTTGCACCCAGCAGTCTGAAAGAAACAAGGCGCCTAGAAAGTGGATATGTCGTATCGCTTCTGTGCATTGCTCGATTGGTTAAATACTCGTACTTTTTATCTAAGAAAAGAACGTGAAACAATCATCTCAGATTTCATGTAAAATACTCCAGCTACTTATCCTTCAAACATGTCACTTTCATGAAAATAAGTGAATGATCTAAAAAATTATTAAATATATGTCATCTGAAGGAAGAACACCTTTATAATAAAGTGATCGTTTGGGCAGTAACAGACTGAATTATTTTCAAAAATTCATACAGTGCCCGTGCTTATTGTATGTAATTATAGAATAATTATGTCCGACTCCTTGGCTGATTGATCAGAATTGAGGCCTTCGGTTCAGTTTGTCCTGGGTTCGATTCCCGGCCGGGTCGGGGATTTTAATCAGGTCTGAATAATTCTTCTGGCTCGAGGACTGGGCGTTTGTGTTTATCCCAACACTCTCCTCCTCATATTCAGACAACTCACGACCTTACCAATCAGCGTGGAGACATGCAATAGTAATTACAATTACATTCTCCGCATAGGGTTGGCGTCAGGAAGAGCATCCGACTGTAAAACAGGGCCAAATCCACATTTGCTACACAGTTTGCACCCGTTATCCTACAAGTGTGGGAAAATCTGTAGAAATGAAAGAAATAATAACTTGTTATGATTTGTAACGTGGTACTACTCTTCCATTTTCTATGTGTAAAGTACAATAAAACAAAAAGTCCGGCAGAAATAAGTTTTTAAAATAATTCAGTTTTCGAAACCAACTAAGTTATCTGGATTGAATAGAGCTTAAAATTGAAATTCTACTTAATACTTCATTACTTTTACATTCGTACACTTCAAGGAAAGTTGTCCTTAAACTAAACGAAATCCACTTTAATGTTAATATGAATACAAATGGAGATAATGCAGTTTCTCTATCTTTCTCTTGAAACATTCACAAAATTGACATATTTGGTTACAGCAATATTCACGATTCATTTATAAAAACCACTTCATCACCAAACCCTACCACAGGAGCGCTTAGGGTGCATACACAGGTGCATTGCGCGCCGGAAGGTGCATGAGACAACTTCGCTAGGTTGACTAGAGTGCAGAAACCCCACTTCTCGATTTTGAGCAAAAGCTCAGTTTCTCTTTCCCCACGCTTGTCTCTCTCGCTCCGCCTGTGTCCCCCTTCCTCACTCCCTCTGCAGTGCTTCCGAAACCGAGCCGAGTTGAGCCGAGCTGTGTCTCATTTTGCACGCGTCAGATTTTGGGCCTTTTAGAGGCCCTGCCCTACCAACAGGATTTGAGGGCCTGGAACAGGATGTTACTAGCCTCGGAATTGCAAAATGAGAAAATAAGTAGCAAAATCCCACAAGCTGCATTATTATTATTATTATTATTATTATTATTATTATTATTATTATTATTATTATTATTATTATTATTATTATTATTATTATTATCTGACCACTTTCTAATTATCTGCGAATGGCACTAATATTGATTAAGCCCGCCCACTTTCGTGAGCGTATGCCCTTCCTGACGTCAACTCTATATGGAAGGATATATTTACCATCACGTGTTTCTGAGGTTGTTGGTAGTGTTGTGCGGTATGTAAATGAAGGTGTGTATTAAGACGGTCACGAACGCCCAGTCTCCGAGCTAGAGGAATTAACTAGGTGCGACTAAATGTTCGAGCCCTGCCGGAAATTTCACCCGGAGCTCTCTAAACCGAAGGCAACTACGCTGACCAATCAGCCAGGAAGTGGACCCCAATGATGGCTATCCTAGGAGTAGACTTCACCGTTTCTTCATTTGTACTCCATTTAGCTTACTATTATCCATGGTCGCTCTTTTCTCAATATTTTCTCCAACAAATTAAAAACATACACAACCGAGCTCGATAGCTGCAGTCGCTTAATTGCGGCCAGTATCCAGTAATCGGGAGATAGTGGGTTCGAGCCCCACTGTCGGCAGCCCTGAAGATGGTTTTCCGTGGTTTCCCATCTTTACACCAGGAAAATGCCGGGGCTGTACCTTAATTAAGGCCACGGCCGCTTCCTTCCAATTCCTAGGCCTTCCCTACCCCATCGTCGCCATAAGACATATCTGTGTCGGTGCGACGTAAAGCAAATAGCAAAAAAAAAAAAAAAAAAAAAAAAAAACATACACATAAATATTGACATAAGGGAGATAGCTGACTGACACGGCCACTGCTGGCTTCTCACCGAGGTGGTCATGGTTCGAATCGTGCTCCAAAAATACGGAATTTTGAAATTAAGATTCATGTTCGTGTGGTTCAAAATCAACGCAACACACTGAAGATCCCATGACTATGGACGCAATATCAGCAGCCACGCAAAACTACAAACTTGCTCTCTTCAATACAGACATCAAAGCCAAACAGATTATAACTGACTTCACCCGCATTAAGTAGACGAAATAGAAGAGAAAAGAGCGGAATAGACAAATCTTAGTCGTTTGACAACGTACACTTGTGATTGATACAGTCAATCACATAGTCAAATAATTAAATGACTGGGCTGGTAAGGTGCTGCTGGCCTTCTGAACCCAACTTGGCAGGTTCGAAACTGGCTCAGTCCGGTGGTATTTGAACGTGCTCAAATACGTCAGCCTCGTGTCGGTAGCTTTACTGGTACGTAAAAGAACTCCTGCAGGACTAAATTCCGACACGTAGCCTCTCCGAAAACTGTAAAGGTAGTTAGTGGCACGTAAGGCAAATAAAATATTATTATTTATTATTATAAACCATCTCAAACAAAGGCCTTTGGGAGGCCACAAGTCAAAGTCTCATACAGGAACAGATAATGAGAAGAAAATGGAGATAGATTGGGCACACCCTGAGAAGACTACAAGAAAGTATCACAAGGCAGGCATGAGTTGGAATCCACAAGGCAGTCGCAGACAAGGCAGACCGAGGATTACCTGATAGAGAACCATAGACAAGGAGATTGCTGGAGTTAACAAGACATGGAGGGAGGTGAAAGCATTGGCGGCAGATAGAACAGGCTGGAGAAATTTCGCCGAGGCCATATGTTCCACCTGGAATTAAAGGAAATAGTTAAAAATTATTATTATTATTATTATTATTATTATTATTATTATTATTATTATTATTAAATGTTTTATATACAGCAAAACTTCTCAGTAGCGGGCACCTTTGGGATTTACATACTGTCCATTATTAAGAAGCGTTCACTGTTCTGAAAAACTAACACAGATTTGGGGACGAATTTTCCATATGAACATTCACTGCTGTAGTCCAAGAATTAACAACGTTCAGTGAATAAAATAATTAATGTTTGGTCTAACAAATAATGTACGGTATAATAAAAGAGTGAATAGCCTCCGTGGCTCAGGCGGCAGCGCACCGGCCTCTCACCGCTTGGTTATGTGGTTCAAATCCCGGTCGCTCCATGTGAAATTTGTACTGGAAGAAACGGAGGCGGGACAAGTTTATCTCCCGATACTCCTGTTTTTCCTGTCATCATTCATTCCAGCAACACTCTGCAATCTCATTTCATTTCATATGTCAGTCATTAATCATCGCCCCAAAGGAGTGCGACAGGCTTCAGCAGCCGGCACAATTCCTATCCTCACCGCTAGATAGGGGTATCATTCATTCCATTCCTGACCCCGTCGAATGACTGGAAACAGCCTGTGGATTTTCATTTTCATATTAAAAGAGTGAAGTAAAACCGTAGGCTACAGTGAAACATTCATCAGGTCAAAATATAAAGACATGACATTAGTTTTTTTTCCCTTTACTTAATAAAATGTATATTATGTGAGTTTGTGTTATGGAAACACTTTCTAGTTTATTTTCTAGGAGTGCTTCTACTTCTTCAATACCTTTAAGTCCCCCTGTATCTGCGCTGTGAATGAAGAAATTTTTCAATTCTCTCATAATTACATTAAATCACCGGGCGAGTTGGCCGTGCGCGTAGAGGCGTGCAGCTGTGAGCTTGCATCCGGTAGATCGTGGGTTCGAATCGCACTGTTCGCAGCCCTGAAGATGGTTTTCCGTGATTTCCCATTTTCACACCTTAAGTAAGGCCACGGCCGCTTCCTTCCAACTCCTAGGCCCTTCCTATCCCATCGTCGCCAGAAGACCTGTCTGTGTCGGTGCGACGTAAAACCCGTAGCAAAAAAAAAAAAAAAGAATACATTAAATCACTCCATGCACTTTGTTGCTTCTACAGTATTCCTTCGTCTTCATCCTCGTCCTCGTCCTCGTCTGTGTTCGATTCAGTGATACATTGAACGAGGCGCTCAGTATCCATGGGTGTGTCCTCTACGTCATCAGTGGACTCTAAGTCTGCTGCACCAACGTCAGATTGGATGCATTGACGGGGTGGTCACGGCTGGTCCGAGGCTCTTCAACTCTGCATTCCGACCGACCAACTGCGTTACGGCTCTACCGTGGACCAACACCTCTGTATTCGGGTTGTTCCAAACCGTCGGTTGTCCTGAGAATGCTTTCCCGTGGTTTTCCATTATTCTGCACTAAGGCGAATGCCGGGTCAGTTCCTAGTACAGACCACGGCCGCACGCACCTCACACTTCTCCAAATCACATATCACCGTACTATATCCCTTGGCTTGAGAGAGTTCGGCAAACTCTAAGAGGCCCGCCTCCCCCTTCAGGGTAGGAATGAAAACTTTGAGTACTGTAGTAGTAGTATTAGTACTAGTATTCAAATTCATCTTAAAAGTACCGAGCTCGATAGCTGCAGTCGCTTAATTGCGGCCAGTATCCAGTATTCGGGAGATAGTAGGTTCGAACCCCACTGTCGGCAGTCCTGAAAATGGTTTTCCGTGGTTTCCCATTTTCACACCAGGCAAATGCTGGGGCTGTACCTTAATTAAGGCCACGGCCGCTTCCTTCCCACTCCTAGCCCTTTCCTGTCCCATTGTCGCCATAAGACCTATCTGTGTCGGCGCGACGTAAAGCAAATATCAAAAAAAAAAAACATCTTAAAAGTTCGCCACATTGATATTTAGTGCTTTAATTTTGACATTCGTCACTTCTGGAACTTCAACTATAACTTACAGAAATACATTTTCCAGTACCTTGCGGCCACATCCGATATTTAGAATGTCCGTTCTTGATAAGCTATTTTTCTCTATATGCCCACGTATCCCTTCCGGGGAATTAAACACATTTCCTTATCTAGAAGAGCTCGCTATTCAGAAGTGTCCGTTAGTAGAAGTTTCGCTGTACTTGGAAATGAATGTTCATCAATGCTAGAAACTATGGTCTACAAATTACTGAATTAATTTGGAGTTATTAAATGCATGGTCAGGTCACTTTCACTGTTTATAACTGTGAGGATGACGGGCTGAGGGACTCGGACATTAGAAGCGCTGGCCTTCGGAGCGCAAGTTGGCGGATTCGATCCCGACTCGGTCCGGTGGTATCTGAAGGTGCCCAAATACACAATATCCTCGTGTCAGTAGATTTATTGGCATCTACAAGAACTCCTGGTGGACAAAATTCCGACAGGTCTTACGGCGACGATGGAAAGAAATGACCGTGGACATAATTAAGGTACAGCCCCAGTATTTTCCTGCTGTGAAAAAGGGAAACTACGCAAAACCATCTCCATGGCTGCGGGCAGAGGATTTCGAACCCACCATCTCGTGGGCCTAAACCGCGCTGCCAAATTTCTCGGGCGGCGAAAGTATTTTGTGGGACGTTAAAACATATTATTATTGTGATGGGTTCTACCATTAGAGGTACTATAAGGAACTCACAATGGTACGAAACTGAACATAATGCAGAAAGATTGAGCAAGGCTTAGTGGCTCAAACGGTTGAAGCGCTTCCCCTCTCATCGCAACTCGGCAGATTCGATCCTGGCTCAGTCCGGTGGCATTTGGAGGTGCTCAAATACATCAGCCTGGTATCGGTAGATTTATTGGCACGTAAAAGAACACTCGCGGGTTTAAATTTCGCCACCTCGGCGTCTCCGAAATCCGTAAATTAGTTAGTGGGATGTAAAGCCCACATTATTATTATTATTATTATTATTATTATTATTATTATTATTATTATTATTATTATTATTATTATTATTAATGAAAGAATGAGAGAGGAGTCCAAAAATAGTCGTCATTTTTGTCTGGCACATTTTCTGCACCTGGTAGGATCGTAGGTGAGAAATGTGTCGCACATGTGGACTTGTCCCAGTTTTATGGCCGAAAGCCCTTCCCGACGTCAACACATTGTGGAGGAATGTATTCACTACTGTGCGTTTCTTTGGTAGTTTGGTGTGTATTGTGACGAACACAAACCCCAGTCCCCGAGTCAGAGGAATTAACCGTACGCGGCCAAAATCCTCGTCCTGCTGAGAATCGAAAGCAGGCCCCTCTGAACCGAAGGCCAAAACGCTGATCATTCAGCTAAGGAATCTGAAGACAGGCAGCTCAAATTGTTCTGGGTGATTTCCGACAAAAAATATTAGCGTTACGAAAATGCTGCAAAGTTTAGGTTGCGAAGACTTGGGAGAAAGGAGACGAGCTGCTAGACGAAGTGATATGTTCCGACTTGTCACTGAAGAGATGGCGAAGAATCACTTAGTAGATGAATAAGTTTGAGTGGTGTTTTTCAAAGTAGGAAGGATCACGATATGAAGATAAAGTTGGAGTTTAAGATTACAAATTGGGGCAAATATTAATTTAGAGGAAGAGGAGTTAAAGACTGGAATGATATATCAAGGGAAATGTTCAATATATTTCCACATTTTTCGCAATTATTTAAGGAAAGACTAGGTAAATGACAGATAGGTTATCTGCCACCTGGGCGACTGCCCTAAATGCAGATCAGCAGTAACTGATTTGATGATTTGATGTAGGAGCCAGGCTGTGATTATATAATACGAACTATATAATCAAGATATTTTTATTTTGTGGAACACAGCAAAGCCGATAAATGCCACACAACATCCCAAATCTCTCTTTTGAACACTATTATATAGTCACGGGTTGCTATGGTTTTTAAAAATGAAATGACACCTCAGAGAGGTGGCGTGTTTTACTATCGACTACATTTATTGCAGCTACTTCCCTATATACAGTTATTACGTGTTCGAGTCTTCATCTTCAAGCAGTTTGTACTCACCAACATGGCCGAACACACAGCATTTCCGGCGTGCTCAACTCCTACTCTAAAAAAGGCCCTATCTGAGCATGGAGTCGTCCCTCACTCCACAGCACTAGTGGTGAGGTATTCGATTCATTCTACTGAATCGATTCATTTGATTCCGTTCACGTTACTGAATTGATACAGTGATCCGATACACAGCACATTAGATTCAAAGTTTATTTATTTATTTATTTATTGCACACTACAGGACTTAGTGTCCCAATTACAGTGGCCACTACGATAGATAAGCTACAATTAACATGGTGAAACATATATCTAAACTATATTCTACAATTTTATCTAATCTATACTATTGATATAAAATATGAAAGTATTCTTCTAAAGACTAAAGAGCCTTATGTTAATGCGGTGGAACAACACACGACAAAGTAAAATGATAAAATAAATGAAGCAATGCATTATATTGCATAATATTGATATAAAATATGAAAGTATTTTTCTAAAGACTAAAGAAGCCTTATATTAATGCGGTGGAACAACACACGACAAAGTAAAATGATAGAATAAATAAAGCAATACATTATATTGCATAATAATATAGAACTTCACCTTACAATTTCTCCTATTTTTAGGACTTCATATAATTGCGCGATGAAGTTCAGTTACAAATTCACTCAATGGCAAACTGAAGTCGAGGCCATTATTTTTCTGAATGGCACTGTTGAAGATACTGCAAAGAAAAGCAGCTCGATTTGTTCTGAGTGATTTCCGACAAAAGAGTAGCGTTACAAAAATGTTGCAAAGTTTGGGTTTTGAAGAATTGAGAGAAAGAAGAAGAGCTGCTCGACTAAGTGGTATGTTCCGAGCTGTCAGTGGAGAGATGGCGTGGAATGACATTAGTAGACGAATAAGTTTGAGTGGCGTTTATAAAAGTAGGAAAGATCACAATATGAAGATAAAGTTGGAATTCAAGAGGACAAACTGGGGCAAATATTCATTTATAGGAAGGGGAGTTAGGGATTGGAATAACTTACCAAGGGAGATGTTCAATAAATTTCCAATTTCTTTGAAATCATTTCGGAAAAGGCTAGGAAAGCAACAGATAGGGAATCTGCCACCTGGGCGACTGCCCTAAATGCAGATCAGTATTGATTGAAGTTGAAGTGAAGTTGGTCTGTTTACCGGCGAGTTATCATGGGCACACGTCCTGGATTTTACATTTAAAAATGTTATGTTATTTCTGAAATTGAAGCGAGGTACATGGAAATTTAGGAGAGAAAGTAATTCAGGATTATCAACAGCATAGTTTACAACTTTAAAAATAAATTTTACTGCATCCTTCCATCTGCGAATTTCTAAACTCTCCACTCCGAAATTTAAAAGGATATCACTATAAGGTACCATACGATGATAGCAGCCAGTTTTTTTATATTGTAAGTATTTTAAAAATATTTTTTTGTAATTTTTCAATCTGATAAACATATGTTTGACACCTAGGGCTCCAAACGATACTGGCATATTCTATTTTTGGTCTTACTATGGTACTGAACAGATGAATGCAAGTTTGTGTGTTTTTTATAATGACAATGAATCCTAGGGTCTTGTACGACTCAGCTACCATTTTCAGTATATGCGAATTGAATGTAAGCTCGTGGTCGAATAAAACCCCGAGGTCTTTCATCTCGCAAACCGATCGCAAATCACTGTCACCTAGTTTGTAAGTGTAGTGAACGGGAGTTTTCCTTCTGGTGAACGACATCGATACACATTTTTCCACATTTAAGTACAGTTTATTTTCAGTCGCCCACTCCAATACACTTTTCAAGTCTAGCTGAAGCTGTTCACAGTCGTTTATGTTTTCAATGGCTTTGAACACTTTGAAATAGTCGGCGTATAGCAGACAGCTGGAATATTTCACTTGTTTAGGCAAGTCATTGATGAATGCGAGAAAAACTAAAGGGCCTAAATTTGACCCCTGAATGATTCCTGAATTTACAGGGTATTCCCGAGAAGAATGTCTCTGGAAAGAAACGAACTGCTTCCTATCACCCAGATAGGAACTGAAAAAATGCAAGAGTTGTTTCGAGAAACCGAACAGGTTTAACTTACTTAGTAGAGCATCGTGATTAATTTTATAGAATGCTTTTGCGAAATCTGTAAATACTACGTCCATTTGTCCGCCCGTGTCAAGTTCTGTGGACACTCGCTGAGTGAAGTTAACCAAGTTTGTGACTGTGGAACGTCGTGAAAGGAAACCATATTGTTTGTCTGATATAAGAGGTCTTAAATATGTTGTTAGTCGATTACATAACATAAATTCGAAAACTTTTGCTATCGCGGATAAAATAGAAATAGGCCGGTAGTTGCTTATTAGTGTGGAATCCCCTGATTTAAGTATGGGGCACACTCGTGAAACTTCCAGACGGATGGAAATATAGATGTTTTAATAATCAAATTATAAATAAATAGAAGTGGATGCTTAAGAACTTCTGAACATCCTTTTACATCTTTGCGTACGGGCAGGTAGCAGCAACAACCTACAATGTGCACAGTTTCCATCTGTTCTTCCTCCTATGAAGTGTTTCTTATACATGTCGCCCAACCGTCGCATTCAGGTTTCATCTGCAACCACCTTTCGCATCAAGTTTGATGGTACAAAGCCTTTCCCCCACAGTAAAAATCCATTAAGCGTGTTATGTTGTGTTGGGTATTCAGCCCGAAGGCTGGTTTGATCTTCCACAGCTCCGCCAACGGCTGTCGGAGACAGCTTAGGCGTCACGGAGGTATACTAGGGAAATGTGGAGTGAGTTAATTCCCCACTGCTTTCCTCACCGAGCCAGAAGTTGCTATTACATATCATTCTGCCAAGCTTGCTGAAATGCATGCGCCAACCGACCTTATGAGCGATATTTTCACACGATTTAAAACAGAGACTGGCTGCATAGACGCTAAATATCTGTCCAAGTGCAGCCGATGATCTCGTGATTCGATGATTGAATTTAATTCTTGTTCAATGATGCACGTTACCAACTGAGAAAATGTTCAGCAGTTCTTCCCATTATAAAATAGATATTTCCGAGTGGTCATGAGCGTGACTCATAATCATAGCGAGAGCGTGAGTACACGTACGATTATTTCAGTGAGCCATGGCTCGCAGTGGAAGTTCGGCTCTTCACAATTTTATAATGTTATTTGCTTTACGTCCCACTAACTAATTCTATGGTTTCCGGAGACTCCGAGGTGCCGGAAATTAGTCCCGCTGGATTTTATTTTCGTGCCAGTAAATCTACCGACACGAGGCTGACGCATTTGAGCACCTTCAAATACCACCGGACTGGGCCAGGTTCGAACATGCCAATTTGGGATCAGAAGGCAAGCACCTTAACCGTCTCAGCCACTCAGCCCGGCTTATTAGGATCGCACATACCTCTGTCACTTTCATATTGTCAAAGCCAAGGTTGAGACTAAGACAGGTCAACGAAACTAACAAATTTATTCTAGCCCGTACCAGAAAACATGGTGCACTGTAAACACTGCATCTCTTCAGCAAAGATATCTCCATTAATTAAGTATACAAAATTAGACGCTAAATATCTGTCCAAGTGCAACCGATGATCTCGTGATTCGATGATTGAATTTAATTCTTGTTCAATGATGCACGTTACCAACTGAGAAAATGTTCAGCAGTTCTCCCCAATATAAAATAGATATTTCCGAGTGGTCATGAGCGTGACTCATAATCATAGCGAGAGCGTGAGTACACGTACGATTATTTCAGTGAGCCATGGCTCGCAGTGGAAGTTCGGCTCTTCACAATTTTAATATTTATAAGTTATAATTATAAAGATTCACTAAACTAATACCGAGCAAGTGATTATGCGGTGTGAGTCACGTAGCTATCAGCTTGCATTCGGGATATAGTGGGTTCGAACCGCACTATCGGCAGCCACTTCCTTCCCACTTCTAGCCTTTTCTTAACCCATCGTCGCCATGAGACATATCTGTGTCGGCGCGACGTAAAGTAAATTGTAATAATAGAAAACTATTAAACTAATAAATAGAAAACCCTATAATTAGCCTATCTACATATTATCTACTTTGGAATTGCAATTTATTTACTTTTACAACACAGCAAATTAATCCTACTATTATTTAAGGCTCCATGTTTGTGGAAATGCAAGTGAGTGTTGAAATAAGATGAGAGCGACAGTCGTATAAAGCTGCACGCGTACGATTATTTCAGTGAGCCATGTCTCTTTATGTCTCGCTCGCAGTAGAAGATCGGCTCCTCACTGTTGTCCAGTATCCGATAATTCACTCGAACAGTTGAATCGATACACCGCTTCGAAGCATACACTCAGTGGCCAACACTGCACAGCTCAGCTATGCCTAAGAATTCACAGGCCGTGCTCGCTTTCGCACAGTTGAGACCGTCTGATTGACTCATTCAGTCCAAGGATGGCCTAGTGTAGTAAATGAAAAGTTGGAAGAACAGAGAATTAGAATCAGCGTGGAGAAAAGCAATATTGGATGAGGGGAGACGGAGAAGGGGGATGAACAATAGAAATCGGAAATAAAGGTATTGGAGTTGTTGAGAGTTTCAAGTACCGTGAACTGGGGCTAGTTTGAAACCACGAACTTATTCTTAAAATAGACTGACTTTTATTTTATCTTTAGATATATCGATTGTTAACACTGTCGATCCTGCTTTTTTCTGTCTGTGTGTTGGGGTGGGGGGCGGGGCGATAGAAGAGTAATGTTGGAAGGACAAACACATAATAATAATAATAATAATAATAATAATAATAATAATAATAATGTTTTGCTAAAATTATGAATACTGTGCTTATCTTAACAGTTGAGAACCGAATTCAAAGAAAAGAAGCTAACCATCTCTTGTGAGTCAAAAGGTAAGAATTAAGAACTTATTTGTTAGTACTTTCATGTTTCAGATAGTAATCAATATAGGGGTCGATGACCTATATTTTAGGGTCCTTTAAGAAACAGACATCATAAGTAAAAATTGAATTTCCTTTGTGATTATTTTGTGATTATGAACACTGTACGCTGATTCGTGCAAACAACATTCTTTACAGAGGGGTTATTGCAAAATATGGTACGTGGCTGTTCTGAAATTTCGTCTTATATATCGGATAATTTGGCGTGCATAATATTAAGCTAACCTTCAACAAAACTCAAATACTGTAACTGAAAATTCCTGACCTAAAGATTTGTCTGATCATTATTTTATTACTCATGGCGTAGATCTTTCATTTCAGATGCAAATAAGGCTCGATCCCCAAATTGGCAGTGCTGTGTTAGTGGATGAAAAGAGTGGCAAAGACTATGAAGATGATGGGAAATCAGTGTGTGAAAAGGGGATAAAATTATGTTGAAATTATAGCGCTGAAACGTAGGACACTGCCGTTCAGAACATAAAAGGAAAATCTATGACATGAATGATGCTCAAGGGTATTACAAGATTTCACTTGTTACGAGCATGATATCTATCTCCTTGTAGTTTCTCAAAACTCGTTGAAATGCTTTTTTAATATTATATGAATATTTTCTCAAAAACTCTGAAAACCTTCAAAAATAGTTAGTGGGACGTAGAAACACTAATATTATTTTTTCAAAACACACTTATATTAATTTGACCCATCGGTAGTCAATAAAGAAAGGTATGTAATACAAAATATTAATCGGAATATTTTTATTGACGTATAAAGCAATTCATGTTAACTCTTGGTTGTACTCATAAGCACCCAACATTTAAAAACCACATTTACAGAATAGCCCCAAATTCTGATGATTTTAGTATCTATTTTGTTAAAAATTGTAATGATACAAATGACACATGTGTTCAGAAATATCTTCCTAACCTTATGTAATAAACTGATCAAAATAAAACAGGGAATAGGAGAAAATATATGTAATAGCCTCCGGAATAGCTGAAGAAGCTGCAGGTTACGGGTGATGAGCTTAGTTAAAAGCAATATCATACAGTGTGACCTGGACTGGGTTGCGACGATAGAAGAGTAATGTTGGAAGGACAAAAGCACATAACAATAATAATAATAAGAAGAATTATTATTATTATTATTATTATTATTATTATTATTATTATTATTATTATTATTATTATTATTAACAAATACATCGCAATTGGAAAATATCCGGGTGGCAATGCTCACTTACAGTAGTGTGATAAAATAAAGTTAAAAAATGATTGACCAACAACAACAACAAGAGTAAAGCAAGCAATTCCATGGAAAGAAAATATTACAAGAAATACCACTAGTGTAACATTTTAAATCCAGCATCATCATATGCAATTTCACACACAACTTCAGTATTCCCAACGCTTAAGACTACGGCTGGAAATAGGGTATCCCAAATCATGAACATAAACTAAAGCAGCTTGCATCGCCGTCGTGTTCTTGATGACGTTCTGACCAGGGATCCTTTCTGTCTAGGTGAGAAGCCGAGAGACAAAACGAGCGCAGCTCCTCCCATAGAAACCGACGTGCCGAGCCCTGAAACAATGATTATAAAAATATTTGTCAACCGCAACCCTGATGGACAAACAATTCAAGCCTCATTTCGGCGAAAAAAGGCGCTAAATATGTCTGTGCGTATAATTATTATTCTAATTCAAGTTTTCTGATTTGCAAAACGTAAGGAAGACAAATTAAAAAAGAAAAGACCATTGCACTATCATAAATTGTCTAAAAACGACATCAGCAATAAATTTGGGAAGTGTTTTAAGAAAATGAATAGTGGACAGTGTCTTGGTTCTACGTAAACTGATCAGACTCACCAGAAGTACCTACTTCACTGTAAGAAAACTCGTTCAAAAATGTTTTCAAATTGCAGCCAAACCTCTCTTAGTACCACCGTAATAGATGATGGAAACCGTTCAAGATTAATACTATCACTACGCTCTGTTTGAGATAGGTCGAAGCATGAACAAATGGCGAATGATCCGCTTCAACTGGTAAAATAAATAAATTTTACTTACTCTTTTTTTATAGGAAATGATCTTGTGTGTGTTGCAATTTCTAGGCAATACTGTAAAAGAAGTTAATTCATGCATGTGATCAATCCAATTGTGAACAAGATAAAAATCTTTCTTCAAAACATATCAAAAGTAAGTCGATTACATTGTCAGTTTGATCCTGCAGATAGTGTGGAGATGATGACGAATATTAAGAGCACAGTACTGCAGAATGAGTTAAATGAAAAACAACTAATTGTTGCCAAATTAATTCTAGTTTCGCAGATGATATTCGATTAGGACCATTATGAAGTGAAGTTCTGCTATTTGGTAGCCAAATTACTAGTAACAACAGAATCACGAAGGACCTAAAATACTGACAAATGAGAGTATTATAAAGATATAAAGGCATTCTTCTTGCCGCAGAATGAGTTGTGGTCAAAGATCTTACAGCAGGACATGACAGTTTGCTAACCTTCACTGTTTGTTCGTAAACATATTCCACTTACATGTTTCTTACATGGTTCAAAAGCGTTGATATTAGTCGTTGCCAAGTCCGGAATATGATGGTCCAGTACTTCGGTAGCAACTCAGATGTGTGGTTGCTAGAATATGGTCTGTGTTATCCTGAAGAAATACGACGACTATTCACAACAGCTGCACAGGCCGTTTATTTTCAGTTCTTGTCGTGCCGGTTAGACCCAGAAATTAGATCACACTAGACGTATCATTGCTTGAACACACGAGATTATACGTTAATAAAAAGTTTAATCTTTGTCCCACATAGAAACAAGATACAGAACAATGTATCTTATTTTATTCTACATTTAATTATGTGTAGTAGAAGTTTTTAACGTCACCAGTTACAATTTGAACGGAGGTTGAACGAGAAAAGTGCCGGTATTTTTTTCCATTTCCAACGAAGCGCTCACTTTGAAAATTCATAACATTAAAAGTATTGACACCGAGCTCGATAGCTGCAGTCACATAAAGGCGGCCAGTATCCAGTATTCGAGAGATAGTGGGTTCGAACCCCACTGTTGGCAGCCCTGAAGATGGCCTTCCGTGGTTTCCCATTTCCACACCAGGCTGTACGGCTGTACCGTAATTAAGGCCACGGCCGCTTCCTTCCCAATCCTATCCCTTCCCTGTCCCATCGTCGCCATAAAACCTATCTGTGTCGGTGCGACGTAAAGCGATTTGCAAAAAATTATTGATCTGATCGTTACCAAATCTTAAAGCAATTTATTGTTGATCCGTATACCAAGTCTTTTTTCATCTAATATTTGTGAAAAAGGTTTTTTTAAATTTGTTGTAATTTTTTTGAAACAACATTTTCTCATTACTAGGTGATCTTAGCCATAAACAACTCCGCTTATTATGAAGCTCATGAGAATGTCAGGCTAAAATTAAAATTCTTTTTTGCCTGCATGCAGTTGTTGAATTTATATTGATTTATACTTAATTGGGTGGTTGTGCGAGAAGAAAGTAGCCTACCAGCCGACGAAAACAATGCACCTGGCCCTGGAATCCCTAGCGATGTTGCCGAGTTGAACATATTAGGCGTTCCCTGCTGTAAAATAAGTGGATGTTCGTAGTTTCATCGGTTGTTTAAAACTTTTATTGGTATTTAGTAGGTAACCCGGGACGTCATATTTGCTACTGTTCCAGAATTCAAGTCTGGAAAATCCGCGATAAAACCGCAATCAACGCGGCCGCTGTAGATACTGGGATTTAAACATCCGGTTTTCGAATGATACAATTTCTAAAATCTACTGTGAACAATTTTAAAAGATTTCTATTTTATTTTTCATGGTGAACATTTCGTAAGTTCTTCTTTCCTTTGCTATTGGTTTTACGTCGCACTGACACAGAGAGGTCTTATGGTGACAATGGGATAGGACAGGGCTAAGATTAGGAAGGAAGCGACCATGGCATTAATTGAGCTATAACTCTAGCATTTGCCTGGTGTAAAAATGGGAAAATACAAAAAAATGAGGGCTGCCGACAGTGGGTTTCGAAACCACTATCTTCCGAATGCAAGCTCAGTTATACACGACCCAAACTGCACTGCAAACTCGCTTGGTTTTCGTAGGTTATATTAATTTGTCATGGCATGAAAAACACATGAACTTACTTATCATTAAACATTATCACTCAGCGCTGCAAGGCCTTTGGTAACATCTTGCACTTTCTTGATTTTTGTTGCACATTACTCCTCCTTCGGTGTCTCGATAAATATTTTTATAATAGATGTTCCACCAGTGCTAGGATATATCGGTTTTATACATGGGTAATAACTGTACCGGGAGGTACACCTCAACGCCGCGCATTCAAAACTAGCGCCTAAATGAACTCCTCTATTGGTAAAACAGTGACACTGAATCTACAGCAACTTTGAACTTTACTCAGAAGATGTCACCACAGAAATATGATGTAATTTTGTTATTGTAAAGTTTCCTAAACAATGAATTTCTCCTATTTTTGTTTGCTATACAGCAACAAGTTTGGACATTTCTCCACAGATGACACTACCAAAAAACTATGATCACGCGCCCTGGTGCAAAATGTAAGAAGTTATAATTTAAAGAAGTTTTGTATTTCTAGGTTTTTGTAACTGGTTGATGTTCATTTATTTTTGGGTTGGCAATATTCCCTTTTTTCCCGCCAGTTTTGAATCTAGCCAATCAATAATTTCTGTAATTAATTTCCCACCTATCACAGGCTTCTTGTTCGATTTTGAGTGTTACTTTTGAAATCTACCAATAAAATTGAGAGGGTGTGGCTAGTTTAGTCTTGAATGATCTCGAATCTTCCATGAGGGTTTATAAACTGTTGCTTTTCTCGTTTCTTGGCCAAATGATCGACGTCTACCTGAGTGTGTGTGTGTTAAGCAGGAGGCGGGTGGCCTCTTTCTTCGGCAGCTAGAACATCTACAAGGTAATGGCCACATAACATTATTCTTTCTTGCTACTTCCGCAGTTTAACCTGAGGGAAAGGTCCGACTCTTTAGTTATGTAACAGCTTTTCTAACATGTAACTTTATTCCGGCTAATGTAAAACCTTCATAAAATCTTTAACTGTAAGTTGGGGATGGAGAGTGAATTACCCTCTCGAGCTCCCCTTCATCTTGGTTTGAGGTGACTACGTTTTTATAACTGTTTTTCATTCTGTAATGTGGTAAATAATTTATATACGAGTCACCTCAGTAGTTTGGGAATAGCCCCTGTTTCATCGGCCTAGAGCCCCTTATTGTATACGCCTCCATTCAGTTTGTGTTTCGGGCCATTTACGTAACCTGTTCTTTTCCGCAAAGGCACTATAGGTTGGGTACGAGATACCCCTGTTTCAAATTGTAAGTTGGGCCATGGAAGGCCAGAGAGTGTAAGATTTTTGAGGGTGCCTCGAGGAGGCTTAAAGAAACGGAGAGCCGGTGAGCTCTTTTTCTAGCTTCGTAATTGTAAAGAGTGCCTCTGGAAGGCTAGATGTTGTAAATTTTAGGAGCAAGTGCTCTTTGAATTAGGAAATATCTGCCCTTTACTGAGGTTGTTCTTTGTTGAATTGTCAATTTGAGCTGGGAGCTAAAGAATTGTAAAACGAGGGGCTTGAAGCCCAAAATCGGTCACGTTCACTAATCTTGTATTTTTCCTTGACTTGCTTTATGATTGTCATTGTACCTGATGCTTCATTATTATGAAAAATTGTTAAGTTTGAAGTTCTGAAAATATAACCTTCAGTAACATACATACATACATACATACATACATACATACATACATACATACATACATACATATATTATCATTATAGACTGTTATGCCTTTCAGCGTTCAGTCTGCAAGCCTCTGTGAATTTACTAAATGTCGCCACAATCCTCGAATTGCAACAAGTGTTGTGGCCTCATTTAGTTCTCTACCTCTTATCTTTAAATCGTTAGAAACCGAGTCTAACCATCGGCGTCTTGGTCTACCTCTACTTCTTTTACCCTCCATAGCAGAGTCCATTATTCTCCTAGGTAACCTATCCTCCTCCATTCGCCTCACATGATCCCACCACCGAAGCCGGTTTATGCGTAAAGCTTCATTCATCAAGTTCATTCCTAAATTAGCCTTTATCTCCTCATTCCGAGTACCCTCCTGCCATTGTTCCCACCTGTTTGACCCAGCAATCATTCCTGCTACTTTCACGTCTGTTACTTCTAACTTATGAATAAGTTATCCTGAGTCCACCCAGCTTTCGCTCCCGTAAAGCAAAGTTGGTCTGAAAACAGACCGATGTAAAGATAGTTTCGTCTGGGAGCTCACTTCCGTCTTACAGAATACTGTTGATCGCAGCTGCGAGCTCACTGCATTAGCTTTACGACACCTTGATTCAATCTCACTTGCTATATTACCATCCTGGGAGAACACACAACCTAAATACTTGAAATTATCGACCTGTTCTAGCTTTGTATCACCGATCTGACATTCAATTCTGTTGAATTTCTTACCTACTGACATCAATTTAGTCTTCGAGAGGCTAATTTTCATACCATACTCATTGCACCTATTTTCTAGTTCCAAGATATTAGACTGTAGGCTTTCGGCGCAATCTGCCATTAAGACCAAATCGTCAGCATAGGCCAAACTGCTTACTACATTTCCACCTAACTGAATTCCTCCCTGCCATTTTATACCTTTCAGCAGATGATCCATGTAAACTACGAACAGCAAAGGTGAAAGATTATAGCCTTGTCTAACATCTGTAAGTACCCTGAACCAAGAACTCATTCTACCATCAATTCTCACTGAAGCCCAATTGTCAACATAAATGCCTTTGATTGCTTTTAATAATCCGCCTTTAATTCCATAGTCCCCCAGTATGGCGAAGATCTTTTCCCTCGATACCCTGTAATATGCTTTCTCTAGATCTACAAAACATAAACACAACTGCCTATTCCTCTCGTAGCATTTTTCAATTACCTGGCTCATACTGAAAATCTGATCCTGACAGCCTCTCTGTGGTCTCAAACCACACTGGTTTTCATCCAACTTCCTCTCAACGACTGATCGCACCCTCCCTTCCAAGATGCCAGTGAATACTTTGCCTGGTATACTAATCAATGAGATACCTCGATAGTTGTTGCAATCGTTCCTGTTCCCTTGCTTATAGATAGATGCAATTACTGCCTTTGCCCAATCTGAAGGTACCTTACCAACACTCCATGCTAATTTTACTACTCTATGAAGCCATTTCATCCCTGCCTACCCACTATACTTCACCATTTCAGGTCAAATTTCATCTATTCCTGCTGCCTTATGACAATGGAGTTTATTACCATCCTTTCCACTTCCTCAAGCATAATTTCACCAACATCATTTTCTTCCTCCCCATGAGCTTGGCTGTTCACAACACCACCAGGATGATTTCCTTTTACATGGCTTTGATATTTTATAATGATTATAATTGAGAAGATGTTCAAAATATTCCCTCCACCTCTCCAGTGATTCACTGGGATTTATTATGAGTTCACCTGAATTACTCAAAACACTGTTCATTTCCTTTTTCCCTCCCTTCCTAAGATTCTTTATTACTGTCCAGAAAGGTTTCCCTGCTGCTTGACCTAGCCTTTGCAGGTTGTTACCAAAATCTTCCCAGTACTTCTTTTTGGATTCAACAACTATTTGTTTCGCTCTGTTTCATTCATCTACGTACAAATCCCTGCCTGCCTCGGCCCTTGTTTCGAGCCATTTCTGATAAGCCTTCTTTTTACGTTTACAAGCTGCTCTCACTTCATCATTTCACCAAGATGTTCGCCTTTTCCCATCTTTACACACAGTTGTTCCTAGGCATTCCCTTGCTGTTTCTACCACAGCATCCCTGTATGCCACCCATTCACTTTCTATATCCTGAACCTGATTACTGTCTACTGTTCGAAACTTCTCACTAATCATATCCATGTACTTCCGTCTAATGTTCTTGTCCTGGAGATTTTCTACCCTTATTCGTTTGCAGACAGATTTCACTTTCTCTACCCTAGGCCTAGAGATACTTAGTTCACTACAGATCAGAAAGTGGTCTGTATCATCGAAAAATCCGCGGAAAACTCGTACATTCCTAACAGATTTCCTGAATTCGAAGTCTGTTAAGATATAGTCTATTATGAATCTGGTACCCCTAGCCTCCCATGTGTAGCGGTGAATAGCCTTATGCTTGAGGAATGTATTCGTAATAGCTAAACCCATACTAGCACAGAAGTCCAGCAAACGCTTCCCATTCCCATTAGCTTCCATATCTTCCCCACATTTACCAATCACCCTTTCGTATCCTTCAGTTCTATTTCCAACTCTCGCATTGAAATCGCCCATTAGCACTATTCTGTCCTTGCTGTTCACCCTGACCACGATGTCACCCAATGCTTCATAAAACTTGTCAACTTCATCCTCATCTGCACCCTCACATGGTGAATACACGGAGACAATTCTAGTCCTAATTCCTCCAACTGACAAATCTACCCACATCATTCGCTCATTTACGTGCCTAACAGAAACTATGTTCCGTGCAATTGTATTCCTGATAAAGAGCCCTACCCCAGACTCTGCCCTTCCTTTTCTAACACCCGTCAAGTACACTTTATAATCTCCTATATCTTCCTCGTTATCTCCCCTTACCCGAATATCACTTACTCCTAGCACATCCAGATGCATCCTCTTTGCTGACTCAGCCAGTTATACTTTCTTTCTTCCATAAGCCCCATTAATATTGATAGCTCCCCATCGAATTCCATTTCGTTCGCCAAGTTATTTCCAAGGAGTCCCTCGCCTGTCAAATGGGAGTGGGACTCCATTACTCCCATAGGTCCGAGGCTTGCTTAAAATGTTCTGAGCTCGGTAAATTTATGAAGCAGGATGCTACCCTACTTGCACATAGTCCAAGTGAGGATCTCTCTTCTAACGGGTTATGGACCACCGGTGTATTGTATAGCCCTAGCCGCCTGAGCACAAGGAGGGCCAGGACTCAGAATATCTCCGAGATGCCCACTCCCATTCCATAGCAAATGGTATCCCGACTCTCAGGACCACTTACTAGGCCACTCAGCCGTTGCCCATGGTTCACGAACTAGGACGTGACTACAGTAACCCACAAACATGAACCATACCTTCAGTTTAGGTTTTAAATTAATTTTGATATTGTAGTTAGACCCATTCAAGCCCGCACCTTCTCTCATCACCTCTGCGTTCCACAGATACCCCGGAACAATAACAAAGACAAATGTTCATCAATTCTTCATCTAGAGCAAAAATTCTTTCTTCTATTTCCAGACCTCTCTTTCATAATTTCTATAAAGTAGAACTACTCACAGAGCTCCATTACGAGATGCCCTGAGGAAGCACCAATCAGTATAAAAGGAGGTTACGAAATGCATTACAGCTCACGTTATATTCAAAGACTTCATGATCCCTTTCATGTAGTGCATTGATATAATTACACATCGTTCCTACGCTTTCATTTTAGTTTTACAAATTATTTTATCTTTGTCTACACAAAGAGAGTTGTAATTTTATTCTGAGGATGCAATTACGTTTTTGCGAATGCATTCCCCAGTTTATTCACGGTTACATTCGTGTTTACTTGCTATTCTGTCTCACACTTCCTGGAAACAGGGAGACAAACTCTTTATTAGGTACTTCCTTAAACATTTTAAAGTGTATGTGGCCGGCCTATTTGCTAGTTGCCCTTTCCAGTAAAGCATCAAGTAGCGAAGATGGTCATAACAGTTACTTTAATTAAAGCTACATTTTGTATGAGAAATGCTTCCAGTATACTCACCTAACAAATGATGATGATGGTGATGATAATAATAATAATAATAATAATAATAATAATAATAATAATAATAATAGGCCCTAATAATAACGAGTGAGTTGGCTGCACTTTACAGGTAGTATGGCCGAAGACTTTCAGTTGCAAAATCGTGAGTTCGTACCCGACAGTTGATAGCGCTGAAGATGCGATTCCGATATTGCCCGATTCCACATCACGTAAATGCTGAATCTGTACCTTAATTAAGGTCAGAACTTCTACCTTCCCAATCCATGTCTTTCCAACCTTGCATGGAGGGATAAATAATAATCTCCACGTCGAACCCGTGTCCCGTCCATGGACGGAGTGGGGTATGAATCTTCGTAACGAGTTTTTACGGCCTGATGCCTTTCCTGACGTCAACCTCTTCAGAGGAGTTGATTATATAAAATTAATGACGTGATATATGATAGTAGGAAGGGAGAAGGTGAAATCCGGTGCCGGCAGATAGCCTACTTCTGTCGAATAGCGCCAAGGATTCTGTTCAAGATTTTACGTCCCCACCCAACGGGCGATTCACCATCAACAGTATGGCATGCCCTCACTCCATATGAGCAATGTGGAGAGATTTGGAATTTAATCCAGGCTTTTGGCACGCAATCAAATGATTAGAAATTGTATACAATCACCTCTCCAACCCTGCTGTCCAACATACTGATGTTCAAATATATTCGACCAGCGGGACTCGAACCGGCTAACCATGGTGTCAGATCATTATTGATTTCACACGTTAACGACTAGGTAGGCTGTAAGTATAAATAATAATATTATTAATAATAGTTTCTGTTAGGCACGTAAATGAGCGAATGATGCGGGTAGATTTGGCAGTTGGAGGAATTAGGACGAGAATTTTCTCAGTGTATTCACTATGTGAGGGTGCAGATGAGGATGAAGTTGAAACGTTTTATGAAGCATTGAGTGACGTCAGAGTCAGGGTGAACAGCAAGGATAGAATAGTGCTAATGGGCGATTTCAATGCGAGAGTGGAAATAGAACTGAAGGATACGAAAGGGTAATTGGTAAATGTGGGGAAGGTATAGGATGTAATAGGAATGGGAAGCATTTGCTGGACTTCCGTGCTAGTATGGGCTTAGCAGTTACGAATACATTCTTCAATAATAAGGTTATTCACCGCTACACATGGGAGGGTAGGGTTCAATTTTAATAATAGACTATATCTTAACCGACTTCGAATTCAGGAAATCTGTTAGGAATGTACGGGTTTTCCGGGGATTTTTCGATGATACCGACCAATATCTCATCTGTAGTGAACTCAGTATTTGCAGGCCTAGGATAGAGAAAGTGAAATCTGTCTGCGAACGAATAAGGGTAGAAAATCTCTAGGACGAGGAAGTTGGACAGAAATACATGGATGTGATTAGTAAGAAGTTCCGAACAGTGGAGCGTAAGCAAGTTCAGGATACAGAAAGGGAATGATTTTCATACAGGGATTTAGTAGTAGAAACAGCAAGGGAATGCCTAGGAACAACTGTGTGTAAAGCTGGGTAAAAGCGAACATCTTGTTGGAATGATGAAGTGAGAGCAGCTTGTAAACGTAAAAAGAAGGCTTATCATAAATGGCTCCCAACAAGGACTGATGCAGACAAGGAATTGTACATAGATGAAAGAAACATAGCGAAGCAAACACTTGTTTAACCCCCAAAAATGTCTTGGGAACATTTTGGTAATAACCTGGAAATTCTAGGTAAAGCAAAAGGGGAATCTTTCTGGACAGTAATAAAGAATCTTAGGAAGGGAGGGAGAGGGGAAATGAATAGTGCTTTGGGTAATTCAGGTGAACACATAATAGATCACAGGGAATCACTGGACAGGTGGAAGGAATGTTTTGAAAATATTCTCAATGTAAAAGGAAATCTTGCTGACGTCGAGAACAGAGCTCATGGGGAGGAGGACAATGATGATGGTGAAATTACGCTTGATGAAGTGGAGAGAATGGTAAATAAACTCCATTGCCATAAAGCAGCATTAATATATGAAATTAGACCTGAAATGGTGAAGTATAACGAGAAGGCAGGGATTAAATGGCTTCATAGAATAGTAAGATTAGCATGGAGTGTTGGTAAGGTATCTTCAGACTGGACAAAATCATTAATTGCACCTATCTATAAGCAAGGAAACAGGAACGATTGCAACAACTATCGAGGAATCTCATTGATTAGTATACCCGTCGAACGAGCTCGATAACTTCAGTCGCTTTAGTGCAGCCAATATTCATTATTCGGGAGATAGTAGATTCGAAACCTCTTGTCGGCAGTCCTGAAGATGTTTTTCTGTGGTTTCTCTTTCCTTTCCCATCGTCGCCATAAAACCTACCTGTGTCGGTGCGACGTAAAGCAGATTCTAACAAGTACACCAGTCAAGGTATTCTCTGGCATCTTGGAAGGGAGGGTGCGAACAGTGGTTGAGAGGAAGGTGGATTAAAACCAGTGTGGTTGCAGACCACAGAAGGGTTGTCAGGATCAGATTTTCAGTTTGCGCCAGGTAATTGAAAAATGCTAAGAGAGGAATAAGCAGTTATGTTTATGTTTCGTAGACCTAGAGAAAGCATATGACAAGGGTACCGAGGGTAAACATGGTCGCCATAGCGGGGAACTATGAGATTAAGAGTAGATTACGAAAATCAGTCAATGGCATGTATGATGACAATTGGGCTGCAGTGAGACTTGATGGTGGAATGAGTGCTTGGTTCAGTGTGCTTACAGGGGTCAGACAAGGCTGTAAACTTTCACCTGTGTTGTTCGTAGTTTTCATGGATCATCTGTTGAAAGGTATAAAATGGCAGGGAGGGATTCAGGCAGATGGAAAAGTAGTAAGCAGTCTGGCCTATGCTGACGACTTGGTCTTAATGGCAGATTGTGCCGAAAGCCTAAACTAATTATCTTGGAACTTGAAAATAGGTGCAATAAGTATGGTGTGAAAATTAGCCTTTCGAAGATTAAACAGATGTTAGTAGGTAAGAAATGCAAGATATCTGGATGTCAGATTGGTGATACAAAGCGGGAACTGATAGATAATATCAAGTATTTAGGATGTGTGTTCTCCCAGGATGGTAGTATATTGCGTGTGATTGAATCAAGTTGCAGTAATGCTAATGCAGTGAGCTCACAGTTGCGATCAACTGTATTCTGTAAGAAACACTCCTTTAATCGGTCTGTTTTCAGACCAGCTTTGTTTTACGGGAATAAAAGTTGAGTCAACTCAGGATATCTTATTCATAAGTCAGAAATAACAGACGTGAAACTAACGAGAATAATTGCTGGTACAAACAGGTTGATACAATGGCAGGAGGGTCGTCGGAGTGAGGAGATAAAGGCTAAATTAGGAATGAACACGATGGATGAAGCTGTACGCATAAACCGGCTTAGGTGATGGGATCATGTGAGTCGAATGGAGGAGGATAGTTTACCTAGGATAATAATGGACTCTGTTATGGAGGGTAATAGAAGTAGAGGGAGACCAAGACGACGATGGTTAGACTCAGTTTCTAACGATTTAAAAGCAAGAGATATAGAACTAAATGAGGCCACAGTTCTAGTTGCAAATAGAGAATTGTGGCGATGTTTAGTCAATTCACAGAGGCTTGCAGACTGAATGCTGAAAGCATAACGGTCTATAATGATGATGCATGTATGTATTATAGTAATAATAATAATAATAATAATAATAATAATAATAATAATAAAATACATTCTCATTATAGTCTACTAAACTTTTGAGAATTGTGTCTGTGATCCTCAGTTAATGAACAAAGCATCTCCATATGCTTCTGTTAAAAAGGAAATTGATAATGTTCTGAAGTACCTCTCATGATGTGGACTCATATAGCTTATCACCTCCTTTTCGTATTCAGTATGACTTAGGTCTTAATATTTCGTGGTAAATTATAAATTGGCGGGTGTTGTATCAACAATTCAGTTGGTCTGAAACCCGTGTTGAACGGTGCCTATATCACAACATCCCATATTTGAGAAATCAGCGGAAACAACCAGTTCCTTCTTGGTGTTGATATTTTCACTCCTGAGTTAAGTACAGACAACAACTATAATTTAATAATGTATGTATCTCATGATATACTTTATTACTATTCTACATTCCTAACTTGGTTTCTCACAAAGAAATTTCAATCATTATAACAGCATTTAAGGAACTAAGCCTATGGACATTTATGCACAAGAAATTAGGTCTGTAAAGGAGCATGTTGATACTAGGTCGTAGTTTCATATTTCAGCAATGTAGATAATTTTATGGAATGAAATACGAACGGTAATTTTTGAGTGAAGCACGTTTATGGGACAACTGTAAATTTGGGTTATTCGTTTTCAGTTATTTCTGTGAGTGAGAAAAGCAACTTTTGAATCTGAAGAGAAAGACTTTTCAAACGGCCTATGCAGTATAATCGGGAATGAGTTAGTACACTGTGTTACAAGCCGTCCACTTCATGATCGTATCGATGAGTACAATCAACAAATTAATTTAAAAACCACCTAATCGATACTTTATTTCTTTGCCTTGGGCAAAATTAAAAATGCATTAGCACACACAGAACATGTTTCGACCACTTAGTGGTCATATTCAGCTGTATAAAGATAGCTTAGATGAAAACATTTGGACAGTAAGCACATTAAACCTTAAAACTATGTCCCATGGGATCCTCGAAACTATTGCTCTAGGTGCTCTAGAAGAAAGGAGGGGGGTTGGGGGAGGTTGGGGGGTAAGGTAATATGTGTGGATGATACTTGAATTAAAATTCGCGTCTACAACTGTGTTTAAAAACTTATAAAATAATATGCGTATTTAAAATATTTAAAAGCGTCTATGGTGATACACTTATCGTAATAACACTACGTGTCATGAATAAAAAAGTCAATGTTTGTAACAGTCTTCAGGCATTTGTGAGAAGAACACTTAAAGTAAAATTCGCGTCTACATGATGTTAAAAAACCTATTTACTAATAACATATTTGAAAAATATCTTAATAAAATATCCTTTCTTCTAGAGCACCTAGAGTAATAGTTTTTAGGATCCCATGGGACATAGTTTTAAGGTTTAATGTGCTTACTGTCCAAATGTTTTCATCTAAGCTATCTTTATACAGCTGAAGATGACCACTAAGTGGTCGAAACATGTTCTGTGTGTGCTAACGTATTTTTAATTTTGCCTAAGGCAAGAAAATGAAGTATCGATTAGGTGGTTTTTAAATTAATTTGATGATTGGTACACTGTGTTAAAACCCTCTTAAAATAGATGGATTTAGTTCATACATCAAAAATCATTATATTAAATTGTAAGTAAAATAACGTGTGTATATTACACAACCTGGTGTCTTTCGAAACAGTTATTTGTTGTTGAGAGGATTATCACAATCTCATCACCGGCATTCAGCTGCATATTTAAACACTAATTCAATATTCGGTGACATGAATACGCCCTGTTTTCTTTGGGTATCACAGACGTAATGTTACTACTTCTAGCCGAATTCTAAACAGTTCTCTTTAGTACGTAATATTTTTTAGTACGCATAATGTAGGTCATATAGGAATGTATAGCCCCTGAAATGCGGGCTTTCAGGTGGTATGATGTAGTTAGAAAATAATTTACATAATCACATATAGGCCTATATTATCGTACTGATTATTTTACTTGAATATTGCTACATAGAGATCTGGCTGTACAAAGTGTAGCCGAATCGTCATCCACCTTGCTCGAACAGACTAGGTGAACAACAGATAGGGAATTTGCCACTTGAGCGACTTCCCTAAATGCAGATCTCTGGTGACTGATTGATTAATTCAGATCTTACAACGCAGAATCTGAAGTTGTCAGCTGTAGGCAGCCACAAATTCTTTACACTGAAACACAGGAAGAGGAGCTCACTGGTGTATGTGGCCCGGAAACCAACCTCCTCCTCCTGTCCACACTATTGGGGAAGCGCAGATCACAGAGGAAACGTGCTTCAATATCCCAGGTACAACCAAGAAGAAGCCTCTTCCAACACCTGAATTTTATCTTTTGTACAGTATATTAAGATTATGAATTATAAAAAATAACTTTAGGGGTGTGGCATTGGTAATTCTACATAATGGCCAAATACAAAGAAACCCTTTGCACTGCCTGTTGTATACACCATGTGCACTGATTGGAACGAAATTTAACATGTTTTCATTGCTGGTAATCAAAATCACCGCAACTTATTTTGACGAATGCACACCACTACACTTGAAGAGCCACAACTTGTAACTGAATATAATTTTTTACATCCCAGAAGCCCCTTTGACATGCAGCCGATATTATTGGTGCGTCATGCACAACTACGAGATAAATCTCAAGAATTTGAATGAAATTCGGGGCAGACTATATCTGAAGGCATCTGCCATTTATCTAGCAGACTTTGCAATCATTTTCTGTAATGTACAATGCGTTATTGGCTTCTCTATGATCCATTACATCAGATGAAAAGAGTTTGTTAGCTTTCTATCATTGAACTTAATTCTAAAATACGTTTACTCAACATTATATACGTTATGGACGGTAAATTTCTTAATAAAACACCTTAGTGCGTTATATATATCCTTAATAACAGCTTAGGTATTGCTTACTGTAGTTCTCAATAAATTTATCGTAAGGAGATGATAGAAAACTTCCTCCGCACAGGCAAATTTTAACGTTACAACATTAGAAACAACATGAAACATAACTTCACATCACATCACAATACACACTAGGTGCTACCGTTAAATAATAAGGGAATCTAAGATATAAAATATTTAAAAATAAAACAGGGGACTTTAATTTTTGTGGTCTCCATTATATTACATTCGGAAGTACAATGGTACATGAAAAATGTAGCTTCTGTCATACTACTACTAGTATCAACGTGTGGATGAAAATTGCTGCATTAACTGGGAAAATTCTTATGTATTTCAGATTTAGTCTTTGAAATAAAGAAGATGGTTATAAGTCAACTTCGTTTCTGTGGTTTATAGAAAGACATACATATTTGAATATTATATTTTCATTTTATACAGGAAATAAATATTTTCGCATTTTTGTCTATGGTGCAAGCTACTCAAATCTCTTCCCTTGAAGAAATTTGAATAATTTATGAATGTTAAGTGATTTCATAAGTCGTGACTTTTAGAATTTGGTTTGAACACTCGCAGTAGGAGTGATGTTCTTTAACTTCGTGGTCATAGGGTTGCATACATAGATCAGTGTTACATGAAATGTTTTCTTCAGGAATGGAATCTCAAGTTCATTTGTTTTAAATAAGCTTGAAACTTGGAAGGTGGAGTATGTGACTTATATTTAGACCTGAGATACTAGTACGTATTTGGAGTACCTGCTCTCTCTTCTTCCACTCTAACCCTTCATGCATACACGAGGCATGAAAATCAATGGTGTCGGCCTTTTGTTTCACTGTATTCTTTCCCTTCGACCTCAGTCTCATAAAACATTTCCTCCTTTCATGCAGCAGAATATACGGGGAATAACTTGAACGAGCTCTAACGGAGAACTCTAGACGCATGAGAAACAAATAAATGAAACGACGTTTCTATGGCAGAATTTATGAGGCAATTTATGATTATTATTTGATGTCTCATTAGGAGGTGAATAGAGTATGTGCACCATATGAAGACTGAATGCAAAATACACCCTTTACGTTCAGATTATAAATACATGAATGCATGTTAACATTAAACTCGTCGCAGAAATTCGACTCAGCTTTAATTTTTATCACTTAATCAAAATGTAGCTTATCTTTTTAAATAATGTGCAGCAAATGCACTGAAATTCAGTGATTTATTCACTAATCACTTAATATAATAATTTTTCTCTAGTGCACTCATTTTGACATGATATGCAGTCTTTTATTTGACGATATACTGGTTTTAAACAGTATGTTGCATGACAAAGGAGTTAAATTAATTATTGAAGGAAACACAGTTTCCGTAAATCATTTACCAGTTTCCTTCCCACTTTCTTCATAACTCAGATTCAGAGCAATAGTGCCATACAGTATACTGAGAAACATTTAATGTCTGATTACTAACTCGATATTCTGATATGTGTATCAGCAATCTTATAAGATCGGTTTAATGAAAACCGGGCGAGTTGGCCCTGCGCGTAGAGGCGCGCGGCTGTGAGCTTGCATCCGGGAGATAGTAGGTTCGAATCCCACTATCGGCAGCCCTGAAGATGGTTTTCCGTGGTTTCCCATTTTCACACCAGGCAAATGCTGGGGCTGTACCTTAATTAAGGCCACGGCCGCTTCCTTCCAACTCCTAGGCCTTTCCTATCCCATCGTCGCATAAGACCTATCTGTGTCGGTGCGACGTAAAGCCCCTAACAAAAAAAAGGTTTAATGAAATGTTTTGATACAAACTTGACTAGATTTATATCTTATCGTCAAGGTATCATAACATTCTTCAGATATGAAACTAGGATATTTGATCGCATTCAAACATGAGATCAAAAAGGGATCAAACAATGGGTGAGTTTATACAAGTATGCATACAATTTTATGGAAAAGATATATGACAGGATTGTTTTCCATTGCAAAGTATCTATAATGTAATTCCCTTTATTTCCTTTGCTTCAAGCAATATTCGGATTTAGTCCCACAACGATGTCTAATCTTGATGACACGGTTTTAGTTATCGCTAAAACCAATGCATAATTGAGGATATGGGTACATACTATAAACTATATTATATTATACTATACTATACTATACTATACTATACTATACTATACTATACTATACTATAACAAAATACACTGCAGGATCTCAAAATATACCCAAACTTGAATTCTAGATCTGAGTATATAATCTAATAACCTGGGTAGATTTTGTGTTAGCTTGAGTAAATAGTAATGGAGCAGACGAAAAATACTTAAAATATGCTACTATCTCAGTACCTGTCGTGGGTGACTACGAAGAAAACACTGGAAGATGCCAATTCTCAATGCCGGAATTCGGAACTGTGGTATTCAAAATGTGCACCTCCTCTTTATTAACGTGCAGAGTGTGCTAACATGTCATGTTACGAAGATAGGACCTATCAACCCTACATTGGCTATGTACAACACAATAAAGAAAAAATCGTTTTCAGCCATTCACATCCTGAGGTAGTGTGGAATAAAACGAAGTTTACTAAGTATTCAAACTAATAAGCGTCGTAAGCTTGATAAATGGCGTAAACGAGAGGGAAAGAAAGTAATTAACAATAAGAAGCGTGAAAATTTACACCAACACCGACGTGACAACCTGGAAAATCTCACAAATCATACAGCAACATTTAACTACAAAATTATTATTATTATTATTATTATTATTATTATTATTATTATTATTATTATTATTATTATTATTATTTCAATTATCACAAATCTTCTTACATCGATTGGGAATTTCCGTCATCACAGTTTACGTCTTCATCGCATTGTACAGCCTGACAGTATTCACTACACATTTTAAGAAATGTGGCACCGGGCGAGTTGGCCGTGCGGTTAGAGGAGCGCGGCTGTGAGTTTGCATCCGGGAGATAGTGGGTTCGAACCCCACTGTCGGCAGTCCTGAAGATGGTTTTCCGTGGTTTCCCATGTTCACACCAGCAAATGCTGGGGCTGTGCCTTAATTAAGGCCACGGCCGCTTCCTTCCAACTTCTAGGCTTTTCCTATCCTTTCGTCGTCATAAGACCTATCTGTATCGGTGCGAAGTGAAGCCACTAGCAAAATACAAAGAAATGTGGCCATCCATTTCCATTCACTGGGCTGGAGGGTTGCTGCGCAAAACAATTTAGGAATTCTTCATATATTCTGCGCTGTTCAATATTTTCCAATAAAAAATAAATTATTTCTATTATCTCCATTCTTCAATACTTAGTTCCTTTTACTTCTCAAGCTAACGAAAGCTGCATGTACGAGTTCTCACAGCTTTCAAATTGAGGGTGATTTTTCAGGCATTGAAAATACAGTAGGTCCAGGTTTCGTATGACTTTCCTTTACATAAATGACTTAAGAAACGAGATAATTAACTGGTAGACCGAGTGAGTTGGCTACGCGGTTTCTAATACGTACCTGTTAGCTTGGGTTCGGGAGATAGTGGGTTCGAACCCCGCTGACGGCTGCCCTGAAGGGTGTTTTATGTGGTGTCACACCACGCAAATACTGGCGCTGTATCTTAATTAAAGCCACGGTCGCTTCCTTCCAGTCTTAACCCTTTTCGATACCAACCTGTGTCGATGTGACGTAAAATAAAATAGTAAAAAATAGTAAGTGGCGGTAACTCCTTAGGTTCCACCCAGGATTTTTGGGTCAGCATTATTTGCCTATTGTTGGTCCGAATGTACTACTGCCCCTATCACCAGATTTACACTGAAATTGATTAATTGTTTTTGAACCCATTCTGTTTAATGGTATCCACGCTCAGCTGGTATAAAAATACCCTGTAAATTCTAAACTACTACCCTAGTAAATGCTCTACCAAAGCTGCGTAGCAGGTGATACATGTAAGCTGCTTAATGTGTACGAATTTACATGTCATTCAGTGGTGTGAAGTGATTTCTCAACATTCATTAGTATATTGATGCACCGACCCTATTCAGAAAGCCAGCTAATGGACTATTTGTCCGGGTGCAAAACGCAGCTGGTTTGGTACTCTCTGTCGACACTCATGATTACGGGATCGAACCCCGGCGCTATCGCGTGGCATTTTAAAATGCGATTAAATGCAAAGTCTGTATCAGAAAATTTACTCCATCAGTAATAACTAATTTGAAGCCAAAATTCTGACGTTCCACCCCTTTTTAAGATCAGTAGTTGAAGGAAAATTAAGTCCAAAACATTACAGTTACATTACTGCGGATGGAAAATGGAAACATAAATAACTACTCGGTAATTGAAACCTATTAGTGCAAAGAGTCCTAAAAATTGAACGTCATAAAAAAATTAATGTGCGATATTTATGGGTGGTTTTAAGCCCATGATACTTCCCTGTGCTTCAGAAAGGCTGTAGCTAACAGGAACCAAGAATACGTTACTCTTCATCCTTACCATTCATTGTTGAATCACACTTATTGCGAGCATGGCGGCAAGATAGTACATTGTTTTCTGCAACAGGTGAGATTTTTATTTATGAATTAACAAATATTTCCAATAATTGCAAACTTCAGGACTGTTCATTTTGTTGGTACTTCTGTGAATCTACAAACACACAAAGATATCAATTATGTTTTATGATTGAGGTGACTAAGGCTTGTAAATGTATTTGTCCTAAAAATCGGGCATGGCACGAGGTTCTGAGGATGACTGCTGTGGTGACTCTATTTTGGGGGTTGTACGTTTCCGGAGTACCCAACGAACCTCGTGGCATGCCCAGGGGATACGGTAATTTCTTTCCTTACCCTTTTTTGTGATAGGAGTTGTCCATTATTATTATTATTATTATTATTATTATTATTATTATTATTATTATTGAGATTTGATTATCCTATTTATTGTTGTGTACGTGGTGACTTACGATTAGGAGTGGAATGGTGAGAGGGTAAGCATTGTAATCTGGTTGGATACTGGGGCCTCCAGGAGGTCTCCACGGGAAGGGCCGGTCAAGTCATCATTGGGTTGGCGGCCTTCCTCTCACCAGGGGTGATGACTCGGCCGGACGGTAGGTTATTAAGTGGTGTTTGTTCTGTTTGTGTTTGTTTATATGGTGGAGTGCGGTGGCTTAGGTTGGATTATTTTATTGTGAACATGTACTTGGGGCTGAACGCCTGTTATGTTCATGAATAAATGAATATACTGAATATTACCTCAAACATTTGTATTCCCTTACTAGTTTGATGGTGAGTAAAATGCTGGAAGTTTTGGAGGAAGAAGCAACATTTGGAGAGGAGCAGCACATCAAACAACTGAGCAAAAGGAAGCTGTCATGCGAAAATAAATGAGTCGTACATAAGGTTGGGCTAGTACCACCGTTTCCGATATACCTGATAGAAAATTCAAAATCATTAGTAGGTTGAATTATAAAACACAAGAAGCAACCGCAAAGTAGACAAGATCACAATCTATATTTATAAATACAATCTACATCCCGTTTAGTGACTGACTGTGTTCCTGTCCGTCCGTTCCCCCTTTGCCCCAAATCAGATTGTGCTCAAAACTGTGATATTCTGATAGACTTCTTTCTTTGCCAGTTGCTATAGGATAACTTTCCAAGTACACAAAGCAATATAAAATGAAAGGCTGAAAGAATTTGGTCTTGGTGGAAATGTAGTCCTACCTCTCATTGATGCAGATGGAACTGAATCAAACAGGGGCATAGAATATTCTTTTATTTTACATCTCTGACATTGCTAAGCCATCTGGCTTCAAAGGGAATAAGTAAATCAGGGACATTTGAAGAAAACCAGACAGAGAAGTGCCCCCTTCGAAGAAAAGTGGACAGGAAAAATAAGAAAGGGGATCATATGACTGCAGGAGTTGTGGTGGTGCGTTGCTGATGTGCTAGAATGACAAGTGTGTTGTCACTGCTGGTACAAACTACAAACAGATGGAGATAGGCGGTGCACTGGAGTGGTCTAGCGTAAAAAAATGCGAAGTGTATGTACCACAATGAAAGCTGTTCATGTTCTAAAATAATGGTATCCGAAGAGTGGATCAACTTGATCTATTTGGACTTAACCCGAAATGAATATGTGGATATCATAATCAGTAAATACATAAACGTAAATAGAGTAGCGTATACAGTATTTTGATAAGCCTGTAGTGGAAATTGTAGGCCCAATTTACAGTGTAAATTGGATAAGGTAACACTGCCTAGCTTGCAACATTATTGTACATCGTAATGCTGAGTAAGTAGTGTTTTACTGACCCGAGTGCATGGCGCCCGATATATTGGATGGCCTGTGTAAGTTAAACTATCACTTGTATGAAATTTCTGATTGTTGGAACGTATTTCTGCGATTGTGAAGAGTAGAAATATGTAGATAAATTGAAATAAAACAAAAAATAAATATTTGCACTAATGGGTTAAGGAGATATTCCGAAGTGAAATTAAACATAAGTCCATAACTACAGATATTTCATTTCTGTGAAGTTAACATCCACACACATTGCTCCCTATAAATATTCAGTCACCACTCTGGTAGGTTATCAGATGTTCGTGGGTTACTGTATGTACATGAAACACACCCAAGCAGTGAAATGTGTCGACCAAAAGTAAATAGAATGTTCCGAGTTGTTGAGAGACCCCACCATAAATATGAAAGTGCCTTATTTTTCCTCCCCGATGTTCAGATTCTATCCCCGACCTTCACAGTAGAAAACTACATTCAAATCCTTACCGTCGAGCTCAATAACTGCGCGAACACTTCTCTGTATACACCATCCAGTACTACATTCACTGTCAAGAAACCTTCCTACTCCCAGAACTAACATATACATATAATTATTGGCGATTTCCACTGCCACAGTGCCACCTGGTGTTAAGAACCTGAGTCAAGAATGGTGTTCATTGCAGGAATGTGGAGAAGTAAATCAATTAATTCTTATACACAATCTTAAACTACCGAAATGTGTGTGCTATTTGCTTTACGTCGCGCCGATACAGATATGTCTTATGGCGACGTTGTGATAGGAAAGGCCTAGGAAGTGGAAGGAAACGGCCGTGGCCTTAAGTAACGTACAGCCCCGGCATTTACCTGGTGTGAAAATGGGAAACCACGGAAAACCATCTTCAGGGCTGCCTACAGTGGGGCTCGAACCCACTATCTCCCGATTACTGGATATTGGCCGCACTTAAGCGACTGCAGTTATCGAGTTTGGTCTTAAACTACCAGCATCCTTAAACAGCGTGAGATAAAAACGAGGCTATAACTCTGTTCTTATATTTAGCACTGACAACATCATTCAGCAATGTGTGAAGTATATCTGCAATCCAATATCAAACACGTAGCACAGAGCAATCATGTACGAAGTATTTACATCAATGAGATTACAGAGAGTTGTTTTCCACAGGAGGTACAATTTCAAGAGAGATAACTCGTCAAAGTTCACGGCGTGTTGGATACTACAGTGTCTACTGTAGATCCAAAACCGGAACATTATGATACATTCGTTGAAGCTGTGAATAAATGCTCGAGAATACCTACACCCCGTGGCTGTTGATCGTTATATATCCCAGGTCACCGCTCAGATTTTCCTGCCCAGTTCATAGAATATAAATCCCTTTATGAAGATGATCCCTCCAGCGAAGATATATTGGAATCTGGCAATCACCTCATCCTTACGTGCAGCAAAAAATGGACCAAGAAAATGGAACCTCTAGACCAAATAAGAGACAGCCACAGAGCATGGAGATTTTTGAAGCGCCATAACAACGACCCAACGAAGAGCACTGGGCATTCTAATACCAGTGCAAACCAGATTGCAAATCAGTTACTCCTGAATGGAAAGTCAATCCATAAAGACAAACTGTTCAAAACCAAAGGAAACAACCATGAATCAAGGAGTAATATTACTGTACCCTTCAGTTTGTGGAAATTGGACAAGGTTATCACAGAATGCAAAACCGGAAAGTCAACGGACCTGGATGACATACGATCGGAACAGGTAGAGAATTGTTGACATGAAACCAAGGAATGGGATCTCCAGCTCTTCAATGATTCTATGAGCAGATGCCATATCCCGAAGATGTGGTGTAAGACGAGATTGCCCTGCTGAAACCAGGAACAGATGGGAGCGATACAAAATATTCCAGACCTATAGCACTTATTTGTCCCATCTAAAAATTGTTGGAAAGACTGATTCTGAATCGCATCATACCTGTGATTGACCCGTTAAGTATACTACAGCAAGCTGGGTTTCGTCCTAGCCAGAGCTACATTGGAAAATTGATGAATCTAGCACAGTTTATAGAGGATAGATTCGAAACTCGCAAGGTACCGCCAACCATCAGTTTCTTCTAGACAATGTCTACAGTCTGACAAAGGGAGATGGGTTAACCGAGCTTATTGCCATTCTTCTCTAGAATCGTAGGTTTATCCTTGATTTCCAAGAGCAGCGTAGCCGATGGATGATGCAGAGAAATGGTCTACCCCATGCAATCGTCTTGGCTCCAATTCTTTTCAACATCTATACAAATGACCATCCAGTATTTGTAAAGACCAGAAGCTTCGTATATGCTGACGAACTTGCCCCGGACACACCGAGCACAGGGTTCAAAACAATCGAAAGAAATCTGTCTACATTCCTTGAATGGCTGTCAAGCAATTACAGTGCAAATCACCTATGAGTCAGGAGTGTGCCCTACACCTAAGAAGTAAGAAAGCACATCGTAAGCTCAAAATAACATGCTCAGGTATTCAACTACATAATGTTTATGCACAAAACAAACTCTCGCGTAAATTGGTTGGACCACAATGGGAGAGCCAACCACAATCTATTTGCACATCAGTTATGGCCCTTTGTTATTCCTTCGCAGAATATGCATGTCCATTTTGGTATTCATCATCTCATATCGAACGGTTGGACATGACCCTCAATAAGATCCAGTAGTTTAGTGACAGAGAGTCTACTCCAGTCGACAGGCTTTATCAGCTTCTAGGGATTCCTCCACCGTCTAATCGTAGAGTAGTTGCGAACAAGGAGGGGACTAGATTAACGCAAGAAAATGCTCATCAACTCCACGGCAATGTACCCCGGTTCAAAGAACTCAAGTCCAGGAAGTTTCCTGCGAACATCACGGAAACTAATTGGATCACCTGAAACGGCAAGAATACAGTTGTAGGAAACCAAGGTCCCTAACATTCCAGAACATATGGCAGTAGCGTAACTTTTACCACCTTGCTACAATGAAACTTGGATTATACGGAAATCTCATAGACCGAGGAAATGAGTATGCCGGTCCGAAGTCAACCTTACGAGATGGGGCTACATATGTGCTGACGACATCAAGTGAACATGCGGAGAACAAGGCACCATGTACATTTGCTTGAATGTTCGATGTGTCCATCTTTTTGTACTGAAAATGAACTGAATCAGGCAATGCAGATGTGGCAATATATTGGTCGCGATTTGTGTAACATACCTTTGGTGTTTCAAAGTAATATTTGGCTGTGTACAAGATGTTTCTGACACAAGAATTATAATAAAGACTACTAGAAGGATGACTAACGTTTCATTGCCTTACGTACAACATGAGTAGATTAATCAGTCATTCATCCTCAATTGTACAACCCCCATGCTGATCACTTAGGGAATCAAGTAATGTTTTAATAATGTCTTGAGGAATAGCCTCTCACACATCATTCATCGGTGTCCAAAGTTCATCAACATTTGGTGGAAAATGGTGATTATGCTGCAGCCATCGTCTAAGTGTCTCACAGCGTGTGGCAAATATGGTCATCTAACAGGCAACAGTCGAACTATTATAATGTTGTTCTTGTTGCTGTTGTTGTTCCTCAAGAAAGCACGTATTGAGACTTGACGTTGTCCAGATGAAATATAGCCTGAGGGTTGGCATATAGGACTACTAATGTTCATACTGGTGGTACGGATACACACAATATGACGCAGGACGCTGCTGCCCAGGTTATCCTAAACAAGAATATGACAATTATAGAATAACAATTACGCGTCAATGAAACTATAAAAATATTCATGATGCAGAAAAACTGATAAGATCTGAAATTAAGCCGCCATAGGTAACACCTTATTTAAAAAGTTGAGATGACGTAATATCACATGCCGCTCGCATGCTAGCAGCACGGTGCTTACTACCAGTACAATAACTGAACTGAAACGTTATGTCCGACTAATCCCTCCATAAGTACGGCATAACACAACGTAAACGTTAGATTCTTGCAATCTCTTTCATTTGGTCTCTTTGTTTGTTATGCAGTGCAATTCGACCTCACCAGCATTTCAAATTTATGACACACCTATGTTGATTTTAACGTGTTTTAAGTAGATTTTACTGCCTTACATCTATTGATGATAGAATGTAATTTCTGAAAATCAGTTATGGAATAAATGTGTGCTGATATAGAGTGTAATTTTTAAAACCAGAATTATAACCATCAACACTGTTATAGAAAAATGGCTTTAATACTTTATGGTGATTATAGATTAGTTATATTCGCCCAAATAAAGTATGATTAGGAGTAATCACAATGCACTGGTGTTTCTCCATCCAGTCACACCGTTCGATGCACCATTACAACTTGACAGTCATGTTATGTCTAGCCAAGCCTTTCCAGAGGGCGGCGAGCATGCATGAGATAAAGAGTGAAGAAATATTTTACAACAATGAATGAACTAAATAATCAATGATCTCCTCTTGGAGCTACAGAAAACCTTCAGTTATAGAGAAAACACTATTTTAAGTGCAGTTGAGAAGGATTTAGATTTACAGGTCGGTAATCAAATTAGTCTACTTCCTGTAATGATCATCATCTAAATGAACTTCCAGCAAACGATTAAATAGAAGATATCAAAGAATGTAATCAAATTCACAACTCTTCAGCCGCCCCGCGGTGTAGGGATAACATGCCTGCCTCTTACCCGGAGGCCCCGGTGCTGGTTCCCGGCCGGGTCAGGGATTTATAACTTGATCAGAGGGCTGGTTCGAGGTCGACTTACACACGTGATTGCAATGGAGGAGCTATCTGACGGGGAGATGGCGGCTCCCGTCTAGAAAGCCAAGAATAATAACCGAGAAGACTCGTTGTGCTGAGCACACATCTCGTAATCTGCAGGCCTTCGGGCTGAGCAGCGGTCACTTGGTAGGCCATGGCACTTCTGGGCTGTTGTGCCATGGAATTTGGTTTGGTTTGGCCCAACTCTTTCTGCTTCATTATAATATACGGTATTATCCCTATGCCCTAAAACTACTGTATCAACCTGTATCAAACATGTGCAACAGGAACTTCAAAAATGGTTAGAGGATTTTTAGTATATATGGCATTATAATTTCTCTGACCTTTTCCTTCACTTTAACCAGTTCTTAAGGGGTAATTGTTAAGTAAGTTACTTTTTAGTTACTGATTTTAGTTGATTGGCTCCTCTTAGTTGTATTACAGCCCAAACCCTGTGGCACATACAGTCCATTAAGGACGACCACTTCTGCCTACTCAGATTGCCTTCTGATAATGAGTATCATATGATTAGCGGGCTGATTTACTTGGACCACCCGATTCACTCTTTCCTCAGTCTTGATCTTATTTATGCCATTTTCTTCCCATCTCACTAGTATTTAAAGTTCAAGTCTTGCTCCTATGTTTTCATATTTTCAGCCCTGGTTTTACACGTCATTAGACCAGGTCAGTACGCTGGCATGTATTTCTGATCTCTTCATTTGTCAGAGTAAATGGTTGGTTTTCAAGTTAGTGACGTAACGTAGAACGATAATCCACTGTCCAGTATATTTTACCCCTATGGCTATTTTCCATATAGCTTGTAGACAATGGACCTTGTCAGCTTCCTCATATTATTGTTGATTACTATTTACGAAAGATTGTATGCCTTAATTTCAAGCTTTTTACGAAGAGAAGTAAGTGTACGGTATGGAAATGTCTTAAGGTACTGTCTAACAATCCTCTGACGGGCTGTAGGTCGTGTATTCTGTTCTGATGAGCGCCTGTGTGAGGCACTTGGAATCTATTTTCCAAGAACAGGTTGTACCATTTAACAAAGTCTCGATGTGATGGGACATACGCTCTGTGTACTGACGTCTGAAAGCTCGCTTGGTCACTATCACACTCGAAAATTTCGCATTCCATACGACACACTGCGTGCGTTGTTGTGGCGTAACGACCATTTTGTTTTTCGTTTAACAAAACACACACCGGGAGCCCTAATTTGTATGACCCCCGAAAATTTTGTGTTTCCGGTATTACTGGTATTACCTGACATCTAGTGTTTGCGCTGTGAACTACGCGCTGTTGGGTTGCCTCCTGGCTTATTTCTTCTTTGGTTTCGTTTCACTCTAGACCTACGCTGTCATCCGTTTGGACTGTATTTTGTTCACTCTCAGAGCTGGAATATTGTTAGTTAAGATGTTGTGTTTATCAGTGAAAAAAGTTAATGGAAGTATTTGTTGCGGCTAGATGTATAGGGGTAACCTTGGTGGCTAATGGACTGAGCTAGAGGCTTGACCGAATGCGGTAAAAATGTATTGAACGATATATTTTGAGAAAATGCTGATTTTGTTCAATATATGAGACAATGAATTTGAATAGTCTTCAGAGCCAACTCTAAATCGGATAAGTTGAGGCACAGAGTTCACCTGCACTGACTTGCAGACTGATTTGACATGTAGCCCACAATGAATAAACATATTGATAGATTAATTCTCTAATGAATGATTGAATGAACAATTTACATATTAAATCTGAGAAACAAAATAATCATGGAAAACAATTCAAAAATAATAATGGTTAATAAAGACATATGCACGGCCTAAAGCTATCCACAAAGTAAAATGTCTGTAGTGAATTCACCGTATGCAAAGTAATAACACCATGAGTTGTTCACAACTCAGCACGTTAATATAGATTACAGTGCAGTTCCTGCAATCCCAAGAGTGGTAATTTACGAACACATTCGGCTATTAAGGTTTTATCTGATGTAGATAGGAATTGTCAGGAAATTGCTGCCATACACATTACTGTGAAATTTCTGACTTTAATATGTGTGTAATGAAAATAACAATTACCATGTGCAGTTTGTTGATCAATTTTAGATAGGAAACATTAAATGCAACCATCCTGTTGTAATAGCCTTCTGAAGGAAATCATTGGGGTTTATTACTAACTAGAGCAAAGACTGAAGATTATCGGTTTTCCGGCTTCTCATGTTGCACTTTCACCCTGACATTAGCGTAAACTGGTAATTAATTTATGTCCTCTGTATCCCTCTTGTCCCCTCCTTTATTCTTTTCATATAATATTAATTTATCTTGTCTCTTCAGTCAGTAACTATGCGGTAGTTACCTTGATACCATTTGCTATTCAATTTGAGATATGGATTACAGTTTGTTGTCGTTATTTTTGCTGTTGTTTGATTGATCAGTCCATAGACTGGATTGATGCAGCCATCCATGCCACCAAGTTATGTGCTAAACTTTTCATTTCTACGCAACTACTACATCCTACATCTATTGTAATCTTTTACTAATTCGGGACAAATATGGGAATCAATATCTACATCATCTGATGGCCAGGAAGGCATCAATTTTCAAAAATGAGACAAAGTCTCTCATAGTGCATTAGCACTGCCGGTGATTCCACGTAGTCTACGCAGTGGCTTCCACACGGGCCACCTCAACACATTTATCCTTTCCTCTATTTCCTCTGCATCTGAACCTAGTATCCCCCCACTCTCAGATCCCCTCCCAGCCCAGACTCTCACCACGCTTTTTCCGCCTGCAGAAGTTCTCCCAATTCTATCTCCGAAAATTCACATTTTCCCGTGACCCATATTTCCTACGCCTTCACCGCCAAAACCTCCGAACCATTTGCAACTATCTTGTCGCCCATTCTCGCCGTTCTTGGGCCCAAACCTTCTCCACCCTAAACTCCCTTCACACCCATCCCACTAAATACTGGTGTAAACTTCATAGTCTCATAGGTTCCAAGTCCACACCCCGATACTCGATTTTCCATCAGGCCTAGCTCCAGCCAACACCACGGAAAAACTGGAGATCTTTGCCGAACACTTTCACAACCGCTTCAACACCCATTTTGATTTCGATTTCGATATCACTGACTCACAACTCTACCTTACCTTAGCCTCCTCCCCGTCACTCAATCCCTCCACTACCCATACCCTTTCCAAACACCCCCAGACACGCCCATCACACCGTCTGAAATTCAGTCTGTCCCCTCTAAATCCCGGAACACCGCCCCAGGGCCTGACAAATCTCGTTACGTTCATATCCGTCAAGCCCCATTACCCCTTCTAACTACCCCGGCTATCCTCAGAACCGGCTTTTATCCCACCACCTGGAAACACACAACCATGCTTCTCTTTCCAAAACCAGACAAACCGCCTTTCGCACTTGATTCCTATCGTCCAATCATCTGATGGCCGGGCAGACATCAATTTTCAAAAATGAGACAAAGTATCTCATAGTACATTGGCACTGCCGGTGGCTCCAAGAAGCCTACGCAGTGGCCTCCACGGACCACGTCAACACATTTACCCTTTCCTCTATTTCCTCTGAATCTGAATCCAGTATCCCCAACTCTCAGATCCCCTCCCAGCCCAGACTCCCACTGCTTGCCAAAATCCTAGACAAACTCCCAGTCCGTCGTCTCCACCCCAACTCCAGAGCTAACCATTTACTCCCCCCTTCCCAGTTCAGATTCCACCCCGGACTGTCAACAACTGACCGACTCCTACGCCTCGTCCAGACCACTTCTAACAACTCCAAACACTCCCGTCCTACACTCCTCATTACTTTTGACGTTCACGTTGCTTTTGACTCCATTTGACACCCTGCACTCACCCTGCACCCCTGTTCAAGCTTCGATTCTTTGAAATTCCGATTTCCTACATCCGGCTAATTTCATCCTACCTCTCCAATCGAACCACCCCAATCTCTATTAACCAACAGCTCTCTTCACTCTTTCCTCTCATACTGGGTGTTCCTCAAGGCTCTCCACTCTCCCCACTCCTCTTCATACTGTTCGTCGCTGGCATTCCCCAACACTACCCAAACCACTCCGACTGTTCCAATTTGCCAATGGCACTGCCATCCTTCCTCCACTCTACTCCGTTCAGTCCATCAGTCATATCCTGGTGCGACCGATGGCACCTCAAACTTAATCCCACCAAAACTCAAGCCATTCTCTTCCGTCGCCGTCGTGGCATGTCCGGCAGCACCCGTGACTCTAACCAACTTCAACTCCGCATCCGCAACACCCTCATCCAAACTCAACCCCCCTTAAGTACATTGTCATACATTTTGACCAACACATTACCTTCCGTCCACATTTCCTTCACCCCAATACCAAAACTGCCACCCGTGCTCGCCTGGTGGCCGGCACCCGGGAAGGGGGGGTCTGAATTTCTCCTCCTCATCCTCACCTACAAGACATTTGTTGGACCCCCTATCATTTATGGCCTTACCGTCTGGGCAGCCGTCACCACTGCCACCCAAACCTCTTCCTCCCGCTCCTTTCCATGCCCTCCGCCTTCCTTTCACCTACCACACTTCCGATCTCTACAACATCTTCCCCTTCCCAAAACTCGATACCTGCTTCTCCGCCCATTTCCGACGTGCAATCCAACGAGCACTCGCCCGAGATATTCCCTTCCTGAACCATCTCCTACGTAGACCACCCCTCCCTCCCCGCACTTTGACCATACCCCTGTCAGCTGTTTCGTTCCCTCCCCCGCTATGATGATGATTAACCAGAGAGGGTGACGGGACCCCTAATATCGATTCCTACCCACCCCTACATATAAAACTTACACCCACTACAGAACCTAGTAGGATGTGTCCTCAATCGTAGGGAACCATGATGGCGTTCATCCCGTTCACCTTCCATATCATTATGCATATAAACCATTCAGTTCAATTATATGCATTTACTGTACTGTCCCCGTGAAAATTGGCGATCTTATGAATATTTTAACAAGTGGAAAGCAAAGATTTTATTGTCTGCTTGAAGCTGCAACACATCACTTGGGAACTTGTGGCGAGCCGTGAACGAGTTTTTTTTGTCGTTCAGAGGGGTGCGATACGTCACCGGCAGGAATGTGTCAAGGTTATAGCTAACCACGTGACTACCTTCGCACGCGCGACTCAGCCTGTTTCTGGAATAGTCTGCGCAAATTAAAGGTGATCATCAGCCAATTACCGTACTCGCTGAAGAACACGCCTTCCTGGGCTAATTATAAAAGGCCTTGCTTCGAGTGAATCGCTCTCTTAATGCTTAATGCTCTTCTCTTTACGCTCTTCTTGATACTTGTTCGCTGCGTGAGACATCACATCACCGGACCACGTGGAAGGAAAAATTTCAAGACAAGTCGACGCCCGTTCTACCAGAATTTAGTCTGATAATTAGTGAATTCTGTGGAATAAAAACGTCTAGGAGCCAAGTTAAGTGTGACAGTGTAGACGAGCTGTTTATATTCTGCGTGTGCTTGTACAAAATACTTAATTTTGTCATCTCAGTTACAGCTTGTGACCAGCAATCAACGAAGACGTCTTGAAATTGAAGATCTCAAGATGAAGAATTCCGCAACTACCAACATCATTTCATCGAGGGACATCCATCACAGAGCCTCCATGGAGCTGTAAAAATGTAAGGCGTCTCTGGTGATTGGAAGAAGACTGGCCGGAGTATGCTGAAATAACTGACTGTCGACGGGAATCGAACTCTACAAAAACTTGAGTACCTTTTTAATTTAATTTATCTGTCCTATCTTCTGTACAACTAGAGATCTTTCTTCTTAAGTCGTAGATCTATCAGTTTGCTGTAGTTAGAAATATTTCATTTTCCTACTTCTTAAGGTGTCATGGTAGACTAGGTACGTGTGAATGAGATTTTGAGATCTATTAGAGTAGACATGTAGGTTGTCTTTGACTGACTTCCCATGCTTAAGGAGCTTAAGTTTAATAATCACTGACCACACGATAAATCTACTTTCTTTGTAGTATTGAACGTTACCGGACGGAAAAGTTGCGTGTACATTTTGAGTGAATAGGGTCGAACCTAGTGTCTTTAAAATCACTTGTTGTTTTTTTTATGATGAAGTCATCTAATTTTACGACATTCCGGAAGAATCAGTAGATGTAATAATCACTTAAATAATAATAATATTGATTAAAGATCGGGTAAAACAGAAGTAAATGCTCGTGAGCCATAAACTACTGTAGAATTCCTAAATGTGTGATAGAATGTGCTCTGTTCATGAAGGGTCTGGAATATGGCCTATCCTGAGGGATATTTGTTGCATAATTGTGTAAATGATGAATTAGTGGTGATATTGATTTATTCTTGTGTGTTTGGAGCGCAAGATAGATTATAATTAGTGGAGCACGTGTTTGTGAGTGTATTTCACAGGTAGGAAGTAAAAATAATGCGAGTAAGGCTCACGCTTGCGGTAAATTCAACCTGTAGCCCACATGATGGTAGTGCTTATGGATTTTACTAGAATCTTCCATTATAATCTCATGAATTAGATGAACTTGCACTGATATGTGAAATGTATTTCTATCAAGTGATACTCATGACTTCGATCACTAGCCACCATTAATGTAAGAGAATTTCTGTACACGAATTATTTTTGCGAGACATTACGCGTCCCGACCATCGATAAAAATCACAACTAAAATTGCCAAATCAGGATTCGTTGTAAATAGTGTACATAAAACGTGTTTCCCTAGTGTGAATGTGTGTGTAAATGTGTATATTTCTCTTGTGCCATGTTAATTTCATTTAATTCTGATCTGGTCGCGCACTCGCCGTGACGCGGATCACATTCATCGTTGTGTGTTGCCTTAAGAAATAATTTCATGCCCTTAAGGGAAAGTTTAATTAAATTAAGTCAAGGAAGACTAGGAAGGAATTTAATTTTTTTGCGAGATTTAAAAGGAAAGATCATCTCGTTACTTTGTAAAGGCACTCGATTTGTAACAAAATTTATTTAACTAGCTCACACGTTGGTAATGTAAATTTCTAAAAATCTGAAATACTTTAAGATTAATTTGAATAGAGATGAAATGCAAAGATCAAAGGTAGAAACTTTGTCAGCCGCATGATTGCTTTGAAACATTGTAAAAATAAGTCATTAATAATTAATCAAAAATCATTACTCTGAAATATTAATGATGAACATTAGATAAATGATGCGGTGGAGAAGTAGTAAGAACACGATCGTGTTACAATAAAACAGGTTAACTGTATGACAAAATAATGATAATAATAATAATAATAATCGAGATAATAATTAATTAATTTGAGAATTTTGGAAACAGTTTTTCTTTGCTACTGAAGTTCACGTTAGTGTCATTAACCATTATTAAATATTGTAAATGACTAATTCAGTTGTGTACATAGTAAATACCACGTGTTGAGGCAACTTTAAGTTGGTGAAACTTTGAACACATGTTTATTTAGTTCTTTCAGTCAAATGTTTGGTTTAAAAAGGCAAGTGGCCTAATTACTTCTTTGGTTTCATTTACAGCACAGTAGAGCTGGAGGTATGAACACAAGTCACTCTAAATCGAGGAAGAAACCCGATATTATGAAAGCTCTGTTATGTAAAAAGGAAATATTAGCAAGAATATTTTGTTGTTTAATTGCTTATGTGAATAAATGTCAGAGTGTTGTTTTAATATTTCTTTTTATCCTGCTTGGTCATCAATCCTTACAACCCTTAAATGCCTCTAGAAAGTGATAGCCAACGATCGAACGGTCCACCTTGGGACTCATCGCTCGATGGCTGGGCTTAGCTCGGGAAAAATGGGGGCAGTACCAAATAAAATGTATGTTTTTCTATGTCTATTCTCTGCATAATTCTTTTTTCTTCCACAACATACGTCCTATAGTTATCCAATCTATACATATATATAAAATAACTTGTCCTGATTGACTGACTGACAGATTCATCATCACCGAGCCAAAACTACTGGACATAAAGAAACAAATTTGGGGATACATTCATATTCATATGTAGGTGCTCGCTAAGGGAGTATTATTAGATATTCCGTCGCTAAGAGGGTGAAAAAGGGGGGCGAATTTTTAAGTGAGGAGATCTATATCTCAAAAAGTTTACAGACGTAAAAATTGGCACTTGGAATCTCATTTAAAAATTAAGAAACCTGATTTCTTTATTTTCGGAAAATCCCCTTAACGGGGTGAAAAAAGAGGGAAAACTGGTTGGACACCTTTCTTGAGGAGACTTATATCTCAATAGCTTAAGATATTACAGACATGAAAATTGAAATTTGGAATCTCCTTTGAAAATAAAGAAACACATATTTTTGTGTTTTTAGAAAATCCGATGAATAGGGAGTGAACAGGAGTGACAAACGGAGCGAATTTTTAGAAGGACTATATCTGCAAATTATCTCAGACACGTAACATATTACAGATTTGAAAACTGATATTTGAGATTTCCTGTAAAGTAAAGAAATATGAACACTTCAGCTCGGAAAATCCACATAAGGGGACCTGAAAAAGGGGGGATCTTTAAAATGAGCGTATCTACAGTATTTCTCAAAAACTTAACATGTTGTAGACGTGAAAATTGGTATTTGTAATCTCCTTTGATAATAAGGAAACACGTATTCTTTTTTCTGGAAAACCCCTTAACGGGGGTGGGGGTGAAAAATTGAAAAAGTTGAATTATATGTTATCTAACGATGTTACAAACGTGAAAACTGGTATTTGGAATCTCCTTTAAAAATAAAGAAACACGCATTTTGAGGCGAATCAACTTAATAGGGGGGAATGAAAACGCAGATAAATTCCTTTTACGAGGATACATACATCTCAAAAACTGGAGATGTTACAGTCGTGATAACTCGCATTTGGAAGCTCTTTTAAAGAAACGGGACCTTTTTGTTTTTGGAAAATTCACTTAAGTGGGGAGTGTGAACGAAAGTGAATATAATTGAAAATGAAGGTTACAAACGTGGAAATCGGTATTTGGAATCTCCATTAAAAAGAAAGAAACACGCAAATTTTGAGTGGGAGGGAACCAACTTAACGGGCGGGGGCGGAGTGAAACTGAGTTTAATTCTTTTCATGAGGATACTTATATCTCAAGAACTGAAGTGTTACGGACATGAAAATTTCCATTTGGAAAGTATAGAAACAAGTAATCTTTTGTCTTTGGAAAATACACTTAAGGGGGTGAATGAATTGAAAATTTAGTTGAATTATTTTAATGAGGATACTTATATCTTAAGAACTACAGGCGTTAAAGACATGAACATTTGTATTTGGAATCTCCTTTAAAAATATAATTACACGCATTTTTGGAGGGAGGTGAAAGAATCAACTTAACGGACAGGGGTGAAAAATGAGCTGAATTTATTTTATGAGGTTACCTATATCTCAAAAATGGAAGATGTTACAGACGTGAAAATTAGTATTTGGATCCCTTTAAAATAGAGAAATACGCATTTTTTTTTCGAAAATCAACGTAAGGGGTGTGGAGTTGAAAATACTGTAAGTACGTAAGGAGTTGAAATACATCTATAACGATACTTTATCTTAAAATGTGATGCTGTTACAGACGTGAAAGTTGGTATTTTGAATTGCCTTTCAAAATAAAGAAACACGCATTTTTTGCTTTCGGAAAGTCCACTTAAGGCGGGAGAGGGTTGGAAAGAAGTGAAGAAGAAGAAGTTGAAATATTTTTATGAGTATACATTTATCTAAAAACGTGAAGGTGTTACAGACGTGCAGACATGAAAACTTGTATTTGGAATATCCTTTAAAAATTATGAAACACGTAACACGTATTTTTTGGTTTTAGGAGAATCAATTAGGGGCTCAAAAGAATTGGAAAAGCGGTTGAAGTTTTAAAATGAGTACCGGTCTATCTATATTATATGTCAAAAACTTCACATGTTAGAGGCAAGAAATTTGGTATTTGACAAGTCCTTTAAAAATACAGGAACATGTACCGTTTTGTTTTCGGAGATGGCACTTAAAGAGGAGTGAAAATAAGTGAAAAATAGTTGAATTATATTTTATGAGGACACTTATATCTTAAAAACAGAAGATGTTACAGAAGAGAAAATTGGTATTTGGAATCTCCTTTGAAAATGAAGGAACATGTACTTTTGTTTTCGGAAAATACACTCACATAGGGGGGCGGAGGAAGTCCTGATCAAAGGGTTGAATTCTTTTTACGGGGGTACATATGTATATTTCCAACACTGAAGATGTTACAGATGTGGGTATAGGAATTTGGAATCTCCCTTAAAAATAAAGAAACATGTATTTATTTTTTGGACTTGAGAGAAGACTGTTTCTCACATGTACAGTTCTATGTCGCATGGACGTCATAGTCCCAAAAGGTAATACCACACCCGTGGTTTACAAAATAATTCTGGGGAAAATGAAACTGAATTTTTGGGTGAGTTTTATACTTTAGGAATTTTCAGATAATGTCTTACTGCAATGCCGAGGAACGATTATTTTGATCAAATTACGAAATACGCGCGAGCGAAGTCGCGGGTAATTGCTAGTATAAATATATAATCCTTATAATATGATCTATTTCTCCAGTATTTATTTTAGAATTATATGGTCAACATTCTAACGCTCATATATCCGGTTCAAGATGTTTCCAACCACAATAAACACAGAGAGATTGAAATTGCATTTTGCTCTTTTGAACAGTAGAGAATTTCACATTCGTTAGTTTAACATGGTGTCGACGAAGTTACTTACCGGATCAGTCTTTAACGCCAGAGAGTGAACGAGCTGACATTTGCTTACATCTGTAGTTCAAGCGCGAGAGCAAGGAAGCCAATACGTACACTCGCTTCATAGCACAATTGTCATCAGACTAGGAATTGATGATATTAGATGGCATGCTATTTTTTGCCTAATTGGAAATATGCCTTCCTGGCATGACATAGTGGCTTACTCGATTAACATGAAGCATCTGGTATCAGGTGTTCATCAAGCGTGTCTGTCTAACTACCATCCATGTCGCTGGCTGCCACACCAACTTATTTTTAAAATTTTATAGATATGAGAACTGTCCAAAACTGAAAATACATCTAAGATTGCAGTTAGAAGTGAGAATACATTGCGTGACATTTCAGATCAAGTATGTTATAGCCGGGATGAGTGGCTCAGACAGTTGAGGCCCTGGCCTCTTGAACCCAACTTGGCAGGTTCGATCCTGGCTCAGTCCGTGGTATTTGAATGTGCTCAAATATGTCAACCTAGTGTCGGTAGATATACCGTTACGTTCTGCGGGACTAAATTCCGGCACCTCGACGTTTCCGAAAACCGTAAAGTAGTTAGTGGGACGTAAAGCCAATAGCATTAATTAACTATGTTATAATCAATAAGAAATTGTTGGATTATCTTGTAAGTGGTGGTGGTTTTTTTTTTCAGTTCGACTACATAAAACCAGAAGACATTGTATCAGATGTGTAGAATAATACAGCAGGCACCAACATTTGAGAAATTTCCTACTGTTCAGAAGCGTAAAACCCGTTTCAGTATGATATTATAAATGACGATGCTGCGATGTTGAATTTAAGATTACATACTTGTATCGCTACATAAGGTACCCGGCGATTATTCACCAATTACATCTGTACTTATTTGCGCTGACCTCAAGTATAGAGCCAGTAGTCTACACAAATAGTTAAATTTCTGCTTCCCAGTAGGCAGAAAAATCTGAAGCCGTAGGTTAAACAATTAGTTACGCTACAATTCTACCATGCTGAATTTACGATTACATACTCACAAAAGCTATCCGACGATTACTCATAGATTATATTTTTACTTACTCGTGCAAGCCTCTATTATAGAGTCGATATTCTGTCTACTGAACTCTGCCTTTTTCTTTTTTTAAATTTGGCTTTCGGTCTGAACGACTATTTAGCCAGCTACAATTTTGAATGTTTCTCATCATTAATTATGTCTTGACTTGATGAATTGGACTTGTACATTTAAGACGAACACAAACACCCAGACCCAGAGCCATTGAAATTAACCAGACGAAGTTAAAAGTAACGGACCCGCCCGGGAATCGAACCCGGGAACCCAAGTGAACAAAGGCTAGCTCGCTAACCATTTAGTGCGCTCTGCTTGCTTTCCGCGTTAGCTGAGATGCTCGATAACACCGAGGAGTAATAACACGAAGCACTGTGCTGACAGTGAAATATTTGATCACTATCAATAAAAGCAAAGCACCGGGCGAGTTGGCCGTGCGCGTAGAGGCGCGCGGCTGTGAGCTTGCATCCAGGAGATAGTAGGTTCGAATCCCACTATCGGCAGCCCTGAAAATGGTTGTCCGTGGTTTCCCATTTTCACACCAGGCAAATGCTGGGGCTGTACCATAATTAAGGCCACGGCCGCTTCCTTCCAACTCCTAGGCCTTTCCTCTCCCATCGTCGCCATAAGACCTATCTGTGTCGGTGCGACGTAAAGCCCCTAGCAAAAAAAAAAGCAAAGCAAAGCAGTCACCTCCGTACAGGCCATGAAGGCCCTTGAAGGAGTGGGAGGTAAAGGCTTCCACCATTGTTAACCTCGGCACGTGATGGGGTAGAGTGGTTAGCTCTACGCCCGGCCGCCTTTGCCCCCAGGAATTAACCTGGTACTCTTTTTTGGTGTAGGCTGAGTGAACCTCAGGGCCACTATCAATAAACTCAAAGGTAATGTGGACTATAAGCAGAACGTCTTCTGGCCAGTTCAGCTCTGAGTAAGAGTTGATTTTGGTACACTTCTCAAGACTACATCCTCATCATTCTCAATCTTCACTCCCACAAACTAAAAACTCCCACATCATAATAGATACGGTAGTTTAAGGGATTATCTTATATACAGTATAAGATCGATTCAACGCGGTTGTCTGAGGACATACTTCACCCCGTGTATATCGGGAGATGACCTGTCAGTGACATATGTTGAGGCAGGAGGACGGCAAGAAGGATTACAATATAATGCACTGCTATACGTAAATAATGCCATCAAAGACTGAAATAAAGATACAAAACTTAGTCTACCAGTTACACATTGATCACTCCACCTATTCCCCTTCAGTGCTTACCTGGCTTGTACCATGATGAAGCTCTTGTGTGAAAACCACCGAAAAGACGCAATACAATCATTGTTACCATGTAAAGCTTAAGGCATTTCAAAGCTTGAACTTTAATAACTAGTCCTGACAATGGTACAATTTCACTTCTTTTTTTATTAAATACCATAAACAGACAGAGATCAATCGTTTGGTTCATATGTAAAACATCCTCCCAAATAAGCTACTTCTGAGTCATATGAGAATGAAAGTTTACGTGTCTCTATACAATCAGACATTCTTGGTAGCTTCTTCTTCTTCTCTCCTTACGAGCCACTGTACTAAAATGACATATAACATATTGTTCCTGTTCAAAATTACTATATTTCGAAAAAATTGCAGTTGTGAAAAGTTCAGCACGACTATTGTGGATATTGCTATAGGCTTTTTCGTTTAGTTCGATTTTGATTAATTATAATGTTATTGCATTTACGTCGCACCAACTACTTTTACGGTTTTCAGAGACGCCAAGGTGCCGAAATTTGGTCCCGCATGAGTTCTTTTACGTGCCATGCACGAGGCTGACGTATTTTAGCACCGGACTGATTCAGGTTCGAACCTGCCAAGTTGGGGTCAGAAGGCCAGCGCCTCAACTGTCTGAGCCACTCAGCCCGGAGATTTCCATTAATGACACGACTTAATGCAGTACTCAACCAGGGCGAGCTTGAAAATGGAAGAAAATTATGTAAATAACTCAAAATCGACAATTTTTGAGTTGTCGCACTTTTGAACCAGACGATCAACATCCTTTCCTGGTTTGGTTTCTTTTTCGTTGCAACCCCACTTCATATTCAACTATGTACATGCCAGTTTTTTCTTCTTCCTTAATACACACTTTAATGGTTCCATTTCGGGTGCCATACTCACTTGATAAACCATCCCTAGTTATATTTCCTCTTAAAACAACAATCACTACGATCACCACTTTCACTCCACGTTCTTTACATATTCAATTATTTTGAGTGTCACTAACACAATACACTTTCTCTTCTGTAACACCACGAGAAGGGCAGGGAATTCAAAGCCAAATACTGTGTGAATTAATAATAAAAACTAATCTCTGGATATTAGAGACGTAGTGATGGCTTTCTTGGTCATCAAGGACACCACGGATTACCGTGGAAATAATTTAGAGAAAAGAAATTCTGTAAATATCTCGGGCAATTGTTTATTTCGAGTTACTTCTACGAAATCCCGTGAGTCCAGTTCTAGATCCCCTAAGGGTAATACATCCCCCCAAAAAACAAACAGCACTTAACGCCCTGGAAAGGACTTTGGCTTGCCCAGCGACCGCTGCTCAGCCCGAAGGCCAGCAGATTACGAGGTGTCGTGTGGTCAGCTCGACGCATCCTCTCGGCCGTTATTCTGGGCTTTCGAGACCGAGGCCGCCATCTCACCGTCAGGTAGCTCCTCAATTCTAATCACGTAGGCTGAGTGGACCTTGAACCAGCCTTCAGGTCGAGAGGAAAATCCCTGGCCTGGCCGGGAATCGAACCCGGGGCCTCCGGGCGAGAGGAAGGCACGCTACCCCTACACCACGGGGCCGGTCTAAGGCTAATACCCTAACCATAATTTATTATTAGCCCAGATGCTTGGCTGAATGATCAGCAGAGTGTCCTGCGATTCAGAGAGTCCCGGGTTTGATTCCCAGCGGGGTAGAGATTTTATTCTTAAATGGTTAATTCCCTTGGCTCTGGGACTGGGTGCTTGTGCTGTTCCCAACATCTCCACAACCAATACATAACAAATAACACTATCCTCCACCACAACAACACAGTTTTCCTCATACCGCACTTGCCTACCACGCTTGTGGGAGAGTCTGCTTTAGGAGGGCTGCACCAGGTTAGCAATAGCCACACGAACTTATTGCTGTATTGCTTCGTCCTGGTCGGGAATTTGAGCTGACGACAAAAATGCTGAGCTACAGCGAAGTGAAATGACCAAGAAATAACCTACTGGATCCCCACGCTAAGAATTTCAGTGTTAAATATCTATTTCGGGCAACAAACACTTCTCTGCGTTATACACGTATTCCCGGTATGTTGAACCGCGTTATGTCGGACTTCTCCTTCATTTCACTCACTCATTACGTGCATATGAATCTACTTAGGTATTCGGAGGATCTGGAATGAAACATTAACAAAATCTTTATTTTTGTAAAGAAAACCGGGCTGAGTAGCTCAGACAGTAGAGCGCTGGCCTTCTGATTTCAGGTTGGCAGGTTCGATCCGGACTCAGTCCGGTGAAATTTGAAGGTGCTTTAATACGACACTCTCGTATCGGTAGATTTACCGGCACGTGTCCGCCTCCGTAGCGTAACGGTTAGTGTTATTAGCTGCCGTCCTCGGGGTCCCAGATTCGATTCCTGGCACTGCCAGAGTTTTAAGATTGGCAGGAGGGCTGGTATATGGTTGAAATGGTACATACAGTTCACCTCCAATGGGGGTGTGCCTGAAAAGAGCCTGCACCACCTCGGGATGAGGACACGAGTTTACTTAATTACAGGCACGTAAAAGAAATCCTGCGGTACAAAATTTCGGCACCTCGGCGTCTCCCAAAACCTACAAAAGTAGTTAGTGGGACGTAATAACATTATTATTATTATTATTATTATTATTATTATTATTATTATTATTATTATTATTATTAGTATTATTATTATTATGAAATCTTCGTAAACAATGTCAGAAACGTCAATCAACCTAATGGATGTGAGCATTTTTTGTAGATAGCTTATCGTTACCGGTGTTGTGTAGAATAACGTAATTCAACTCTTCATTTTCTTTTCCTGTCGCTTTTCCCCAAAACCTGTGGGATCGCGTGTGCGAACTGCGTCGCACATGTGGATTTGGCCCTGTTTTGCGGCTGGATGCCCTTCCTGACGACAACCCTATATGGAGGGTTGTAATCATTATTGCGTGTTTCTGTGGTAGTTGATAGTGTCTGTCTGAATTTGAAGAGGAGAATGTTGGGACGGACACAAACACCCAGTCCCCGAGCCAGAAGGATTAATCAGAAGCGATTAAAAATCCCGACCCGGCAGGGAATTGAACTCGGGACCCTCTAAATCGAAGGGCAGTACGCTGACCATTCAGCCAACGAGTCGGACCTAACTCAACCGTAAGAATATAGTTCAATTATTAAGGAAACGCCCTGCTGGCAGCGGTCCAAGGGAAGTTCGCTCGCTTAAAGACAGAGAGGAATGGGCTCCCAATAATCATTTACAGCGCAAAGGATTTCTCTATCCCGGTATGCGCGTTTCAATAAATCAAGATAAAAGAAGACCTAACATATTTGAACTCGTTTTCATATAATACGGCCTTTATCTATTGCCCTAGAAAGAGAGAATGTATGCATACTCATCTATCGCTCCGACTCGGAAAGGATATGTGGAACTATTCTCTTCAAATCTTTATTAAAAAACAAATTCATCTCCGTACAGGCCGTGAAGGCCCTTCGAGGAGTGAAGGGGTGAAGGCTTCCACTATCGATAACCTCAGCACTCGGTGGGGTGGAATGTTTAGCTCTTCGCCCAACTGCCTGTGTACCCAGCGCCCTGTTTCATAAAACTAACTAATAATATTACCTAATAATATTAGAACTCATAAAAATAATTATTAGTTAACCAAATTCTGTTTCATAAAGATTTACACATGACTAATAAAAAATCTTCCCTCATAATATTAGTTATTAGTAAGCTGATACAGTCCGACTCGTTGGCTGAATGGTCAGCGTACTGGCCTTCGGTTCAGAGAGTCCCGGGTTCGATTCCCGGCCGGGTCGGGGATTTTAACCTTCATTGGTTAATTCCAATGGCCCGGGGGCTGGGTGTTTGTGCTGTCCCCAACATCCCTGCAACTCACACACCACACACCACAGTAACACGCAGTTACCTACACATGGCAGATGCCGCCCACCCTCATCGGAGGGTCTGCCTTACAAGGGCTGCACTCGGCTAGAAATAGCCACACGCAATTTAAAAAAAAGTTGATACAATTGGAGGTTAGAATTGGTCTGTTGCACGTGCTATTGGTTTGCGTTTGTTCCTAGCAGTACAGTATGTTAGTGCTTGACTACAACCAAATACAGTACAGACAATACGCGACACTTACGGATTTCGCCCTGCTAAAATGGGAGACAATTCGACGGTGGCGCTCCTAGTGACTTGACCTGAACAAACTTCAAATATCAATGGAAATTTATATACGGAAATGGATACATAAATTACGTCTAGAAAAAAAGTGTTATTGAGATATTAACTTCGAAGTTGCTAAAGCAATTCTGTATAAATGAATGAAGAATTATTTAAAAGGTTATTATTCAAAGACTGAAATTAGACACATAAACAAGATATGAAATGGGCTGCTGTGAAATGGCTTGATCTTTCATTTATGCATTACTTTTTCAGCTTTAGCATTCCTGCCTGAACTTTTACGGTTGGATTTGTCTTTTTTCTCATTTTAAAAACATTTTATCATCACATTAAGGCACTTGTCAATAAAAATATCAGCACATTCCTTACATACATGATGCAACGAATTAACAATTAAAATATGGACAATTTTCCTCTTAACGTGAAGCCTACTAACAGAAAGAAAATCTATAAAATCCCGGATTTAATCTGAGAAGAGGGATAAAAGAAAGAAAAGTACGAATATGTTGTCGATAGTGATGCTTTGAGGAATATTTACGTACAATTAGAGTAAAAATGTAACATACCCTTGGCTCTATTGTCGAGGATTTCTAAAGTCGCTGGCCTGGAAATGATCTGAACAGATCTTATAATTCTTATATAAGCTTAACGTCCCTTCTTTCTTGTACACCTTATCCAAATCGCTTCTGTGACATTTCAAACCCACAGATCACACCTACAACAACACGTCTGTATTGAAGGTTAACTGCTACACTATAGAATAAAATATGCGTATTACATTTTATGCCAGTTAAAATATGGGTCGAGCAGGTCAGAAGATTATGAAGTACTATAAAAATCTCTGTCACTGGAAGAATTTATATAAAAGCAAAGTAAAAAGCAAAGCAAAGTCTTCTCCGTACAGGCCATGAAGGCCCTGGGAGGGGTGGAAGGTAAAGGCTTCCACTATCCGTAACCTCGGCACTTGATGGGGTAGAGTGGTTAGCTCTACGCCCGGCCACCTTTGCCCCCAGGAATTAACCTGGTACTCATTTTTGGTGTAGGCTGAGTGAACCTCAGGGCCATATGCACCTCCGGAAGTGGAAATCTTATTTCTTAAATTTTTTGCGACTTCCTGACGGGGATTCGAACCCACGTCCTTCCGGGCGAACCGAGCACGCCTTTACCGCCTCGGCCAGGCAGCCCCTCGGAAGAATTTATATGCAAACACAATATTACTTACATGTTCTTGTCACGAGGGAACCTGAAGAGCGACCGCCCATTTTTCTCTACTTCGTAATTACTGCAGCCAAACACAGCACATACCTTTCCCCTCATGTTGAGAGGAGATATCAAGGAATGACACACACTATTATTTAATCAACTCACTGAAAACGCAGAAATAACACCAAAAACTTCATACAGAAATACACGTGCTCTTATGAGAGAATCAGTACTGTTCAAGTCTATCCGCTAGAGTGAGCTCCAATAGCTGTCCCTCCATATCTCGCTCAGTGTCGCGTATTATCTGTACTGTATTTGCTACAACCGGCTATTAATCCATGTGTTCGATAGGCTCACTTGATATTTTCGTCGTTGTGACTTTGATGCATATCAGAATGGATACAAGAAGTGAAAATACTGCGAGAGACGAATCTTTGCGGAAAGTGATTTAGTTAAAGCGTCAACTATTCGCAGCCTTTTGCACACTATAACCCTCCTTCTTTTTACTTTTTTATGGACTAGCAAAATCTTGGTTTACTACCCCCCTGTGGGAGGGGGTGGTAGGAAAACACCCACGGTATCTCCTGCCTGTCGTAAGAAGCAACTAAAAGGGGCACCAGGGGCTCTCAATTTATGAACGCAGGTTGGCGACCACGGGGCCCTGAATTGATTCCTGACATTGCTTCCAATTACTTGTGCCAGGTTCCACACTTTCATCTATCCTATCCGACCTCCCTTGGTCAACTCTTGTTCTTTTCCGACCCTGACGGTATTAGGTTGTGAGGTCTAGAGCGTTTTTCATTTTCACGCCCTTCGTGGTCCTTCTCTTTCTTTGACCGATACCTTCATTTTTCGAAGTGTTAGATCCCTTCCATGTTTCTATCTGATTAGTGTTATATAGAGGATGGTTACCTAGTTGTACATCCTCTTAAAACAAAAATCATCACCACCACCATCTTGGTTTACTGGTGGTATAAGTCAATATTTTAAAGGATAGCTGCAGTCTCCGAGCAGAACTACAACTAGGGAAACACAATGATAATGTGTATCACTACCAACCCGTGGAGTGCAATGTGCAGCTGTTGCTTTGAGGTTATGCTTTATTCCTTGCAGTGGAAAGTTCTGTTACCAATCCTATCAAGCAAATATTCAAAAGTCCTGTAATCTAACCTAAATCTCTCATTGTATTCATATGCTTGTTACATACCAGTAACTTACAGGCTGTTCTTGGCCTAACATTTATTGAACAGTGAATACCTACACTAGTTCCTCATCAGTATTCGAATTAAAGTCGACCATTTCACTGAGCTTCACGATTTAATGCCAAAATATTAAAATACCACTCACTTTGGTTTCACTAATAATACAGATTATGAGTCAAAGTACACTCAAGGAAATAATCCCAATAATATGAGTAACTTTTATTAGTCATGTTGTCTATGAAACAATTTACTAATATTATTAGGAATATCTACTAATAATTTTGACTCATAAAGTAATTACTAATATTATTAGTTAATAACTCTATGAAACACAATAACAATATTAATAGTTAATATTATTAGTAAAAAACCAACCATATTAAGTAATAAGATGCTAGTATTACGTTTTACGTATTTACAAAATTACAAAATTAACAAATATACACGTCTCCAACATGAAGAAGAACGTTATCGCCGATTTTACTTCGTCACTTGGACACTGACTTGAAATTTTTAACCAACATGAATGAACATTTCATTTTATCATCATAAATATCATATGTGTTTTAATTTTCGTGCCATTTTGTCAAATCTTTTAGCTATTGTATCATCATAACTATCAAATGTGTTTTAATTGTCTTGATATTTTCTCAAATCTTTTAGCTGAAGATTTTCCATAATCGGAACGAAACATGTACTAGAGATTAAGCTGGTTTATATTATGTAATCAATAAAACTATTATATAGAAATTGATAAGTATTGGAAGGTGGGAACCTACTTATAACTTAACCTTAGTTGTGTTGAGCCAAAACGGGATAAAATATGAGATTTATAAGCTGTGATCTTCATCTTCTGTCAGTCGAAGTGAACACTGAACAACAACAAACCTGGCTTCCAAAGATTTAAATTGCAAGAAAACAGGCATATATATGTTTAATCAACGCATAACACTTAGGAAATGCTTCGTATATTTCAAAAATAACCCCAGAGTTTTGTTCTAACTAGTCGAGTATGATTTAGTTTGTGTGTAATGATTACATTAGCTCCTTAATTGTAGGGTATCAATATCGCGTGATGAATAGTTCTACTATACGTATAGCGCGATATATCTTCAATTGGGAAGGTGATACTAACGACAGAAAGCATGACCAACAAATAGGAAATAAGCTAATCTGGGAAGGACAGCTGAATCAGAAAGTGATGGAACCCACTAGAGGGAAAAATATTCTGTACGTGGTGCGGATAAAACCATATGAGCTCTATAGATAAGATGAAGTAATAGCTGGTATTAGCGATCAAGAAACTGTTTTTGTTGTAGTGAAAAACAAATGTTATAGAATGGAAGGTCGTAAAAGTAGGACTATTAGGCAGTACCGTATGGCTGATAAGACAGGCATGAGGGAGTTTATAAAAAGTAATTATGATCGGTGGAAAACGGTAAATAAAAATGTAAACAGACTGTGTGATGGGTTTAAAGGAATTGTTGAGGAATATGAAAACAGGTTTCTGCTCTTAAAAGTGGTTAGGAATGGTAAAGACCCGCTATGTTACAACAGAGAAGTAAAGAGAAGGAGGTGCAGATTAGAAAGAAATAGTGGAAGTAAGGAGAAATTGAAGGGACATACTAGGAAATTTAATCTAGCGAATAAGTCAGTTAAGGATATTATGATGGGAAGATAGACAGTCGTACAAATTTTAGTGAAAAATGGAAGGGTACGTTTAGGTACTTTAAGGCAGAAACAGGTTCCAAGAAGGAGACCCCAGGAATCATTAATGTAAAAGCGGAGTGTGTATGTGAGGATCTACAGAAGGCAGAATTATTCAGTCAGAATTATATAAAGATTGTTGCTTAAATGTTAATGTCCAAATAGTGGAGGTGACTAATAATAACGAAGTATTGAAATTTACCTGTGATAACCAGGATATTTACAAGAATATAAAAAAATTGAAAAATTGAAAACAGCTGGAATCGATAGATTTCTGGGGATGTCAAGGTGTTGGGATATAGTACCATATCTGAAGTACTTATTTGATTATTGTTTGAATGGAGGAGCTACTCTATACCAAATCATTGAAGAGTTGCTAGAGTAGCTCCTGTGTATAAAGGAAAGCGTGATAAAGCAAAACATCACAGGCCAGTCAGTTTAACATGTTGCATGTAAACATTGGGAAAGCATTATTTCTGATTATATTAGACAGGTTTTCGAAATTAATAACTGGTTTGGTAGAAGGCAGTTCGGGTCAAGGAAAGGTTATTCCACTGAAGCTCAACTTGTAGGATTCCAGCAAGATACAGCAGATATCCTGGATTCAGGAGGTCAAAAGGACTGTATCGCGATTGACCTATCTAAGGCATTTGATAGGGTAGATTATGGGAGACTAGTGGCAAAAATGAGAGCAATTGGGCTAGACAAAAGTGTGACTGAATGGGTGGCTATACTTCTAGAAAACAGAACTGAGAGAGTTATCTGAACCTGTAATCAATAAGAGAGGAATTCCTCAAGGCAGTTTTATGGGACCTGTATGCTTATTTTTACAAGTCGTTTTACGTCGCACCAACACAGATGGGTCTTGTCGACGATGGAGCACGGAAAGGCTAGGATTGGGAAGGAAGCAGCCGTGGCCTAAATTTAGATACAGCCCCAGCTTCTGCCTTGTGTGAAAGTAGGAAACCACGGAAAACCATCTTCAGGGTTGCCGACAATGGGGTTGGAACACACTCTCTCCCGAATACTGGACACTGGTCGCACTTAAGCGACTACAGCTACCGAACTCGGTCACACACAACAGTATCCTCCACCACAACAACACGCAATTTCCTATGCATGGCAGATACCCACAACTCTTGTCGGTGGGTTTGTCTTACAAGGGCTGCACCAGGCTAGAAATAGCCACAGGAAATTCAAAAAAATATTCTTAGGTAGAGTAAATCTAAAACGAATGCAGTTGAACACAATTGAATTGCTATCCAGGACAAATCCCATGGCGGAACAGTCGCGAAGGGCCATGGCCTTCCAAGCAACCGCTGCTCAGCCCGAAACCTGCAGATTATGAGGTGTCGTGTGGTCATCACGACGAATCCTGTCGGCCGTCATTCTTGGCCCCCTGTACCGTCAGATAGCTCCTCAATTGTAATTACTTAAGCTGAGTGGACTTCGAATCAGCCCTCAGACCCAGATAAAAATCCCTGACCGTGCCGGGAATCGAACCCGGGCCCCGGGTAAGAGGCAGCCCGCTACCACTACACCGCGTGGCCGACCTCAATATTTTCATCACACAGCCCACTATAAGCTGTTCAGAGATACTGCGTTTTTACGACAATCTTGTGAGGAACCCCATGCGTATGGGAAATCATGAAATAAGTCACTGAAGGGACTACAGTACGAGACGAGTAATGGAAAAAAATTCAAGGTCAGTAAAAGTAAAACAACTCTAATGTCAAATAATGCCTTTCAACTTGGTCTGACTATTTAAATGAAAACTCTCCGGAGTGAAAGAACGCGTTTAACAATAATTGTGAATGCTGAAAGTGTAAATGGGATCGTGTCTGATGATGAGAAATAAGTGTGCATGTGCCAAAGCAACTCAGTCGACGCCCGCGATGAAATGAATGCAGAGATGTGTGGGGAATAGTTTAAAAAGAATCCTTTGTCAAGTGTCCCCATGGGATGCTTTACTGTTATTGACAGTGTTTTATATCACACAAGGAGAGTAGAGAATCTGCCGAACTCGCAATGGATAAAAGAGACCAAAGGTCGCAGAATGTCTTTCAAAAATTAACTTTGAATTTGTAGCAGAGAATATCTTGAATGTGAACTTCACCAACCTGTGGCGTCCTCCAAATGAAGGTTACATGAGATTGAGAATATCGGATAGGCACATTTATCATATTTTGCAGGAAATCAGAATTAAAAAATAATACCGACAGTGGATTCATTCTTTCTTTCTTTCTTTCTTTCTTTCTTTCTTTCTTTCTTTCATTCTTCCTTAATCCGTTTCCATCCAGGGTTGGTTTTTCCCTCGGACTCAGCGGGGGATCCCACCTCTGCTACCTTCTTAAGGGCAGTGTCCTTGTGTGTGAGACTTTGGGTCGGGGGGCTACAACTGGGGAGGAGGGCCAGTACCTCTCCCAGACAGCCTCACCTGCTATGCTGAACAGGCGTCGTGTGGGGGGATGGGACGATCGAAAGGGATAGACAAAGAAGAGGGAAGGAAGCGGCCGTGGCCTTCAGTTAGGTACCATCCCGGCATTTGCCTGGAGGAGAAACCACGGAAATCCACTTCGAGGATGGCTGAGGTGGGGGTCGAACCCTCCTCTACTCAGTTGACCTCCCGAGGATGAGTGGATCTCGTTGCAGCCCTCGTAACACTTTTCAAATTTCGTGGCAGAGCCGGGAACCGAACCAGGGCCTCCGGGGTTGGCAGCTAATCACACTAACCACCACACCATAGAGGCCGATACAGTGGATTCTTACTGGATTTTAAATTTTTCAAATTTCATTAAGCATGTTAGAATAATGATGGTAAATATCGCGACATTTTCAAAAAATTTCAAAAACTTTTCAAAAATTACTTTCTCGTAAGGAAACTTTAATTTATAGCTTCCGATTGACAACATTAAGTCAATTCAGGTCGTTCAATCGTAAAAGTACCAGTATTTAACCTCAATGCAGTTTGGGATCTCCAAGATACTGGCCGGCTGTTATACCGTCATACTATGCATTATGATAAACCTGATCTTGTACCTCGTCTACAAGCTTGCTATTGGAAGCTGGAGACTGTAAATTGCCTACCCAGGTCAAAAATGACATATGTTTCCTTCTGTTTACATGAGCTATAGTACTATCTGCGCACTTTTTAGCGATAGATTTACAACCTAGTGCTGAAGCGGTCGACCTCGGCAATCTTCGAGATTCGTACTGGCAATCTTTGAAACACAAACTATGAATCGCCTATGCATCGCTGTGCGACGCCTGGCGTACACTTTACGTACTAGTACTGTTGTTATTTACACAGCAAAGCCAAACTATAGAATTCACTCTAGGAATAAGATTCGCATCGAAAAATGTTATATAATGTTATATAATGTGTGTATGACACAGTTGTTGGCTTAAAATAACAAAGATTTAGAAAATTCATATCGATCGATCATATTATCGATTCATTCCAGATTTCATTTCCATTCAGTTGGCAGTACTAACGGAACCGGAAGTGCTCCCTCCTTACTCCTCAAACCGGTACACAAATCTTTCGCTAAAAGGTGCGCAGATAGTACGTGAATTGTCTCATGTTTACCTGTAATCATTCCTGTTTACAAATATGCCGCTGTAGCAATTTTTCTTCCTATTAGCAGACTTAGGGCTGAATGTTATTATTATTATTATTATTATTATTATTATTATTATTATTATTATTATTATTATTATTATTATTATTATCAAAAACGTCGCAATTGGTAAATATACCGGTGACAACGATCACTTACAGTATTGTGATAATAAAGTAAATTTAAAACATAATTACCCAACAACTACAACAACAAGAGTACAACAAGCAATTCCACGGAAAAAAATACTACAAAGAATACTACTAGTTTAACATTCTAAATCCAGCATCATCATACACAAATTCACACACAACTAAAGTATTTCCAGTGCTTAGCACTACGGCTTACAATTATATAGGTTGAGATTAACAGTACAATACTGTCATTTACAAATCCACACGTACCTTAAGTATTTCAAAATTTTAGACAATGATTTACTGTAGATTGAGCGGTCCAATTACTAACTATTATCTTAGCATTGTAAATACAGCACGTGCATAAACAAATTTACACACAGACCTACCTTAAATAATTCAGATGCCTTAATACTACAATTCACAGTAGGTTGAGCGTTGCATTAAAGTATGACACGATCACAATGAAATTTGTACACAATTTACAATTGTCAGTAATATGGAATTACATGTTTAATTCGGACAGACTTTTGGTATGGTTAGAAATCCGGTTAAGTAGCCTACTGGTTAGCTTCAGTTAGAAAATGGCGTTATCATTTTCTTTTTAAGTGTCTGCATCAGTATTAGGAAGTTGTTGATATATCAGTCTTGCTGGCCTGCGTTACACTTAAGTTAGTTACATATACATTTTTTTGCTGTTCGTTCGTTAGGCCTCTCGTGTGTGTTCGGTATTATTTTCTACAACTACACCTTGCAATTAATTAAAGGGCAGTTAACTTACATGATTGGCGAGTTGGCCATGCGCTTAGGGGCACCCAGCTATGAGCTTGCATCCGGGAGATGGTGGGTTCGAACTCCACTGTCGGCAGCTCTGAGGATGGTTTTCCGTGGTTTCTCATTTTTACTCCAGGCAAATGCTGGGGATGTACCTTAATTAAGGCCATGGGCGATTCCTTCCCACTCCTAGCCCTTTTCGATCACATTGTCGCCATAAGACGTACCTGTGTCGGTGCGACGTAAAGCAGCTTGTAAAAAAAGACTTAAGTGATTGTGTAAAACATGACAATCTACCACTCGTCCTCTTGTGGAAGATAAACGTGTATCCGTCAGTGATGTATAACTGTTTTTTTAGTTGCTTTACGTCGCACCGACACAGATAGGTCTTATGGCGACGATGGGACAGGGAAGGTCTAGGAGTGGGAGGGAAGCGGCCGTGGCCTTAATTAAGGTACAGTCCCAGCATTTGCCTGGTGTGAAAATGGGAAACCACGGAGAACCATCTTCAGGACTGCCGACAATGGGGTTCGAACCTCCTATCTCCCGAATACTGGATACCGGCAGCACTTAAGCGACTGCAGCTATCGAACTCGGTCTAACTGTTTCACTTTTCATTGGATTCGGTATCAGGAAGCCGAAATATTTAGAAACGAGTCTTTCACATGGCACCGGGGTTCACTCAGCCAAAAATTGGTAGGGGTTAATTCCCAGGGACAAGTGCGGCTGGGTATAAAAGTGGCCACTCTATCCTGCTTTATCTTAACTGTGTTCCGAATTTATGCCGTAACTGAGGCTACACCTCAGACCTTCACATTCTACCCGTGCAAGGGCCTCCATGACCTGTGTGGAGACGGCTGGTTTGCAGGCTCATGACGTGCACCTGCGCTGAGATTTTCAAAAAGCTTGTTGCCTATAAGTGAGGCAGGTCATCAGAACATTTTCACATCTTGCAGATCTTAAATAAGTTAAAGAAGATAATGTGGTGTTGTTGTTGTTGTTTGTTTGGATCATCAGTCCAGTCATTGGCTTGGTGCAGCGCTCCATGCCACCTTATCCTGTGCTAATCTTTTCATTTCTACGTTATTACATCCTACATCTATTCTAACATATTTGTCATATTCATACCTTGTTCTTCCCTCACCGTTCTTACTGCCTACACTTCTCTCAAAAACCATCTAAAGAAATCCTAGATGTCTAAAGATGTGTTCTAACGTTCTGTACCTTCCACTGGTCAGATTTCGCCACATCGTTCTTCTCTCGCCAATGACTCACTCTCTCTTCAACTCACCTTCAGCATTCTTCCGTAATACCACATTTCGAAAGCTTCTCTTCTCTTTCTTTCTGAACTAGTTTTCATCCATATTTCACCTCCATACAATGCCACGCTCAAGACGAAAGTCTTCAAAAAGATCTTTCTTAAGAAAGGTCTTCCTTGCTTGTGCGAGTCCGCAATTTATTTCCTCCATACTTCTGCCATTATTAGTTATTATACTACCTAAGAAACGACATCCAACTACTGACTTTAAGACTTAATTTCCTAATCAAATACTTCCTACATCACTTACTTCTTTCGACTACACTCCACTACTTTTTCTTTGTATTTTTACTTATTTCCATCATGTACTTCTTCTCTGAGACTGTGTCCATAATATAAGATAATATGACGATATATTTTAAAATGTTCAAACCAACATACTGAATTAACAGTTCCTTAAGACTCCAGACCTATCAAATATTACACCATTGTAAGAACATAATTTCAATTTTCAGCAATTAAGTCACCAGATGGTCCTGAAATGAAAATCAGGAGTGTTGCTCTACGTGGCATGCTTCAGATTGAACTTTGGATGAGTAGCGTGACAGAATGGATGTTTGGATTATTTTGAGGTAAACACACACAGTTTCGACGAAAAACAAAAAAATGCCCTCTAGAAAGTACCTTTTAAAAGTGACGAACTGCAAACGTATCAGGAGGAAGATCTCATATCTTGGATTGAAACTGCCTGCGTGTCATATTAGCGAAATGTAATTGAAAAATATCAAGCTGATATTCCACAATTTATGGTAGATCAACAGAGTAGGTCATCTTCAAGGTAAACATCCTCCTGAAACGAAAGTGGTCAACTATACCTCTCCCCTTTTCAGAAATTTTAAAAACAGCAAAATAGTTTCATAGGACGTTGCTGCAAATGTTACTTTGCTACAAAAAGCTGATCTAAATATTGTTTTCTTTCTTTCTTAATCCGTTTATCCTGGAGCGTGAGACTTTGGGTCGGGGAACACAACTGGGAAGGGAGACCAGTACCTCCCCCAAGCAGTCTCACCTGCCGTGTAGGGGGGGGGGATGGATGATTGGAAGGGATAGACAAGGAAGAGGGAAGGAAGCGGCCGTGGCTTTCAGTTAGGTTCCATCCCAACATTTGCCTGGAGGAGAAGAAGGAATCCACGGAAAACCGCTTCGAGGATAACTGAGGTGAGAATCGAATCCCCTCCCCTCTACTCAGTTGACCTCCCGAGGCTGAGTGGACCCCGTTACAGCCCCCGTAACACTTTTCAAATTTCGTAGCAGAGCCGGGAATCGAACCCGGGCCTCCGGAGGTGGCAGCTAATCACACTAACCACTACACCACAGAGGCGGACATATAGTGTTTTACTTATGTTTACGAGCCCGCTGGTGTAGGGCTAGCGTGCCTGCCAGATGCCTTGAGTTCGAAACCCTCAGTTCGTAACTAAAATATCTGAACCTAACGGCTGGAACGGCGTTCGCTCAGCATCTTGAGACCAGCTGACGTAATGTCTGATAAGACAGGCAGCGGATCCGGTCAAAAAGCCAGAGAATACCACTGAGAAAGTCATTAAACTCGGGTATTTTCAGGCCATCTGGCAGGGTAGCAGTCACCTTGGCAGGCCAGCAACATAAAAGCTCTTGCGACAAGGGTTTGCTTTATTGTTTGTTTATTGCCTTTCTACAGTATACTCCGTATATTAAAGAGGCAACACGGAAAGGAGTAACAGTTACCATATATTTTGATCTAAGTAGTGGCCCATCAAATTTTATATGCTAAACCCATTACCGCAATAAATTCGTCGTGGGCCACAGTTTTGAAAATCGCTGTTCTCGAAGGATTTTATTTTATGGTCATCCGACAGGTAGTGTGCTAACTCGTCTACACAGCAATGTCATGGAGAAACAAATCGTAGCATGACCTGTTCTATGCCAGTAGGTTTCTGTGTGCTTGATACAAATTGCTAGTTCATTATTTATTGACGGCGATTTTAAGCCTCCATGACTTAACTGAACTACGTATTTACAGAAAGTTATTAATTAAGCCTTGCCGAGACAGTTTCTAACAGACATAGTGCACATATAACCAAACTCTAATTCATCACTGAAGTATCAGAATTCCAGTATTCAAATAATTTTATACAGTACAATGCCTCTCGTTGGGGTAAGTTCTAATGCCAATATTATTCACATCTAGAAGGTGCAGTGTAGCACAGTTAACATTGGTCATCGGCTCCATGTGCTTTATGAGAATGTGAAATATATTTTATAATCTATGTTTCCACGTTATTCTTACAGCTAGGTGAGCACATAATTGAATCGAGGTCAGTTTTGTTGAAGATTTGTCATTGCCCGATACTAAGCCACAATAGGCAACGAATCCTTTTTCATTTAAAATTGATTTTACGTCGCACCGACACGGATAGGTCTTATGGCGACGATGGGACAGGAAAGGGCTAAGAGTGGGAAGGAAGCGGCTGTGGCCTTAATTAAGGAATAGCCCCAGCATTTGCCAGGTGTGGAAATGGGAAAGAACAGAAAATCTTCTTTAGGGGATACTGACAGTGGGGCTCGAACTCACGACCTCCAGAATGCAAGCTCGCAGCTATGCGCCCCCTAACCGCGTGGCCGTCTCGCTCGCTGCTATTGGTTTAACGTCGCGCTATCACATGAAAGGTTTTCAGCGACGGAATTATGGGAAAGGGCTAGGAATGGGAAGGTAGCGGCCGTGGTACACACTCCGCATTTGCCTGGTGTGAAGATAGGAAACCACGGAAAACCATCTTCAGTGCTACCTATGATGGGATTCGAACCTACCATCTCCCGAATGCAAGCTCACAGCTACGCGACCCTAACCGCACGATCAACTCGCTCGGTGCGAAGGGCTGAATGCTGGAACGGTGTCCACCAACTGAGGACCTTGCTCATATGAGGGGCAGAGTAGCCCGTAGCAAAAGCCAAGCAACACGGCCACGCTCCTATTTCTGGCTGGACGGCAGTCATCTTCATAGACTTATACCTTTGATGGGCTTGTTTTTGTTTCATTTTGTTGTAGGTAGACTCAAACCCAGGAACATGTTTCTGTGTAGAATTTTAACATTTTCAAGTTTCTAGGATTCCTGAAGAGGGAACTAACCTGATCGAACCAAGTAACCTAAAAAATAAGCCTTTCTTTCCTCACATTTACAACACAATTCCCTGACAGAAATACGTAAAAAGGTAGATGGGTAGGAAAAATATACGACAACGGTATTTCATCAGTGTGCTGTGTTGGTTTGTAATAATTGCACCACCGAGCTCGATAGCTGCAGTTGTTTAAGTGTGGCCGGTATCCAGTATTCGGGAGATAGTAGGTTCGAACCCCACTGTCGGCAGCCCTGAAAATGGTTTTCCGTGGTTCCCCATTTTCACACCAGGCAAATGCTGGGGCTGTACCTTAATTAAGGCCACGGCCGCTTCCTTCCCACTCCTAGCCCTTTCATGTCCCATCGTCGCAGTAAGACCTATCTGTGTCGGTGCGACGTAAAACAACTAGCTAAAAAATAATTGCACCACAGTCATTTCATCCGTAGCACAATTCGTTCTACACTATCTTGTCAACATTTACTTTTCTCGCACAAAAAATACGATGTCGTCCGCCAATCTGTCTCCAATTCGGTGCACGTACTGACGATTAGGAGGCACAAAGCCAAGTATAAAATTACAAAATTGTTTTTTATGGAGTCAAAAAATCAAACTGCAAAGAGAAATTTGAAGCTGAAATTTACATCTTATGGTATCTCAACAAATGACTAACTACTTCACTTCAGTAAATGTATTGTGAGCAGTGTTTCCCAGAATGAGAATTCGTGGCAACCGTTCTCACTTCACGCAAGGTATTTGAGTATTGACTGTAACCAATTGCATAGTGAATGATCATTACTTTTAACAATTAAACTGTATCAGTCAATATATCAATATATATTGAGAACCTCTTAAATACCAGGTGGGCAAAATAATGCTGGCCCGGAAAATATTTGCAATAGGACTGACGCGGGATTGAACCTCGTTAAACCCTAGAACTGCGGACCGTCTTCCAGGAAGACGCTGTGCTGTTTGGTCAAGTGCGGTCGTCTCCCTGGGAGACGGTCTGGGAATTCCAATATAGTACTACTGCTAGCCAACACATGGCACTAATTTCAAGCCATGTTGGTTCCCGATGCTTTTATCTTTCGTAGCGGAAGCCTTTGGCAAACAAATGACAATATGCAGTCTATTATTTGGCTGCAGAAGTGGAAGTACTTTCATGTTGACATTGAGGTTGCATTGAGCAAAATGGCAGCCAACTATATGGACGACTCAGAAATTGAGCGCTTGATTTTTGACGATTCGTGTGATAGTACTGACGATGACAGTGATTATTGTATGGATTCGTATGAAGATGAAGATGGTGAAAGCAGTGGAAGTGATACCGGCGAACAGGATGTCCCGCAAGTTATGGAAATCCCCCTCAATGCAAGCGATAGTGATCATGTTCCTACAGACAATGTAAACATGCCTACTGTTAGCCGTGAAGGCGTAAGTGTGAACTGGACTGATATACAACCCGATGAAAGTGATTTTCCAGGTAACAATGTACCATTTGTCGTTCATCATCCCGGCCCTGTGAACTTGCCTCCCCGTAATTCAGCGCCGATTATGTACTTCAATCTGTTTCTCACACTGGGTTTTTGGAGACTTCTCGTTGAAGAGACTAACAGATATGCTGATCAATATCTACATAAATTAGGTGTTCTGCAAAGAAAGAGTAGGTTTCGTTTGTGGCCTGAAGGTGGTGTGAATATTGCACAGTTGAAACGTTTTATTGGACTTGTTCTCAATATGGGTCTACTAAAGAAGAAGAATATTTTTCGTTATTGGAGTACACAATATCCCAGTCAGGACACACCCTATTTTAGAAAAGTAATGCCCCGTGACATGTTCTTGCTCATAAATAGATTTTTCATTTAGCAGACAACAGCTGTAGCAAGAAACCAGGTGATCCAGGATATGATCCCCTGTTCAAAACTAGGCCTGCAATTGATCATTTCAATGCATGTTTCAAAAGACACTACATTCCTGGAAAAGTTCTAAGTATTGATGAAACATTAGTAGGTACAAAGAATAGGTCTAAATTAATACAATATTTACCTAACAAACATCATCATCAGTGGGGCATAAAACTCTTCAAGGTATGCGAGCCTGGTTCGTATTACACTCTGCAGTTCAGTGTATATTCGTCTGTCAAATCTGGGGGCCCAAAATCGAGTGGAAAAGGTTTAAGTTTTGATGTCGTAATGAATTTACTGAATTCCTTAGGAAATATATTTTGGAAGCGGTATCATATAATTGTTGACAACTGGTACACATCTATTGAGCTAGCTTTCGCTCTTTGGGAGAAGAAAACTCTACTCACAGGTACAGTTCGCAGCAACAGAAAAAATCTTCCTGGTGCGGCAAAGAATTTAAAATTGCAACCAGGACAAATTTTGTATAAAATAAGTGGTCCTGTGTTGTTTTGTGCATGGAGAGAGAAAAAATCACAGAAGAAACCCCTGACAGTAATTTCTACAGCATGTCCAGCGATAAATAATTTAGTGAAACGTCGTTCATCCAAAGGGGCAGAAATTTCTATGCCAGCAGTGGTCAGCGAATACACAACAGGAATGAGGGGAGTTGATGTATCTGATCAGAAGATTGATCATGTATCCTCAGAGCGGTCTAGTCATAGGAACTGGTACAAACATTTTTTTTTCCACTTGATAGACATGGCAGTGTTGAATTCATATGTTTTGTACAGTAAAAACACCGATGACAATGTTCTAATGCCTAGGTATGATTTTATGGTGCATCTTATAGAATCACTGTGTAGTGCTGACAATGAAGAGGATGATATCCCACTAAACGCATCTGTGAATTCCCATACAATTGAAAAGTTAGGAAATAAACGTCAGCGAAAGTGTGTGGTGTGGAATAATGGAGATAGCAAAAAGGTAAGAAGATCTAATTATGGATGTTTGAGTTGTAATGTTGGTATTTGTTTAGGGTGTTACAAACACTTTGATCATAATACAGGCAGAAAGAAACTGACATAAGGAAAAGGCAGAAGGTGTATTTCTCATGTATGTGCAAAATCGAGAAATGTCATATTTTAAAAACAATTTTCTATTTCTGTAATTAACAGGAAAATTTTAAAGCTGATTTTTGAAATAGTAAACAAAAACTGTGAACTTTTCATTTATGATGTCTCTGATATACATTTAACTTGGCAATATGGTTTTCTAGAGCAGAAAAGTCAATATATTTTTTTATAATTTTTTTCATAAAATATGTTTTATCATTATTTCAAACGGATGACTCTGAATGATTCATCTCTATCAAAATAATAAAGAACAGTCTTTCAGCTTTCTATTGATGTATGATAAGTTATATTTTATGATTACAGTTCGCTTACAGGGAATTTGCTGCAGCACTTGACAGGTAAACCTGCAGCAGTTCTAGGGTTAATGAACCTCACAGAAAATGCTGAAAATGGCCTCACCTGAAGAAATGAGAAACTGGGGATCCAAAAACCTGACTAAACTTTATTCAGAAGCCACCTGCAGAACTCGACAACCGAAGGTTCGTCTGGACGCTTTAACTCGTCCACAACAGTAAATTTGTACGGATACAGATGCAGGTCTTTTTCGATAACGTTTCTCAACGAAGATCTCTTAATTCCCACTATAATAATTATAATTTCGTCTGGCTATTTCTAGCCGAGTTCAGCCCTTGTAAGGCAGACCCTCCGACGAGGGTGGGCGGCATCTGCCATGTGTAGGTAACTGCGTGTTATTGTGGTGGAGGATAGTGTTATGTGTGGTGTGTGAGTTGCAGGGATGTTGAGGACAGCACAAACACCCAGCCCCCGGGCCATTGGAATTAACCAATTAAGGTTGAAATCCCCGACCCGGCCGGGAATCGAACCCGGGACCCTCTGAACCGAAGGCCAGTACGCTGACCATTCAGCCAACGAGTCGGACTTAATTCCCACTTGAACAGATAAACGGCGTTGCGATATAGCCGGACTTGGTTCCCGGCTTTCCTTCACTCGAGTATTGTTTTCTGGTTTTCGAACTTTTTTAGGGTGTTTTCATTCACCACACAGCCTGTTTCACGCCATTTTGCCACTAAGTTTTGCATTGCAGAATTTTCCGGAGATTTCACCAAAACACTTCCAGTCTTAAACTCTTACGCAAACAGTTCCACACAGGTTTTCCACCAATTGTGCTTCATATAACACTCGACAAAGAACACGCGCTGTTTTATCGTGAGTACCATTTTGTATTGCATTCGACTGGTCACTAAACACGTCTGCTCATCCGAAACGTAATAACATAGCGAAATACTCTGGAGATGCGGGAGATGCGCATTCGCAGACATGTGACAGCAACCGATTGGTGCATCGAAATCACGGTTTCCAGCATTTCCTGTGATGGGCAGTTCCTGTTCCTTTCTTCATTAACATGAGTCATTTCCGCGCGAATCTTATAAATATTTTCCCGGTCAGTTTTATTTTGCCTATCTTGTTGTAGATTGCTCGAAACTCAGGACAATGTCGGAATGGAAAGGAGTCTAACATATTTCTTTCAGACTGTTTTATGTTGAGTGTTTTTGAGAACGAATAATGAAAGTAACAACGTTGCTTAGTGTTGTGTATTAAGAGAGATATTTCACACACACGAAACAAAATTTTATTAAAGGAGAATCGCAGTGATACAGTATTGCGAAATATGTGCCACTTGCACATTTAACTCAAAGTCCAGCTTCTGCTGAAGGAAAAGTCTTTTCACAGAACGGACGGTTTTGTCACATAAATAGATTACTACAACACGTGAGATATACACAATTTTTATACGTTGCCAGTACACAAACTAAAGCGAAGACTCGCTGAACGAGAAATGTTGCATAGTAACTGACTTGCAAAGTCGAAGAGCTGAAGATTTGAGAATGTAAAGTTTGGAGAGATGTCAGCGAGTCTAGATGTAGAAACCTCACGAGCTAGCTCCCGTCTACCTGTTCAGTAAGCTGCTTATACAGAGCATCCTCCGCGCTTCTGAACTAAGGTGTAGGTAGCCGTTGGACGATTCACTGCCTTCTCCCCCGGCCCACTCGCTTATATAGGGTCTCGAGTGGTGACGTGGAGTGTTAGCTGGTCGCCAAGCCAGCTCTGCCGTTGCGAACTGGATACCAGACACGCTGTACGTGAGATTCGAATACTGGCACAACCACACCCTCCTTTCCTAACTTCGCTGGTATGGCGTGGGGCGACGGTGGCTGCGGCGTCGGCGATGTTGAGGTGGAGAGTTCGCCCAATTTTTTGTGGTGGCGAGAGGCTGGTCTATTCTAGGCAAGCAAGGTTTCCCCTGAAAAGAACCCATACCAATTAGTTGGTCCAAAGCACGGTCCGCGATAGCTTGCCTCTGGGGTGTTGGAGAGTCCACCTCTGGCGCTGCATGGAAGCGTCGGCGCAGATAATTTTGATGCCGATGGATGGTTCTGTGCTCCGTATGGACCTGATATTACCTGGCTCCAAGGATTTGGAGAATGGTACCCGGGACCCAGGCTGGATGTTGCCGAAAAGTCTTGGGGAAAACTTTATATCTCCGGGCTGGAACTTCGTGGAACGGGGCGACTGCTTTTCAAGAAGGAGCTGTAACAGAGAAAGTAATGTTCTGTGAGGACGTCCATGTCGTTTTGGGGCTGGGCTGATGTTGTCGTTGCCAGGGATCGTCCTTAGGTGGCCAACAGCTGTAGTAAGGCTTGTTCCTTGTTGATGCCAGTGTGCAGAGCTTTAAGCACTTCTTCGAAGGTCTACACAACCCGTTCAGCTTCATTGTTGGACTGAGGGTGAAGGGGAGGTGCTATTTTGTGGTGTATACCATTATTCCTGCAGAAATCTTGAAAGTTGGCAGACACAAACTGTGGACCGTTGCCAGAAATAATAGTATGAGGTAAGCCTTCTGAAGTAAAGATTTTCTGTAAGTCACTAACAGTGGCTTCTGTGGTGGTCGAATGCATTTCTACCACAAAAGGGAAATTAGACATGTCATCGATGGCTATGAACCACATAAAATTCAGGAATGAGTCTGCGTAGTCTGTAGGTACTCGTTCCCATGTTTTATTTGCTGAAGGCCATGGAGGGAAATTGGAAGGTGGCTGATTTTGATGTTGACACGTGTCACAATCTTGGATGAGACGTTCACTCTGTTTATCAATACCAGGCCAGTAACAATGGTGACGAGCCAACTGTTTGGTACGAACAATGCCCCAATGTCCTTCGTGTAGTAGATTGCGGACTGATTGTTGAAGACTATGCGGAATGAGGATTCGGACATGAATGCCGGTCTGAAGAAGGTGAACACCTTAGCGGACCGATAGGCGATTCTGCACCTTGTAATATGATTGTAATTGATCATAGAGCTTCTCCGTCTGGGGCCATCGATTACGAACGTAAGTTATGAGTTGAGCAAGAGTCTGTTCACTGTCAGTGTTCTTCGCGACTTTACGAGCGTCTATCGGGAAAGTGGAGACTGCGTCCTTTAATTCGATGTCCAATTCCAAGCACTCTGTTTCTTGGGACGCAAAGGTATATCCGGGCCTGACGGAAGACGAGACATGGCATCAGCGTTGGAAAGTTGAGTAGTACTGCAGTACTTGACTTGATACGAATATTCCGAGAGGAATAGCGATCACCTCTGAAGTTTGCGGAGAGTGTGCTCCGGAACCTTGTGTCCAGGGTTGAACAATTGTACAAGAGATTTATGATCTGTTCGGATCAGAAAATGGTTGCCATAGAAATATTCATGAAAACGGCGAATACCATAAACGATAGCTAAGGCCTCTTTCTCAATTTAGGAGTAGTTACGGTGATGCTTATTCAATGTCTTAGAAGCAGAAGCTATGGGACGTTCTTGTCCATTGTCATCTTTCTGAGGTAAGACTACACCTAAACCGTAATTTGAAGAGTCTGTGGCGAGCGTCACAAGCTTGCTTGGTTGGAAATTTGACAACTTTGTAGCTTTCATTAAGGCTGTTTTTATGTTATGATATACTTCTTGACAGTGCTTTGACTATAGAAACTTAATGCTCTTCTTTAGCAATGCATTAAGGGGAGCTGTTACTGATGCGAAGCGGGGGACAAACTTGCTGTAATCGTCGCCATAAGATCTATCTGTGTCCGTGCGACGTAAAGCAACTAGCAAAAAAGAAAAAAATAAACTTGCTGCAGTAGTTAGCTTTGCCTAGTAATGATTGCAGTTTCTTGATATTCGGGGGCAAAGGCATGTTAAGAATTGCTGCTACGTTAGTCTTGATAGGGCGTATACCGTGCTTGTCAATGATGTGTCCTAGGTATTGGACTTGCGAACGGGAAGAAGTACATTTCTCGAGCTTGGGATGCAAGCCGTTCTCTTGTAATTTAGTCAGCAAGAGTCAAAGATTGCTCATATTATCCTGGTGATCTTTGCCTGTCACTTTTATGTCATCCAAATAGTTCGCACAACCAGGGATCGGGCCCGTGATCTGCTACAAGTACCTCTGAAATATTGTCACAGATGGAGCTACGCCGAAAAGAAGTCTCTGGAACTGCAGAAGGCCTAAAGGCATATTCAAAGCAAGGTACTGCTTCGATTCTTCATCTAGAGGAAGTTGCAGATAGACATCCTTCAGGTCTACCTTTGAAAAGTATTGTCCACCTGACAACTGCTGAAAATGTTTCTCCGGACGGGGAATAGGAAACACGTCGGTTTCCAGTTGACTGTTTATATTCAACTGGAAACCCATCGATTAAAACGAACAGGGGAGACAGTTCCTTCGTTTTGTCATCGTGTTTACTCTTTTTTTTTGCTATTTGCTTTACGTCGCACGGATACAGATAGGTCTTATGGCGACGATGGGATAGGAAAGGCCTAGGAAGTGGAAGGAAGCGGCTGTGACCTTAATTAAGGTACAGCCCCGGCATTTGCCTGGTGTGAAAATGGGAAACCACGGAAAACCATCTTCAGGGCTGCCGACAGTGGGGCTCCCGATTACTGCATACTGGCCACAATTAAGCGACTGAAGCTATCGAGCTCGGTCGTATTAACTCTTGATGAATCTGCTCTTTAAGAGGTAACGGAACCGGATGTGCTCGAAATAAAAAAATACGGAGAGTAGCTCCTTACTTCAAATGTATGTGAGCCGTAAACCCTTGAGCTGTACCTAAACGAGAGTCAAATGCGGCAGGAAATTAATCTAGGAGCTGAGTTACGTCGGTAGTGGGCTGCAAGTCTGAAAGGATATTAACTCCATCATGAAGTTGGAAACTAAACAAATTGAACAGATCCATTACCGTAATAACAGAGGAGTTATAGTTATTAACTACTAGTAACGGTATATGGCGGTGAATGCCTTTGTAGTCAGCGGAAATGCAGATCTGACCTTTAGTGTCAATTTTCCGTAATGAGTTGACGTCGGCTGCTGAACACGGAGGTTCTCCAAGGTGATGATATGTCGCTACATCAATGATAGAAATGGGAGAGCCAGTGTCGAGCTGAAAATCTACAGATTGCTGGGGAAACATAAGAGGAATAATAATTTTCCTTCAATCCTTAGTACGAACAACCAGGTTAAGTTGATCGATATCCATCCCATTTTGGTCTGTTCCCCTGGAAGTCTGATTGACTGAGTGGGACTTGCTACAACAAACTGTTCGGATGTGGCCTTTTTCCTGACAATTCGAACAAATGGCCTTGAAGAATCGGCAATCACGCCGAGCATGACACTTATGACATCCGCGACAGGACTGTAAGTTGCTCGTAAACTGTTGTTGACTATGCGTAGCACGCTGAGTTAAGTTGGCTTCCCGCGATGATTACTCTTCGCTAGCCTTCCGACCGGGAGACAACTTGTATGTTACGTTGACGCGTAAGCTGAGCTATCTCACCAATCTGAGTGATTTTCACGGTAGTCCGTTCCCTCACCTCATATACGGTTGTCAAACGCTGAACATCTTCTAAAGGTGGGTTACTGTGTTTGACAGCGTCAAAGAGGACCTTGTCTTCACGAGTGTGTAATATGACCATATCATGGATGAAGGAAACAGCGTAACTTCTATTACAGTCTGGTTTCTCGCGATGGAATTTGCAAGTTTAAGCAATGCCACGTAATTCTGCAATCCAATCTTTATGGGCCTGTCCTGTGTTCATGCGGCATTGGAAGAATTTATATCTTGCTGTTACGATGTGTGGATTTTTCGTGATGTGTCCCGTTAAACTAGCTATTGGGCAAAAAGAACCTCGAAGATGTTGTCTTCAAAACTCAATTTCCGAAGTAATTCATAGGTCTCGTTGCCGACCGAACTGAGGAACGGGACTTGCTGGCGCACTGCGTCCTGAATACTGTGACGAATAAAAAGCTGCTGGAGTCTAGAATAATAGAAACAGTTCGGATGTGGCCTTGTTTCTCACAGTTCGAACACATGGCCTTGAAGAATCCCCAGTCCCGCCAAGCATGATACTTATGACATCCGCTTGACGATTGTAAGTTTCTCGTAAACTGTTGTTGACTATGCGCAGCACGCTGAGTTAAGTTAGGCTTCCCGCGATGATTCGCTGAGCAGTGAATATCCATAATCAGCAAAGGCTGTTTGCTGCTGAACAATGGCTGTTTGCTTCTGTTGTATTTGTTGCAAGATAGCTTGCAGTGGAGTGGGGTTTGACATGTTGAAGAAATAATGTCATAAGCCCAAATTGGCAGGTATACTCCGAGAAAATACCGAACGATGAACTGTACTAAAAGTCCGATTGCTAAAAGTGCAGTGTCTGAACGGTGTTGTATAGCACACGTCTGATGTCAGTTTCGTGTTGTACTGGCAGAGGACTGATTTTGCTGTACGAACATTTCCTCGTCGCCAGTTTCGTGGTGTGTATTAAGAGAGTTATTTCACACAGACGAAACAAAATTTTGTGTGTGTTGAGTCATCAGTCCATAGACTGGTTTGATGCAGCTCTCCATGCCACCCTATCCTGTGCTAACCTTTTCATTTCTACGTAACTATTGCATCCTACATCTGCTCTAATCTGTTTGTCATATTCATACCTTGGTCTACCCCTACCGTTCTTACCAACTACACTTCCTTCAAAAACCAACTGAACAAGTCCTGGGTGTCTTAAGATGTGTCCTATCATTCTATCTCTTCTTCTCGTCAAATTTAGCCAAATCGATCTCCTCTCACCTATTCGATTCAGTATCTCTTCATTCGTGATTCGATCTATCCATCTCACCTTCAGCATTCTTCTGTAACACCACATTTCAAAAGCTTCTATTCTCTTTCTTTCTGAGCTAGTTATTGTCCATGTTTCACTTCCATACAATGCCACGCTCCACACGAAAGTCTTCAAAAACATCTTTCTAATTCCGATATCAATGTTTGAAGTGAACAAATTTCTTTTCTTAAGAAAGCTCTTCCTTGCTTGTGCTAGTCTGCATTTTATGTCCTCCTTACTTCTGCCATCGTTAGTTATTTTACTACCCAAGTAACAATATTCATCTACTTCCTTTAAGACTTCGTTTCCTAATCTAATATTTCCTACATCACCTGCCTTCGTTCGACTGCACTCCATTACTTTTGTTTTGGACTTATTTATTTTCATCTTGTACTCCTTACCCAAGACTTCATCCATACCATTCAGCAACTTCTCAAGATCTTCTGCAGTCTCAGATAGAATAACAATATCATCGGCAAATCTCAAGGTTTTGATTTCCTCTCCTTGGACTGTGATTCCCTTTCCAAATTTCTCTTTGATTTCCTTTACTGCCTGTTCTATGTAAACATTGAAAAGGAGAGGGGACAAACTGCAGCCTTGCCTCACTCCTTTCTGGATTGCTGCTTCTTTTTCAAAGCCCTCAATTCTTATCACTGCAGACTGATTTTTATACAGGTTGTAGATAATTCTTCGTTCTCGGTATCTGATCCCTATCATCTTCAGAATCATAAATAGCTTGTTCCAATCAACATTACCGAATGCCTTTTCTAAATCTACGAATGCCATGTACGTGGGCTTGTCCTTCTTGATTCGATCCTCTAAGATCAGACGTAAAGTCAGGATTGCTTCACGTGTTCCTACATTTCTTCTGAAGCCAAATTGATCTTCTCCCAACTCAGCTTCAACTTGTTTTTCCATTCTTCTGTAAATAATACGTGTTAAAATTTTGCAGGCATGAGATACTAAACTAATGGTGCGGTAGTTTTCACACCTGTCAACACCGGCTTTCTTGGGAATAGGTATAACAACATTCTGCCGAAAATCAGATGGGACTTCTCCTGTCTCATACATCCTGCACACTAAATGAAATAACCTTACCATGCTGGTTTCTCCTAAGGCAGTCAGTAATTCAGAGGGAATATCATCAATTCCAGGTGCCTTGTTCCTATTTAGGTCACTCACAGCTCTGTCAAACTCTGACCTCAAAATTGGGTCTCCCATTTCATCAGCATCAACAGCCTCTTCATGTTCCAGAACCAAATTATCTACATCTTCACCTTGATACAACTGTTGGATATGCTCCTGCCATCTTTCTGCTTTGTCTTCTTTCCCTAGAAGTGGCTTTCCATCTGAGCTCTTAATATTCATGCACCTAGATTTCCTTTCTCCAAAGGTTTCCTTGATTTTCCTGTATGCAGCATCTACCTTTCCCAGGACCATACAGCCTTCGACATCCTTGCACTTCTCCTTCAGCCATTCTTCCTTAGCTACCTTGCACTTTCTATCCACTTCATTCTTTAGTCGCCTGTATTCTTTTCTGCCCTCTTCATTTCTAGCATTCTTGTATTTTCGTCGTTCATCAATCAGGTCTAGTATCTCCTGAGTTATCCACTTATTCTTAGTTGATCTTTTCTTCCTTCCTAACATTTCTTCAGCAGCCGTACTGACTTCATTTTTCATAACTCTCCACTCTTCCTCTATTGTGGTTCCTTCGGGCTTTTCATTTAGTCCTTGTGCAACATGTTCCTTGAAACAATCCCTCACACTCTTTTCTTTCAACTTGTCTAGATCCCATCTTTTTGCATTCTTTCCTTTCTTCAATTTCTTCAACTTCAGATGGCATTTCATGACCAACACGTTGTGGTCAGAGCCCACGTCTGCTCCTGGGAAAGTTTTGCAATCCAACACCTGGTTTCTGAATCTCTGCCTAATCATAATGAAGTCTATTTGATACCTTCTAGTGTCTCCAGGTCTCGTCCACGTATACAGCCGTCGTTTGTGGTGTTTGAACCAAGTATTGGCAAGGACTAAATTATGATCAGCGCAGAATTCAACCAGCCGACTTCCTCTTTCGTTCCTTTGTCCCAATCCAAATTCTCCTACTGTACTACCTTCTCTTCCTTGGCCTACCACTGCATTCCAGTCTCCCATCACAATTAGATTCTCGTCACCTTTTACATATTGTATTAAATCTTCTATCTCCTCATATATTCTTTCAATTTCTTCCTCATCCGCTGAGCTAGTAGGCATATAGACCTGCACTATTGTGGTGGGCATTGGTTTGGTGTCTATCTTGACGACAATAATTCTTTCACTATGTTGGTCGTAGTAGCTTATCCGCTGCCCTATTTTCTTATTCATTATAAAACCAACTCCTGCATTTCCCCTGTTTGATTTCGTGTTTATAATTCGGTAGTCGCCTGACCAAAAATCCTGTTCTTCCTGCCAACGTACTTCACTTATACCAACTACATCTAACTTTAGCCTATCCATCTCCCTTTCCAGATTCTCTAACCTTCCACAACGATTCAAACTTCTAACATTCCACGCTCCGACTCGCAGAATGTCAGTATCCATCTTCCTGATGATCGCCCCCTCTCGTGTAGTCCCCACCCGGAGATCCGAATGGGGGACTAGTTTACCTCCGGAATATTTTACCCGGGAGGAAGCCATCATCAGTACATCATTCATACAGAGAGAGCTGCATGTCCTCGGGAGGTAGTTACGGCTGTAGTTTCCCGTTGCTTTCAGCCGTGTAGCAGTATCAACACAGCTAAGCCATGTTGAGTATTATTACAAGGCCGTATCAGTCAATCATCTAGACTGCCGCCCTTGCAACTACCGAAAGGCTGCTACCCCCCTTTCGATGAACCATTCGTTAGTCTGGTCTCTCAACAGATACCCATCCGATATGGTTGCACCTGCGGCTCGGCTATCTGCATCATTGGGACACGCAAGCCTCCCCACCGCGGCAAGGTCACATGGTTCGCAGAGGAGGAAACAAAATTTTATTAAAGGAGAATTGCAATGATACAGTATTGCGAAATATGTGCCACTTTCACATTAAACTCAAAGTCCAGCTTCTGCTGAAGGAAAAGTATTTTCCTAGAATGGACGGTTTTGTCGCATAAACAGACTACTACAAGAGTTGAGATATTGAAACGGGAATGCCCTGCGAGCATTCACGTTCATGTAATTCTTGAGGGGAACTCGCTAACACCCGACTGTATACATTCAAAACGAGCGCCGAGCGCGCAGGCATTGTGGGAGACAGCATGCAAACTAGCACTGCTCCAGAACGCCAGTCAAGGTAAAGTGACGTCACACCGAAAGTTCTCTCTTGTTCTATGGCATTTCATCATGAACGGAATGTAATATCATAATTTCGAGAACGTCGCCTTGTAGGCCTGAACAATAAATGCTGCTAGCCAAAATTTCATGTAAATCGACGGAAGGATGGCCGAGACATAATTTTTTCTAGATGCCCACATGCGCAACTTCACCGTCCAACCTTCGGCAATAAAAGGGAGTCGCCAGCCTTGAGTAAAGCAGTGTGCAGTATGCGGTGAGTGCGTGTGTCACTTAGTGTGTGTGTGTGTGTGCGTGTGTGTGTGTGTGTGTGTGTGTGTGTGTGTGTGTGTGTGTGTGTGCGAGCAAGCACATTGTCGCCTCGCTATACGGTTCGTTACTCTGTCCGGATGAGTACATGGGTTCGAAAGTGTTAGTGTTGAAAGCCTTCTCCGTGGACTTTGACTTTGCGCGTGAACGAAAGCTTATTTTCGTTTCTATCAGTCTGAAGAGCTGTGCAATTGTATTTCGTTTGTGGATTGTGAATTTAAAGAGACTGTACGTTTGAAACTGTGCTGTAGTTGTTTCCTCTACCATGTTAAGCTATCTCGTAAAATTGTGCCCTAGCGACTGAACAATTCTTTTACGAACAGTGGCACGTTATTTTGTAAAGAACAGTGCCTACGTTTTTTATTTCTTAAAGACTGTGTCTATCACTCCGCGTGAAAACAGTGTTTATATTTCCTAGCATAAACTGTGCCAACCTTCATTTCATTCAAAGACTATGTCAATTCCCCTCATAAAACTGTCTAATATTACGCCTCAGTGATAACCCTGCCTCTGAGAAATTACGACATAACAGAACTTGGACTGTCATAAACTGTTTCTTTATATTTTCGTAGAAGCCCTAATTCATTTCAACGAGAATGTGCGTGCTGTACTCATTGCATACAGTGCAGAGACTGTATCCAAAGAATTTAATTTATTTTTTTGAGATTGAGTGAAGTGCTTAATTATTGCATCTCGGAAGGTTCCAGATTGCTTTCATTATTTATTATTTCAAGTACGATGGTGCTTACTGCATTATTCTCACGGAACTGTGACTTTGATTTCATCTTTATTTCAAAAGTGCGTCCAACACCATTTACTGTGGAAACTATTCCAAAGTGCTTCGCCTTAATTCGCAGTGCGGTAGAAAAGTGTAGCACCAGATTCCCTTGACATTCTGTGCGGAAGTTCTTCATTTCTCCGTTCCTTAACAACTAATTCACGCTGCACGATCTGCCTCAGGTTCGAGTCGCCGTCAACGTCCAGTGCTGAGACAACACCAACGACGCGGGACGACGCCGACACCGCAGAACAACGTCTCCTCCACACCTTCAAGGGCAATCTCACAATACATCTGTAAAAGGTGATTTAATTCCTTTGCTTATCTCTTGAATAAACTGCAAGTTCCACTTTAATCATAAGTTTATTTCACTACCCTTCCCTCATAATCTCTAAGCATGAGCCGTACACGCCTTGACGTTATCCATGCTCTCCGAAAAATTGAAGTACGGGCGTTCCTGTTTCAATATATACAACATTTGCACGTTGCCAGTACACAAACTAAATGAAGACTCGCTGAAGGAGAAATGTTGCATACTAACTGACTTGCAGAGTCGGGGTGCTCGTTCAATAGCTGAAGATTTGTGAATGTAAAGTTTGGAGAGATGTCAGAGAGTCTAGAAGTAGAAACCTACAAGCTAGCTTCAGTCCACCTGTTCAGTAAGCTGCTTATATAGAGCATCCTCTGAGCTTCTGAAGTAAGGTGTAGCTAGCCGTTGGACGACTGACTGCCTTCTCCCTTGGCCCACTCGCTTATATAGGGTCTCGAGTGGTGACGTGGATTGTCAGCTGGTCGCCTGGTGAGTTATGCCGGTGAGAACTGGATACCAGCCGCGCTGCGTATGATTCGAATACCTGCACCACAACACTCAGTACCTTCCATTGAACTCAAAAGTATATTGGAACAACAGCTGACGCTATAAGTCGCTCTGAAAAGAAGCCTCACCCTGCGATTAGTTACACCTGGTGATGCATCGATGCACGGCAGCTACGAATATCAGAGCCTGTTTATGATAGTTCCCACCCTACCATTAAGTGGAAATAATTACGCTAGATTAGTAAAAGACTTGGTAGTACATTAACAACCTCATTCCTTTTGCCTGAAAGTAGCAATGTTATGCTGTGCATAGCCTGCATTATTACAAATGAAGAAAGCAGTGGTACGAAAATTCAGTTCAACAGGTTAGTCATTCAACATTTATTTTATTTTCATATCATTTGCATTCCAACTTTAATTGCATCGAGTGAGTTTACTTATTGCTCTCATTCATCAGATTCCTGCAAATCAGTTAAGCGAAAACTTACAGCGATATTGTCACGATGTTATGCATGTATGTTACAGATGTCCTTTCATACGTTCGGGGGTGTTAATTAAGTGAACAGTAGCTGTAAGATGAATGACTTGGAAACCAACTCAATACAATTATTTAAATAGTGAGCACTTTCCTGAGGAGTGATACATATTTGGGGGAATCTGCAATAAACTTCTCCTTATGTACAGTAATCAGACTTGTATTATTTGTATATTTTCAAGTTTCAAAGGTATTATATACAGTTGGGGCAAAAGTCATGACAACTAATTTTTTCTTGAAGATACCAGTCCGGTTGGAAAATTTGACATATACAGACGAAAGGATAAGGTGTTAACTACATGTGTGGACAATGAATAGCACTGAATTATCGTAACACACTAATTTATTACGGTAGTATACACGGCAATATGGCCTTCCCGGTGCAAAGGAATGACAACACAGTACGCATAAAGTTGGCATGACAAACCCGGGCCTAAAGACCCTCAAAGTAGTCCCCTGCTACTGACACCACACGCTGCCAATGATGTGGGAGGCGCTGAATACCATCTGCCTCAGCATTTGCCGCACCATGTGTGAATCGGGTCACCGGTTAGAGCACAGCATTAGCAATGTCCTCTCGTGTTGCAAACCGCCTACCACGTAGTGGTTCCTTAATCCTTCGAATGAGATCAAAGTCACAGGGCAAAATGTCGGGAGAGTACGGTGGATGCTGCAATTCTTCCCATCCCCAACGTCGCAGTAGCTGCCCTACACACTCTGCTTTATGTGGTTTTGCATTGTCGTGCAGGATTATTGTACTGTCCACAAGATCCGGACGTTTCTCCCGAACACCACGTCGTACCTGTCGCATCAGGGAGTCCCTGTAGTACTGTGCGGTCACTGTTCTGCCATGTGAAACGAAGTGGCAAAAAATGACACCCCTGACGTCATACGCGACGATCACCATCAATTTGACTGGGGAAGGATTCTGATGGACCTTCTGTCTCCTTGGTGATCCAGCATGTCGCCACTCCGCGGACTGACGTTTCAGTTCTGGTTTGTATGCCCTGGCCCAAAATTCATCGATGGCGATTATTCGTGACAAGAATTGATCGCCGTCCTGTTGCCAGCGTGCAAGGTGGTCGGAGCATATTGCATAGCGCACCCACCTTTGAACTTCCGTCAGTGCATGTGGTACCCACCGCGATGCGATTTTACGCAGTTGCAGCTCATTACGCAATATCCTGTGGACGGTGCGTTTCTCGATGCCACTTGCCCTCTCTAACTCTAGTAGCGTCCATCGTCTCTCTTCATCCAGGATTTGCTCGATGATGGCACGTACCACGTCGGTCCGCACACTGTTAGGTCGTCCCAAACGTTGCTCATCACTGGTTGACACACGTCCTTGCTGAAACTTTCCTACCCACTGTGCTACTGTACGGTATGGTAGGTCACTATTCCCAAGGGCTTCTACTAATTCACTGTGACATTCCATCGCATTTCTCGCTCGGAGAACGGCTATTTTGATGTAAGCACGCTGCTCAACACGGGTTACTTCCATCTCGCACGACACTCACAACTGACTGATTTCACAGCCTTCGCTGCGCTACTACCAGCTATCACAGAGCCATCTGTTGTTCTGCACATACACTATGCCTGCAGAACTTCCACACGACACATATACGTTTGTGATCCGTTCACATATATACAAGAAAAAATAGTTGCCATGACTTTTGCCACAATCCTCGTAATTTAATCAGTTTACCGTCCAGGGTTGGTTTCTCGCCCGGACTCAGCGAGGGATCTCACCACTGCCTCCTCCTGGAACATGAGACATTTGGTAGGAGATAAAACTGGAGAGGAGGACCAGTGCCCCGCCCAGGCGGCCTCACCTGCTATGCTGAACAGAGGCTTTGTGGGAGATGGGAAGATGAGAAGGAGGCGGCCGTGACCCTAAGTTAGGTACCACCCCGGCATTTTCCTCAGAAGAAGTGGGAAACCACGGAAAACCGCTTCGAAGATGGCTGAGGTGGGAATCGAAAACCCTCTACTCAGTTGACCTCCTGAGGCTGAGTGGACCCCGTTCCAGCGCTCGTACCGCTTTTCAAATTTTGTGGCACAGCCGTAAATCGAACCCGGATCTCCGGAGGTGGCAGATAATCGCATATACCACTACACCGCAGAAGCGGAGAGGTAAAATATTGTGTACCGTAAATGGTCGCATGTGTATTGAGATTATTATTATTATTATTATTATTATTATTATTATTATTATTATTATTATTATTATTATTATTATTATTATTATTATTATTATTATTATTATTATTATTATTTGCTTTACGGCCCACTAACTACTTTTACGGTTTTCGGAGATGTATTTGAGCACCTTCAAGTATCACCGCACTGATCCAGGATCGAATCTGCCAAGTTGAGGTCAGAAGGCCAGCGCCTCAAACGTCTAAGCCACCCAGCCCGATAATTACTATTATTTATCGACACGGCCACCTGTGGGCCACGTTTACACAATCTTCCATCTGTCACGCAGACTGATACCCTTCTCTTTACACTGCCGCAAAAGATTCTTTAGTCTTTTACTTCTTCTTGCGCGCTCTTCCACCAAGATGTTCCATGGCTTCGCATGTTGCTCTTCAGACGCATCCATCATTCCCGCGACTTTCTTCCTAAATGATGTTCTATCTTTTCAAATATCTTTTGGGTATTTATAATTTTTTTTCTACTACTTGTGATAACATTGTGCCATATGCCAAGACCTGGTGGGAGTAAAAAAATTAATGAACAACAGTTTAAAAGGCCGAGTGAAAATTCATCATGTAAGGTAATACCAGCCCTTTCGATTTCTTGAAAAAATATGTGTTGCTTGAAGTTATACAACAGATATTCACCTTAGATGTGATATAACTTCTATACATAATTAACTAATTGGTTAAAATTAGGTGAAAGGACTCTCATATAAAACTTGTATGTAAATGAACACGCCTTTTAAATGTGAGTATAAAGATGTTAAAATAGCCTATTTGAATCATATATTTGGACTCTTGTCAGGAAATTTCTCAGAAAGCAATATTTGTACCAATGGGCAAAATTAAGGTCTGAAAGTGTTAATCTATTAAATGTAAATTTTGATTCATAAATTTACGAGCTGACTGCAGTATTGAGAAATGAGGAGATGATCTCTATATATTCATAGTCTGTTGGTGGAACCAAGAGTTACTAAAGCTGCACCCGAAAGGAGATGTGTCATGAAGATTATGAAGATGAGGAGATTATGAAGATGAGGAGAAGGAGTTTGAGGAAGATGTTGACTTCTACTGTTTACTTGCTTTATTTCACCGTACCATTCTCTATTTCATCATGGCAGCTCACGTTCAAACAAGTCTTTATGCAAGCTATTTTTCCCGCTGGAATCACATTCTGGCCCACTGCAACGTTCCGCCTCATTGGATGCAATGTATAGCCTGGGCTGTCATCGTTCAACTGCTCACTTCATCACATGTTCGGAGCAGCAAGCAGTTATCTCTGTCAAAATCTAGCTGTAGGCGGATGCCTCAGTATGTGGTCTACAAACACATGCATTCAAATAACTTCATTTCCCGCAAAGTTCTTCATAAATTGTGTTCGGTTATTTACTTCTCAACTTTCAACATACTTCGAAGAGTTCTTAGACTTCCCGAGTACTCTTAGTAGTATACAGCAAATAAATTATACCACACACAAACGCACAAAAAACTTTGACTTGAAAGAATATTGTAAATGAGAATTCAAGAAAACTTTGTGATAGAGATTATATACTAAAGTTATGTCATTTTTCCAATGAATGGTGAAATAAATCATGTTCTCGAGGACCTAACAATGCACAGAATAAACTAATACAAAGTTGATAATGCAACTCTACTGTGCGCTTCGAAGTTCTTATGCTTTACTGGAATCTAATGACATAGACTACGTACGTATACACAGCCGGGCAGAATAGCTCGGACGGTAGAGCGCAGGCCTTCTCACTCCAAATTAGTAGGTTCGATCCTGGAACAGTCCGGTGGCATTTGAATGTACTCACATACACCGGCCTCATGTCGGTAGATTTACCTGCACATATAACAACTCCTGCAGGACAACATTCCGGCACCTTGCTGCCTCCGAAAACCATGAAACTAGTCAGTAGGACGTAAAATTATTATTATTATTATTATTATTATTATTATTATTATTATTATTATTATTATTATTATTATTATTACGTACATATAAACTATGCCCGTGTGAGATACATGACCCCCTCCCGCAGGGGTATCGGTTTTAAGGCACGCGATGTTGGTAAGGGATAGAGAATTAAAATTGCAGGACTCAGTAAGTGCTAACGGCAAAGACCGTTACAATTTATGATATTCTTGGTGAAATAAATAGTTAACGATGATGGAAAGAGTCAAAAGCTAAAGTAAAAACAATTCTTCAAGAAAATTGGGTGAGTGACAGAAAATCCCTAACTTCGCAGTTAATAGGTCGTGTTCGTTACCATAAACTCGAGTAGAAATGTTTTAAATTCCTTTATGCATGATAGCCGGGCTGAGACGGTCGAGACGCTCGCCTTCTGAACCCAACTTGACAGGTTCGATCCTAGCAAGTGAAAGAACTCCTGCGGGACCGAATTCCGTCACCACGGCGTCTCCGAAAACAGTAAAAGCAGTTAGTGTGACATAAACCCAGTAACATAATTATTATTATTTATTCATGAGAATTGATTCGATGCAGCACGTAGATGAAGTAGCCTTCGAAAGAAAATGAAAAGAAAATTATTAATGAATGGCAATAACCTTCAAGTCCGCTTCTGTGGTGTAGTGGTTAGTGTGACTAGCTGCCGCCACCCCCCTCCCCGGAGGCCCGGGTTCGATTACCGGCTCTGCCACGAAAATTTGAAAAGTGGTACGAGGGCTGGAACGGAGTATACTCTGCCTCGGGAGGTAAAATGAGTACAGGTGGGTTCGATAGCACCTTAGCCATCCTCGAAATGGTTTTCTGTGGTTTCCCATTTCTCATCCAGGCAAAAGCCGAGATGGTACCTAACTTAAGGCCACGGCCGCTTCCTTCCCTCTTCCTTGTCTATCTCTTCCAATCTTCACATCCCCCCACAAGGCCCCTGTTTAGCATAGAAGGTGAGGCCGCCTGAGCGATGTACTGGTCGTTCTCCATAGTTGTATACCCCGACCCAATGTCTCACGCTCCAGGACACTGCCCTTGAGGCTGTAGAGGTGGGACCGCTCGCTGAGTCCGAGGGAAAAACCAACCCTGGAGGCTAAACAGATTAATAAGAAGAATAACCTCCAAACGGTTAAAAATGAAGTTAAATTAGTTTAAATTAAGTCATGAAAATTTAGAGACTCAGGCAAAAAAAATGTGTATTTATCTCCTTCGAATGTAGATCTTTCGTGTAACACACCATAAATTAATTCATAATCTTAACTATCCTAAAAAAGCTTTACTTGACTCGCAGAAATGAGACGCTGCGCTGGTGAAGAATAGGATATCAACGTTAGGTCAAGATTGTATCAACGATGATTGGAAACAACGTCACAAAGAAAAATAGCAAATATCACTCTCTGAAAACATAGAATTATAAGCATGGAATAACTACAGCAAATTGCAAGGCAACTGTTTAAATATTTACGAATATCACAGTAGTCCCCATAGATACGTCCGACTCAATGGATAAATGGTTAGCGTACTCGCCTTTAGTCAAAGAGGCCCCGGGTTCGATTCCCGGGTGAGTCGGAGATTTTAACACTAATTGGTTAATTCCGATAGCTCGGAGGCTGGGTGTGTGTGTGTGTGTGTGGGTGTGTCGACTTCCGTATTAGAATTCATCACAGGTAGGGCCCCATCCTCACAAATGAGCAGGTTGCCTATAAGGTGTCAACTGAAATAATCTGCACTAGGCCTCTCCGGAGTCCACATGCTATTATTATTATAGACACAGTCAAAAGAACCAACCCAACGTTTCCACATTATTTGTCTTCAAATTGTGTCACTAGCAATTCTTCTTCTTCTTCCTCTTCTTCTTCTTATTATTATTATTATCATTATTATTATTATTATTATTATTATTATTATTATTATTATTATTATTATTATTATTATTATTATTATTATACTTTCCTAACACCTGTGCGGTCGCGGCTGCGAACTGTGTCGCAATGTACATTTGGTCCTGTTTTACGTCCGGATGCCCTTCCTGACGCCAAACCTGTATGGAGTGATGTATTCACTATTGCGTGTTCCTGTGGTGGTTGGCAATGTGGTGTGATGTCTGAATAAGAAGAGGAAAGTGTTGGGACAAACACAAACACCCTATTCACGAGCCAGACGAATTAATCAGACGCTATTGAAATCGCCGGTCCGGAGGGGAATCGAACCCGGGGCCCTTTCAATCAATCTATCAATCAATCAATCAATACTGATCTGCATTTACGGCAGTCGCCCAGGTGGCATATTCCCTATCTGTTGTTTTCCTAGCCTTTTCTTAAATGATTTCAAATAAATTGGAATTTTCCTGATCATCTCCCTTGATAAGTTATTCCAATACCTAACTCCCCTTCCTATAAATGAATATTCGCCCTAATCTGTCCGCTTGAATTTCAACTTATTCTTCATACTGTGATCTTTCCTATTTTTAAAGACACCACTCAAACTTATTCATCGACTAATGTCATTCCACGCCACCTCTCCGCTGACAGATCGGAACATACCACTTAGTCAAGCAGCTCGTCCTCTTTCTCCCTGTTCTTCCCAGCCCAAACTTTGCAACATTTTTGTAACGCTACTCTTTTGTCGGAAATCACCCGGAACAAATCGAGCTGCTTTTCTTTGGATTTTTTCCAGTTCTTGAATTGTCCCATACACTGGAACCATACCCTAGTTGGGGTCTTACCAGAGATTTATATGAATTCTCCTCTACATCCTTACTACAATCCCTAAACACCCTCATAACCATGTGCACTTTATTTACAATCCCATTTATGTGATTACCCCAATGAAGATCCTTCCTTATATTAACACCTAGATACTTACAATGATCCCCAAAAGGAACTTTCACCCCATCTACGCAGTAATTAAAACTGAGAGGACTTTTCCTATTTGTGAAACTCACAACCTGGCTGTTAACCCCGTTTATCAACATACCGTTGCCTGCTGTCCATCTCACAACATTATCGAGGTCACGTTGCAGTTGCTCACAACCTTGTAACTTATTTATTAGTCTACACAGAATAACATTATCTGCAAAAAGCCTTACCTCTGATTCCACTTCTTTACACGTATCATTGATATATATATATAATTAAGAAAATCTAAAGGTCCAAAAATACTGCCTTGAGGAATTCCCCTCTTAATTATTACAGGGACAGATAAAGCTTCGCCTACTCTAATTTTCTTAGTTCTGATGTCTAGAAATATCGCAACCCATTCAGTCACTCTTTTGTCTAGTCCAATTGCACTCATTTTTGCCAGTAGTCTCCCATGATCCACCCTATCAAATGCTTTAGACAAGTCAACCGCAATAGAGTCCATTTGACCTCCTGAACCCAAGATATCTGCTATATCTTGCTGGAATCCTACAAGTTGAGCTTCAGTGGAATAACCTTTCCTAAAACTGAACTGCCTTCTATCGAACCAGTTATTAATTTCACAAACATGTCTAATATAATCAGAAAGAATGCCTTTCCAAGCTTACATGCAACGCATGTCAAATTTACTGGCCTGTAATTTTCAGCTTTATGTCTATCACCCTTTCCTTTATACACAGGGGGCTACTACAGCAACTCGCCATTCATTTGTATAGCTCCTTCAAGCAAACAATAATCAAATAAGTACTTCAGATATGGTACTATATCCCAACCCATTGTCTTTGGTATATCCCCAGAAATCTTATCTTCGCTTCACCGGTAAAACGTTGTATCCCACAATACTCTTCCTATCCATTATTCTCCTTAAGACTGGTCACGCCTCCCAGCCACATATGGATACGCAGTCCATCATAACAATGTCCGTTGTGTTCGTTTTCCTATGTCGACGATTAAACGAAAATGAACCTTACATGCGTTGTACACTAGGATTGCGTAAATACGTAATGCAGACGTACATTCCTACAGTACGGTACTGTAAGGTTCATTTTCCTTTACACATGGGCATAGGAAAATGAACACAACAAAATTTGTTCTGATGGACTGCATATCCATACGTGGCTGGGAAGCGTGACCAGTCTTAAGAAGAATAATTGATAGGAAGAGCTTTGTGGAATACAACCTTTTACCGGTCGAGCGACGTTATCAATTCCTACCGCTTTTCTAGTTTTCAACTTTTGTATCCTATTGTAAATGTCATTGTTATCATACGTAAATTTTAATACTTCTTTAGCATTAGTCTCCTCCTCCATCTGGACATTATCCATTAACCAACAATTTTTGCATACTGCTGACTGAGTACTTCTGCCTTTTGAAGATCCTCACATACACACTCCCCTTGTTTATTCATTATTCCTGGAATGTCCTTCTTGGAACCTGTTTCTGCCTTAAAATACCTATACATACCCTTCCATTTATCACTAAAATTTGTATGACTGCCAATTATGCTTGCCATCATGTTATCCTTAGCTGCCTACTTTGCTAGATTCAATTTCCTAGTAAGTTCCTTCAATTTCTCCTTACTTCCACAGCCATTTGTGACTCTATTTCTTCCCAATCTGCATCTCCTTCTTAGTCTCTTTTATTCTCTATTATAATAAGGTGGGTCTTTACCATTTCTTAGCACCTTTAAATGTACAAACCTGTTTTCACATTCCTTAACAATTGCTTTAAACCCATCCCTGAGTATGTTTACATCTTTATTTACCGTTTTCCACCGATCACAGTTACTTTTTTTAAACTGCCTCATGCCTCTTTTATCAGCCATATGGTACTGCCTAATAGTCCTACTTTTAAGACCTTCCTTTCTAACCCATTTATTTTTAACTACGACAAAAACAGCTTCATGATCGCTAATGCCATCTATTACTTAGGTTTCTCTGAAGAGAAGCATTCAACGCTGACCATTCAGTAGCAATTATTGTTATTATTAACTTAATGTTATTGATTTTACGTCCCACAAACAAGTTTTACGGTTTACGGAGATGTCGAGGTGCCTTAATTTTGTCCCGCAGGAATTCTTTAATGTGCTAGTAAATCTACGGAATAGTGGTGTGAAGGAAGTGGCCTTGGCTTTAAATTACAGCCTGGTGTGACTGGTGTGAAAATGGGAAACCACGGAATACCATCTCTTTTTTTTTCTTAACGTCGTGCCGACACAGATATGTCTTATGCGACGATGGGATAGGAAAGGTCTAGGAAGTGGAAGGAAGCAGTCGTGGCTTTAATTAAGGTACAGTCCCGGCATTTGCCTGGTGTGAAAATGGGAAACCACGGAGAACCATCGTCAGGGCTGCCGACAGTGGGGCTCGAACCCACCATCTCCCGAATACCATCTTCAGGGTTGCCGGCAATGGGGTTCGAATCCACTATCTCCCGGATGCAATCTCACAGCTGCGCGCCCCTAACCACACGGCCAACTCGCTTGGTCGTACCGACTGTAACAGCCTGCACGTATATTGATGGGAAGTAGCTGGGGTGTAAGATAACTTTCTTCTTTAGCATGCCATTCCTCTGGTTCATACATTTCCTGATATATCTGGTACGTAACACACTGGTTCATGATAGTATTCGAGCTATTCAATCCCTACTCTGAGGCACTGATTGGAATGAGAAGTGTGCATGTTTAACGGAATAATGACAGAGGAGTGTTCACGGCAGTCTACGACCTGGTTATTTCAGCTCTGGAACTTTGGACTCTTAGATCGACACCGTAGTACTGTTCGTTGAAAGTCAGAAAGTGTGCGGTTTTTCATTTTATCGAGTATTTTATATCATAACATTGCTTTCAATCGCTACATTCCTACTGACGTTTTTGTAATGACCTATGTTGAATTCAGTTATGAAAACCACCAAGTCAGTCTTTCTGAGAATCCCGTAGCGAAGCACGGGTACATCAGCTATTAATGAATATAATTACTAGTAGATTAAATATATCAAATGTAATAACATATAAGGAGTTGTACTGTGTTGTCGTGTCATTATCTTCTATTCATAATTCAACCGTTAAATAAGGCATGTTATTAATTGTAGGTTTAATCAAAGACTTGTGACACATAATTCAGCTTTCAGTGAGTTAACGAAAGGGAAGATACATGTTGTTCTAGACAATATAGAATTGTGAATTTCTAGGAAAAAATCAATTATATTAAGTGTAGTAACAGTTAAGTAATTATACCGGGCAAGTTGGCCGTGCGGTTAGGGGCGCGCGGCTGTGAGCTTGCATCCGGGAGATAGTGGGTTCGAATCCCACTGACGGCAGCCCTGAAGATGGTTTCCCTTGGTTTCCCATTTTCACACCAGGCAAATGCTGGGGCTGTATCTTAATTAAGACCACGACTGCTTCCTTCCAACTCCTAGGCCTTTCCTCCTTCCTATCCCATCGTCGCCATAAGACCCATCTGTGTCGTGCGACGTAAAGCCACTAGTAAAAAAGAAAATAGTTAAATAATTATAAGAGAAAAATGTAATGCTTATATCAAACCGTAATGAGTGCTCTCTCCCTAATTTCAGGCGATCCGGAGCTAGGGGACGGAGTATTATACGAACTATACTCATTTTAATAATTTTAATGAATTGTTTGTGCTAAATTACATTACCTACCTTAATGTTAATTTTAAATTGACTTAAATTACTTTTAATTTTATATAGTTACAGTGCATATTATATTCATTTTATATAGGTCTATAATTACATAGTTTCGCATAGTAGCAGGCTTCATAGCCTTAGCCCCGCCATGTAAGGAAAGGCATTAATAAGTAAATCTTCTTCTTCTTAATCTGCTTACCCTCCAGGGTTGGCTTTTCCCTCGGACTCAGCCAGGGATTCCACCTCTACCGCCTCAAGGGCAGTGTCCTGGATCTTCAGACTCTAGGTCGGGGGATACAACTGGGAAGGATAACCAGTACCTCACCCTGCGCCCTCACCTGCTATACTGAACAGGGGCCTATTAATAAGTAAATACTCTATAAAAATAGAGCTTAAAATACTACAAAATCTATTTTATAAAGTTATAGATATGAAAGAAGTAAGATTATTTGGTTATCTTCAAGACTCATGAAGATGTAGGCGGGTGGCGATGTTATCTTCACACCCTCTCGGATCTCGAACGTGGTGAAACTGATGTTCGAGATAATATAAATTTTCTTTTACCAGTAATCTGGAACAGTTCCAAGGTATAAATATTTGAATACACCTCAATGTCTGCTTTCCTCTCCTTTTTACGGTTACCGGGTGAGTTGGCCGTGCGGTTAGAGGCGCGCGGCTGTGAGCTTACATCCGGGAGATAGTAGGTTCGAATCCAACTGACAGCAACCCTGAAGCTGGGGCTGTACCTTAATTAAGGCCACAGCCGCTTCCTTCCAACTCCTAGGCCTTTGCTATCCCATCCTCGCCATAAGAACTATCTGTGTCGATGCGACGTACAGCGACTAGCAAAAAAAAGCTTTTTTCGGGTGTGCAATTCAGGATGTTTGAGATTTGATTAAACACTTTCACAGAAGTCTTAGTAGACACCGAATACATTCCACTAAACTATAACGACACTGAAATGCTTAATTAGTAGGACAATGAGTGGGGTCGTGTTAAATAAAAATGATGTCCAATAGGTATAGTGGTAAACGATGATGATTTTCAGTATCTTAATGATTTGCAATCGTCGACTACTATTCTAACTTTATTCGTCCGTTAATTATTTGCAAGGGGGGAGGTTTGAATCGAAGACCAGAACACTGACCGTTCAGCAAAGGAGCAGGAAAAAACGACGCGAGACACTATACATATGGAATTATGACTTCTAAGTAAAAACGTAATTTATTATCGGGTGTGCAGAGACTTAGACCCTACTGTCAGAAAGCCTCGTGGCTGGTATGGTCAACTCGTTGAAAGCGTTGAGTTTTGTGAAGTTTGTACGGACGTCAGTGCGGGTTGCGTGCACCACTATGAAAGCTTCAACAATGGACCAATAATTGGCAATCATACAAACTTTAGTGAATAATGGAAGTATATGTATAGGTAGTTTAAGACAGAGACAGGTTCCAAAAAGGACATTCCAGGAATCATTAATGAACAACGGGAGTGTGTATGCAAAAATCTTCAGAAGGCAGAAATATTCAGTCAGCTGTATGTAAAGATTGTTGGTTACAAGGATAATGTCCAGATAGAGGAGGTGACTAACAATAAAGAAGTTCTTTTTTGCTAGTTGCTTTACGTCGCACCGACACAGATAGGTCTTATGGCGACGATGGGACAGGGAATGGCTAGGAGTGGGAAGGAAGCGGCCGTGGCCTTAATTAAGGTACAGCTCCAGCATTTGCCTGGTCTGAAAATGGGAAACCACGGAAAACCATTTTCAGGGCTGCCGACAATGGGGTTCGAACCTACCCTCCCGAATACTGGATACTGGCCGCACTTAAGCGACTGCAGCTATCGAGCTCGGTACTAAAGAAGTAGGCCTATTAAAGTTTACCTACGATAAAAACGACATTTACAATAAAATACAAAAGTTGAAAACTAGAAAAGCAGCTGGAATTGATGAGATTTCTGGGGATATACTAAAGACAATGGGTTGGGATATAGTACCATATCTGAAGTACGTATTTGGTTATTGTTTGCATGAAGGAGCTACACCAAATGAATGGAGAGTTGCTACAGTAGCTCCTGTGTATAGAGCGAAGGGTGATAGGCATATAGCCGAAAAATTACAGGCCAGTCAGTTTGACATGCATTGCATGTAAGCTTTGGGAAAGCATTCTTTCTGATTTCAGACATGTTTGGGAAATTAATGACTGGTTTGATAGAAGACAGTTCGATTTTTGAAAAGTTTATTCCACTGAAGGTCAACTTGTAGGATTCCAGCAAGGTATAGCAGATATCTTGGGTTCAAGAGGTCAAATGGACTATATCGCTATTGACCTATCTAAGATATTTAACAGGGTAGATCATGGGAGACTACTGGAAAAGGTGAGTGCAATTGGACTAAACAAAAGGGTGCCTGAACGGGTGGCTATATTTCTAGAAAATAGTTCACAGAGAAATAGACTAGGTGAAGCTTTATCCGATTCTGTAGTCATTAAGAGGGGAATACTTAAGACAGTATTAATGGAATTTTATGTTTGCTTGTACATATAAATGATATGAGTAATGAACTGTAATCAAATATAAGGCTTTGTGCCGATAATGCTATTCTTCTTCTTCTCTATCAATTTACCCTCCGGGGTCGGTTTTCCCCTCGGGCACAGCGAGGGATCCCACCTCTACCGCCTCAAGGACAGTGTCCTGGAGCTTCAGACTCTGGGTTCGGGGATACAACTGGGGAGGATGACCAGTACTTCGCCCAGGCGCCCTCATCTGCTATGCTGAACAGCGGCCTTGCGGGGGTGGGAAGATTGGAAGAGATAGGCAAGGAAGAGGGATGATGCGGCCGTGACCTTAAGTTAGGTACCATCCCGACATTTGCCTGGAGGAGAAGTGGGAAAACACGGAAAACCACTTCCAGGATGGCTGAGGTGGGAATCGAACCCACCTCTACTCATTTGACCTCCCGAGGCTGAGTGGACCCTCTGAACCGAAGGCCAGTACGCTGACCACTCAGCCAACGAGTCGGACAACTGCAAAATGACCTCGTTAATGTTGTGAGACTGACAGTAGGCAATGGTATGACGATACACGGGGTTAAAGGTCAGGTTGTGAGTTTCACAAATAGGAAAAGTTCTCTCAGTTTTGAATAGTGCGTTGATGGGGTGAAAGTTCCTTATATTGATCATTGTAAGTAGCTAAGTGTTAATATTAGGAAAGATCCTCATTGGGTTAATCACATAATTGGGATTGTTTATATTCCTAAACGATACAGATCTCTGCACATAGTTTTGGGGGTATTTAGGGGTTATAGTAAGGATGTAGTCCGCCTATGTGGTGTAATGGTTAATGTGATTAGCTGCCATCCCCGGAGGCCCGGGTTCGATTTCTGGCTCTGCCATGAAATTTCAAAAGTTGTACGAAGGCTGAAACGGGGTCCACTCAGCCTCGGGAGGTCAACTGATTAGAGGTGGGTTCGATCCCCACCTCAGCAATCCAGGAAGTAGTTTTCCGTGGTTTCCCACTTCTCCTCCAGACAAATGCCGGGATGGTAGCTAACTTAAGGCCACGGCCGCATCCTTCCCTCTTCCTTGTCTATCCCTTCCAGTCTTCCCATCCCCCACCACGGCCTCTGTTCAGCATAGCAGGTGAGGCCGCCTGGGCGACGTACTGGTCATCCTCCCCAATTGTATCCTCCGACCCAATATCTCACGCTCCAGGACACTGCCCTTGAGGCAGTAGAGGTGGGATCCCTCGCTTAATCTGAGGGAAAAACCAACCCTGGTGTGTAAGCAGATTAAGTAAGAAAGATTTCCGACAAGTGAGTAGCGTTACAAAAATTTTGCAAATCTAGGCTGTGAAGACTTGGGAGAAAGGAGACGAGCTCCTCGGCTATGTGGTATGTTCCGAGTTGTCAGTGGTGAGGTGACGTGGAATGATATTAATAGACGTATACGTTTGAGTGGTGTTTTTAAAAGTAGGAAAGATCACAATGTGAAGATAAAATTCGAATTCAGGAGGACAATTTGGGGCAAATACCGGGTGAGTCCGCTGCGCCTGACGTTTCTGATTTTAGACATCCCATCGAACGTCAGTGGGGTGATGGTCGATTTTTCTTTGCCATATATCAAGCTACAGTCGCCTTTAAAGCATTTACCGCGTCATCACTGCACGACTTTTACAAAAACATGTATGCGACACGTATTTACACAATACATCAAACTGTCGTACGGTTGTGTAAAATGTATGTGCCGATTATAAGCTTTTGATTGGTTATGAAATTATCGCTAAAAGCGATGGCATACTGATAGAAAACGTGTGCGGTTTGAAGCGGGACGTAGATTTACACCAAGTAAGCTTTCTGATCAGCCGGAGGCAACGTTCGCCATGATGTTGTGGACTAACCGCAGACGTGTTGACGCATGTTGCGTTGGTAGGTGGGTTCGAATACAACGAGCGGTAGATATTCTTACTCACATTTTTAACTTTGAGGATCAAATAAGTGGCCATTCACGCCTCATTCGACCTATAGCTTTTATGTTGAATGTGTAGTGGCCTGACACTTGGTGTAGCCTAGCAGTCCTGGTCATTTATTCACTATGTATTCAACAGATGAGTATGTTGACATGCTCCCTATCTACAGTGAAGCAAAAAGCACAGCGCTTGTAACAGGAAAGATTTCCACACAGACAACAACCAAAAGCAAATACTTTTAGGAGGGTGGAGCGACGAATGTATACAACTTCGTCATTTTCCCGAACAGGTCCTCTTAGAGATGCACCACTTAGGTCAGGTGAAACTGCTGAGATGGTTTTGGATATTTTTCGGGAGAATCCTCGCACGAGTACCCGGGCAGTAGCACAACAGGCCAACATCAGCCAGTCGTCTGTTGTAAGGATATTGCATTCCAGTTTTTTCGTCCGTGTCTCCTGCAACTACATCAAGAACTTCACGGACGAGATTTCGAAACCCGTGTTGATTTCGGTGCGTGGATACTGACGCAAGTGGCAAATGATCCAGCGTTTGTATCTCACATTTTATTTGCGGTCGAGGCACTATTTCATATTAATGACTGAATCGTCATAATATGCACTACCGGAGTGTTGAAAATCCCACTAGGTAAGACAGGCGGCATTTCAGGCACGATGGGGACTAAATGTCTGGTGTGGTATACTGGATGATCACCTAATTGGACCATATTTCTCGGAGTATCATTTGACAGGAGCCTGGTACCTACAGTTTCTTCAAGAACAACTACCATTGCTGCACCTCTGGGTGAGCGTGTAATCATGTGGTATCTTTTTTTTCTTTTGCTAGTTGCTGTACGTCGCACCGACACAGATAGGTCTTATAGCGACGATGGGACAGGGAAGCCCTAGGAATGGGAAGGAAGCGGCCATGGCCTTATTAAGGTACAGCCCCATCATTTGCCTGGTGTGAAAGTGGGGAAACCTCGGAAAACCATCTTCAGGCTGCCGACAGTGGGGTTTGAACACACTATCTCCTGAATACTGGACACTGGCCGCAATTAAGCAACTGTAGCTAGAGAGCTCGGTCCATGTGGTATCAACATGACGCAGCTCCCCCTCACATGTCAACAGATGTTCGCAACTACCTGATTGTTACACATCCCGGTCGATGGATAGGAAGGGGAGGACCTGTCATCTGGCCGATTTGACGCCATTGGACTTCTTCCTATAGGGCTATTTGAAGGATGTTGTGCGTGCTCAGCAGCCGGAAAATCCTGAAAGTCTTCCAAAGCTTATTACGGAAGCCTGTGAATCCGTAACACCTACAATACTACAAAGAGCCCGAATGTCAGTTCAACGGCGTGCTGAAACGTGCGTTACTTCAGAAGGCCATCTATTCGAACACTTACTGCGCTAACAGGCTGTTGTTCAGTCAAGCGGATTCTAAGCCCTAACCATTACATTTTCGTCCAACCCTGCTTATCAAACATCCACAAAAGTATCCCTAATGGCCTAGAACAGTGCCAAAATAAATAAATGAATTAATTAATTAAATAACCCACGACGTGAGGGCATCGGATACATTGGTTCTGTGGATGAATCTCGAAGTAAAAAATGTGAATAAATTTTACAGGCTCAAGTAGGATTCGACCCCCCCCCCCCCCTACCAAACTCAGCTGTATTAAGAGCACCGCACTTAACCTATGACTCCACGCCGACTCCAGCGAGTAAGTTTAGATAAATCTTACTAGATGGACTACTACTTCCGCTTCAAAAATATACACACGTTTTCTATCAGTACGTCATCGCTGTTAGCGTTCATTTCATACCCTACTGAAAGCTCATAATTGGCAGGTACTTTTTACATAACCGTATGACAGTTTGATGCATTGTGTAAATGCCTGTCGCATACGGTAGATGTTTTTGCAGAGGTGATGGTGCAGAGAGTGATTACAGGCGATTGTTGCTTGGTATACGGCAAAGGAGAATATACCATAACGACACCAGTGACGTTGGGAGGGATGACTAACAGCATAAAACGTCAGGCGCGGCTGACAGCCGGTATTCGTTTACAGGGAAAGGAGTTGGGATTGGAATAATTTACCAAGAGAGATATTCAATAAATGTCCAATTTCCTTGCAATCATTTAAAAAAAGGCTAGGAAAACGGGAGACAGGGAATCTCTAAACCTGGGCGACTGCCCTAAATGCATATCAAGATTGATTGATTGATTGATTGATTGATTGATTGATTGATTGATTGATTGATTGATTGATTGATTGATTGATTGATTGATTGATTGATTGATTGATTGATTGATTGATTGATTGATTGATTGATTGATTGATTGATTGATTGATTGATTTGAAACCAAGGTAGAATACCCGTTCTACTGCAGAGTATGTACTGTGCCCTTGTAAAGGCACCCAATGCGGTGGTCTTCTTTCTTGATATGTGCGCCGGCTGCTCCTGTAAATAATGACATTTAAAAAAATACCTACCGCTGCATGTAGACTCTTCTTCCTCAGAGGTGGTGCGTCCCTTATATCCCACGGGTTGATGGGCCACACGTCGATCGGGGGGTGAGGAAATGAAAGATGGGGTAAACTATAAATGACGGTACCCAAAGAGTGAATTAAAATTTAAATAAATAAACTGATTTATTGAACAAAGTGCAAAGTGTAAAATATTGAAAGTAAAAGGGTGAAAAATAAAATAAAGTGAAATGAAATAAAATTTAAAAACAATTAAGAGATCTACATTACAATAACTCGATTATCTGCCTTAATAAATTTCGACTGAAGGTCGATCAAATTTAAATATTCTAGATTACATCGAACCACTGTCTCCATGACGATGACGTGACCAAATTCAAAACACTGGTCAGAAATACCACCTCATTTGAATGACTGAATTGTAATACATTGGAAAATGTCTTTTCAAAATAAACTTGCGTAGTTATTTAATTAATTAGTTAAGTCATTAAATTGACACTAACTCAGAGGTGTTTATCAAATATTTAACCCATATTCAAATTCAGTTGGGAAACACCCAACTCTAAAATAATCATGGAATGCACTAACCATGTGTAACAATAAAAGAAAAGGAAAGAAAAACAAAACAACCATGAACATTGTACTTCATCTGCCACATAACCATTGCCACATTTTTAAACTACTCGTGGTTGAAAACAAGAAAATTTATTGAAACATGAACCTGAGTGCTACAATCACTCATTTAATTAGTTAAACCTTACTTGCATGACTGTGATAGCCTGGACCTTTTAAAATACTTAAATCAATTAGGCCAAGTGCCTCATGTTTACATCTCAAATGAAAGCGATCCCTTTACATTATTAACTTTACTTAATTTGCCGCTGCCTGCATTTTTCATTGCGAATTCATATTTGTGGTACCACCACTAGATGGAGGCAGATCCCATCTCATTTATATAATTCATTTGCGGCACTTATGATACAACTGCTTATTAAAGATCGCTTCATTTTCCTAACTGAAATGTAGTGGGTTTCTGAGGCTTGGTGGTTACTGACTGTCTTCTGGTATGAGCATACCACTACTATAGTTTTGACTATGAACTAATCGATGATCTTTTACCCTAACACATGAAATCTTATTTACATAAATGAACATGTCAATGGAGAAACACTGCTCCAAAAATACTGAAATCAAAAATAACCTGACTACAACTATTTATTTACATGAATCAAATACAAACAATTCACGTATGATCAGATTCTAAAATAATACGGTGATAAAATATACACAAAGAAAGGATAATAATAACAAAAATCTAGATCCCAAACATCGCTACCTGCTGAAAGTTTAAAAAAAAGATTAAAAAGCGCAAATATCGGAGTATAAAGAAAAATCTACCCTGCTTCAAGTAACAAAAATATGTGAATTTGATGGCAATCTTCTAACCTCAGACGAAAAATGTCTGGCCATGACACTATTCAATTTTTACGGACAATAATTACTGGTATTACATGTCATCCATGATTCTACATTGACTGTCAAAAACACACATTGATTCATCGCTCTGTTCACACATTACCTGGTGTTCTAACTCGCATATTTTCCGAGCATCTATTTTCCCTGGAAACTATTTGAAACAATACAGGCTTTCCGCCTACAACCATCTCACATGTCGTCACATATTTAACACTCTCGATTAAATTCTTCATCTCTCAAGTCTATTTATTCATCAATATTCTCGACGTAGTAACTCATAATACGGCCTCGCTCGTATCAGGCGGGCGAAATATCTGTCGTTCACATCTCCATTTCTTACGACATTGTCCATGACATGGTCCAGATATCACATTTTTTTCATTTTTAACGCAGATCATCAGGGATATTATTATTCACTTTGCTCGATCTTTTGATCATCCTCCACTTCACATATTATGAAATATCAGAGCTAACTTATCAATGGCTTCCTGTCACTAACTATTTTACTGAAATAACGAGATTGCCTCTCAAAAACACGGCTATCGAAATGTGTAACCGCATTTACACACAGAAATAAACACTCGCGTGTCAACCATATCGTCGCGAAAATACAAGGTATGAGAGCTACCGGAAGCGGTTGTCTGAATAATGATTACATAACATGAAATAATAAATTGAATGCGCTAGTAGCAAAAGTAAACATTAAAATGAACAAGATGGCATCTACAAAAATCATAACTTCAACAAAATATCGCTCATTACCATAGTTATAATGACATTATTATTATTATTATTATTATTATTATTATTATTATTATTATTATGCGTGAATGGTCCCTTTCGGAACACACGAAGCTTTATTTATGATTTCGTTTGCGGAGGATCCAGGATGCTTTCATCTGTTGACTAAAGATCCTTTTCCTTTCTTCCGTCCACTTGGTACCTGCTCTTTTTGGTACTTCATTCTCTGGAGTAACTTCCCAATTGTCAATTTTCTTTCTATATATATTTCGATTCAAAATGTCTTCACAGAGAATTTGTGCGTTCTTCATGTCTGCTTTTGTTTGTTGTATCCAAGGAAAATTCTTCAGTTTGTCAACTCTTTCAAGAACTTGGTGGGTTAGTCTAGTTTCTGGAAGCCTCTTAACATGTCCATAAAATTTTAACCTTTTTTTCCTGAGGTCTGCCGCAATAGTAGATAATTTTTCTGTGGATTTCTGGGTTTGGAGGCGGTACCCTTCTCCCGTGTGTCTTGGTCCTAAAATTTTCCTCATGATTTTTCGCTCTTCTGTTAGGATATTTTCCAATTCGCCCTTTCTATGAAGCGTTAGAGTTTCCCCTGTATATAAAGCCTCCGGTTTGATTACAGTATTGTAATGTTTAATCTTAACGTGGAGAGACATACATTTTTTGTTGTAGAATTCTCTTGTTCTCCGATAAGCTCTTCTGAGTTTTTGGACACGGTTGTTTTAGGCTATTTTCTCTTGTCTGGTTGGTTCGAGGATTTCGCCCAGGTATATGAAGTGAGGGACTCTGTTGATTTGTCCGCATTTTGTATTGAGACTATGGATGTCTAGTTTTGCACAGAAAAATTCAGTTTTCTGGAAGGAGATATGAAGTCCGACCTTCCTGGCACATTCTTGGAGAATTTCAACTTGCTTTATTGCTGTGACTTCATCGCTGGACAAAAGGGCCAGGTCATCTGCGAAGGCTAAGCATGGAATTTCAAGCTTGTTTTTTCGTGTCCCGATGTTTACTGGGTTCCAGCTATTTTGTGCTTTCAGTTCGTTCTCCCATTCCCTCATCACCTTATCTAGTACGAGGTTGAAGAGGAGGGGTGATAGTCCATCTCCTTGCCGGACACCAGTTTTTATCAGGAATTCGTCTGAGATTTCTCCCATGAATTTCACTCTTGACTTCGTGTCAGTGAGGGTCTGTTTGGTCAAGTTTAGCGTTTTGGAGTCTAGTCCCTGTTCTTTCAGGATGCTGAACAGAGATTGACGATCAACTGAATCATAAACCTTCTTGAAATCTACAAAGGTACAGATGATTGGAAGGTTTCTGAGGGCCCTGAATTTTCGAGCGGTTTTGAGGTTGAAGATCTGTTCAGTGCATGATCTGTGAGGGCGGACCCAGCTTGATATTCACCAATGTTATGCTCTAGTTGTTCTTGTATTCTTTTCAACAGCCATGCAGAGAAAATTTTGTAGCCGACTTCAAGCAGGGAGATTCCCCTATAGTTGTTCACATCAGTTTTGTCTCCTTTTTTGTGAAGTGGGTGAATCAAGGCACATTTCCAGTCTTCTGGGAGTTTTCCATTTTTCCAGATTTTCTGTATGATTTCTGTAAGTTCCTTGAGTGAATTTGGACCTAGATTCTTAAGGAATTCTGCAACAATCCCGTCTCTGCCTGAGGTTCTGTTGTTCTTTAGTCGTTTAATGTGGCTCTGAATTTCTTCCTGGTTTGGTGGAGGTGATTCTGGGTGAGTAAAACTGGATGCTTCTTCAAGAAATCTTTCAGTGGGTTCGGGGCAGTTAAGAAGTTCTGAGAAGTACCGTGCAAGTTCTTGGCAGTTTTCTTTATTAGTAAGCGCCAATTTTCCGTCTTGTTTCCTAAAACATAAGTTCTGTGGAACGTATCCTCGGATTTTTTCTGTGAATGTTCTGTAGAAATCCCTTGTGTTGTGGTTTCTAAAGTTTTCTTCAATTGACTCCAGTTGTTCTTTCAGGTGCTTTCTTTTCTCTTGCCTGATGGTTTTGGATACTTGTTTTCTGGTCTCATAAAATTCTCGTTGAGTTTTCTGGGATTTTCTACTGTTGTATTTCTGAAACGCAGATTTTCTTATCTCTATGGCTTGGTTGCATGTTGAGTTCCACCAGAGGTGTTTTGCATTCCTTTTTAAGGGTACCATTTCTCGTGCCTTCTGTATGATTTTGGTGTGGAATTCTTCCCATGTTTTCGTTGGTTGATTTTCCCATGCTTCTTTTAGATCCGTAACAGGAATCTGTTTTATGTCAAATTTCTGTTGTTGGATTTTCTTGGGGTGGTATTTTCTTGGGGTAAATTTTACTTTAACTCTTGTGAGATAGTGATCAGAGTCGATGTTTGCTCCTCGTCTCACTTGTACATCATGTACCTCTTTCTATAGCTGATACGAGATAGCTACATGTTCAATCTTAAATTCTCCAATGGATTCAATGGGGGACCTCCAGGTTTTTTGTTTATTGGGATGCTTCCTGAGGGATGTGGACATGATTTTAAGGTTGCACTGTTGACATAGTTCAATGAGCCTTGAACCGTTTTTGTTCGTAAATTTGTGCGCCGGGTAGAGTCCGACAGTTTTCCTGTGTTCCTTTTATCGGCCGATTTGTGCATTGAAATCGCCTAAGAGGATTTTGACGTCATCCTTTGGAATTTTTGACATCACTTTTTCAAGTCTGTTCCAAAATTTGTCCACGTTTTGGGGATTCTTCTTGTTGTGTATATTTGTAGGGGCGCGTGCATTTATTAATGTATATTTTTTATTGGCACACTGAATCCTTATGGTCATTAGGCGATTGCTGATGGAATTAACTTCTTGGATCGAGTTCAGTATACTTTTATGTACTACGAAGCTCATGCCAAATAAAGGGGTCCTATTTAGAATCTTTTGGTCTGTTTTGCTTTTGGATATATAAGGTAATTTCCATAATCCAAGGTAGCATCATCAGTAAATCGAGTTTCCTGCAGGGCAAGGATAAGAATTTTTTGCCGATCAAGTTATGTGACTAAATTTAGTAATTTTCCTGGTTGTATCAAAGTGTTGATATTGAATGTACCAATGTACGTGGAGGTTTTGTGGGATAGTTTACCAGAGAGCTCCGACTCTCTCCCATGTTTTCGTGGTTGTCCAGGCTCCCCAGAATCCGAAAGCCTGGTTGCCGTCTCAATGCGACGGGTGGATTGGATACCACCTGGGGTAATGTTGTTAGTACGCTCACGAATCATGTTTGGCTTGTAATAGGAAATCCAGCAGTGCTGGGTGCTTAGAACCAGGGATTGTTAGTTCCTGGAGCTTGGTATTGCCGCCGCACCTACAAGGTGACAGACGCGGACCAGGAAGCCGGTGGATACCACTCAGACGCACCTGGATTTTAAACAGGCTTTTTATTACTATCCCAAAAAGCAAGGATGCCTCATCCGCCAGTTCCGCCGTACCAATGATCTTCATCTCCGCCTTCACTGCCGTTGAGGTCTTCACTCGTAACCCTGAGCTGGGACCCTTACCAGATGATACACACCGGGTCAGTGTGCTCTGGGACTCACATGGCAGGGGCGCCACTCCCTGGGCAGGGCTGCCTCCGAAGAGGGTCCCTACCTGCTACCTTGTATTATTATTATTATTATTATTATTATTATTATTATTATTATTATTATTATTATTATTATTATTATTATTATTATGTGAATTATTTACAATCCTATCTAACAGTCTGAACTACATTTTGATCATCGATTGGTTCATAGTCCTACATATTTATTTCTACATTTTTTTGCTCATTTACCTTATTTGTGCTGGAGGCAGGTTGGATCACCCTCCGGGCTCTGTCATGATGAATTAGTATTCCATCTTGAAGCTGATGTGGTTATCCGAAATATCACACGTACATACTTGATGCATTTTTATGATGGCGTTGCACACGTCCACATTTACATAAACACTCGCATTTTTCTAACACTCCAATGAAGATTATTCATTAACACTGCATTAAACACCTGACGTGAAGTCGAAAGTCTGGTCTCCGCTACCTGCCTGGCCTCCTGCTGTGTCTCTCACACCCCTCTCAGTTTTTTTGTGTAAAGGCTTATTGGTTGTTCACCTCCTCTGAACATAACATTGGACTCAAGGTCTTAGCACAAAGTCATTCTCCTCCCTGTAACTGCTTTAACTAATTTTGCTCCCGTAATATCTCGCTTTCCATAATAGTTCTTTGAGAATGATGAAAAAAAGTTAACTGTAATGTTCCCAATGATACGTGGAGAATTTCTATAACAGTCGTCCTCCAAAACATGACCTTTCCATAAAATATCCAAACTACACGTGGACTAGGGAAATTTTATGCAGTTACGTGTTACGACGTGATCCATTGTCCCTCTCGGCTTGTTTGTGTAAGTTCATTTAAGGTAAGTGTTGAAAATATAACTGTCATTGTCATTTGATAATTCAATTGCCTGATTATCTCTGCATAAGTTCAAATTAAATAAAAGTTTGTCAAAGTGTTCATTTCTCCTAACATATTACTCTCACAAGTAAATACATTACTCACTCGGATGCCAACAAGTGTCTCTGATCACGTTGCGTTCCTACAAGACTCAGAATTCACACAAGAAAAACGTTCATACAAGACTGAAAGAACACACACGAACTGACTGAACTAACTCCGTACAAGACTGAAATAAACTGAAGATTCACCACACTGCTCGTTGGTTTTGTAAACAGTCCTCCCCCCACTTCGAAAATAGTTCTGTGGAAGGGATGTGGCGTAATAATCTTGCACTTGGGACCGATTTATCATACGTCCGTAGGTTAAAGTTTTAGGAAATACGTTCAAAACATTCCTAATTTTGGTCCGTTTTACGTGTTACATTGCGCTGTGAGAAATGATCTCATGTTAATTCATACGACAGCGCGCGTCACTGGCTTTATTTTAAGCCAGAGGATGGCGTCTTCCCGCCATGACGGTTCACTTCCTGGGCGATACCACTGTTCCTTGAAAAGTTGAAAATTTCTTAACTAACCACTTTTTAATCACACATTTGTACTGATAAATCCTCAAATATTGTTAGGAAGTCAGGACACCATTTTCCACAGTTACTCCGGGCACCAAATCGCGAAATACTGGCTGTAGACTCCCGCTATGACAAGCATTAAAATTTGCAATTTTGTGATTGGCTGAGACGTTCGCGCTCTTCGCAGCATGGATGCTTCCATTTTCTGCCAAGGGATGACGGGTATTATTTGTTTCTCTCTCGCACCTCTAAGTAGGTCAAGTTTCACCGTGCGGATTCCCGTGGGAACCGGGTAGAAAGTTTCCACTTCTCGTCGGCATCATAAAACATTATTGGATGTACCACTTAGGCCACCTATATGCTGTCCGTGCCTTAACACGTGTTCTGCGGATCTTCTTGCAGTCTGAACGGCGCCTGAATGTTGCTTTTGTGAGACTGCCAGCTTTTCCCAGCCTACTGCTGTATTCCAATATGTGAATTATTAAACATTTAATTCATGCATTTATTACGCACATTCGCTTATGGGTGCAGTACAGGGCAAGTCTCTTAAGGGTTGCTGTCCCTCCTGCGTGCCGCGTGTCTTTAAAAGAGAGTGTTGTCGTCCGCCATACCGCTCCCGTACGCCCGTAGTAAATCCATCAACTTCGATGAATGGACAATCAGATTGATATTTTCTTTTTTGTCCTGGTCTAATGTCACACTAACACACCGAAGGTTTTCGGCGACAGAAGAATGGGGCAGGGATACGACTGGGAATGTAGCGGCCGTGGCCTGTTAGTTGCAGACCCAGTATTTGCCTGATGTGAAATTGGTAAACTACGGAAAACCACCTTTAGGGCTGCCGACGGTGGGATTCGAACCTACTATCTCCAGAATACAAGCTAACAGCTGCGCTCCCCTAACCGCACGGCCAACACGCCCGATCAGATAGAAAAACAATAAATTTTATCTCATTACAGTAAGTACGGAAAATGCTCTCCCTCAGCCTGTAGCGTGTGGTGATATTCCGCCTCACTCTCTGTAATTCAGTCTCATGAATCATCAATACTTCGGTGCCAGTAGCATTTTAAAATATGCAGGACACGAAAATACGCTGTCCCGGACTTAAATCAAGATCTATGAAATGCACAAAACCCATCCATTACTGCTGTATAGGAAACAATCACGCTGTACGCTACATGGAAGCTTATCGTAAGCTAGCTTAGACCATGACTTAATTGGGCAAGCTCTAATGGGTCAGGTTTCTACTGCATCATCCACTCGCTCGGGCAAAGCAAAGGGTTAACCGGCAACTCTAAATTGGCTCGCACTATTTCTGGAGCATCCGGTACGTGTATTAGCTAGAATTCTCCAATATGTTTTCCCGTAGCTTTGGGTTAAACTCTACTGGAGAAGGTGTATTCCCGGGTAATCGGATTCTTTCTTTCTAAATCTGTTCACCCTCCAGGTTTGGTTTTTCCCTCGGACTCAGCAAGGGATCCCACCTCTACAGCCACAAGGGCAGTGTCCTGGAGTGGGAAACATCGGGTCGGGGGATACAACTGGGGAGGATGACCAGTACCTCGCCCAGGTATCCTCACCTGCTATGCTGAACAGGGGCCTTGGGAGGGGATGGGAAAATTGGAAGGGATAGACAAGGAAGAGGGAAGGAGGCGGCCGTGGCCTTAAGTTTGGTACCATCCCGGCATTTGCCTGGAGGAGATGTGGGAACCCACGGAAAACCACTTCAAGGATGGCTGAGGTGGGAATGGAACCCATCTCTACTTAGTTGACCTCCCGAGGCTGAGTGGACCCCGTTCCAGCCCTCGTACCACTTTTCAAATTTCGTGGCAGAGCCGGGAATCGAACCCGGGCCTCCGGGGGTGGCAGCTAATCACACTAGCCACTACACCACAGAGGCGGACTAGTAATCGGATACAGGCTGCAAATTTTTATTCTGATATTTTCTTCATGATTTAATTTTAATTCATTTATTTTGGCCAAGCTTTCTACAGTGTGTTTCTCTCATCGGTTGGCCGGCAGGCGCGCCCAGCTTATCTGCCTCCCGTTGACTCATCACTCCCCGCTCCACGGCATAGCAACACGGACAGCACTTCGCTCGTTTTATCCGTGCATGACATGAGATAACGTTTAAAATTAAGAAAATAAGAATTAAGAACATTAGTAATTAAGAATTAAGCTCGTACCTTATGACAGGAGCTCTTGGAAATGTTCTCCTCCTCCATCATTTCCCTAGCCCGCCATGTTGAACTCTTCGAAACTCCGATTTCTTTTTCATATCGTCTTAGGGATTCTGTAGGTGTATGTTCTAATCTTTCTGCGATTTCATTTACTTTTTCCTTGTTAAGTACACATGGTTCATGTTTGTGGGTTACTGTAGTCACGTCCTAGTTCGTGAAACATGGGCAACGGCTGAGTGGCCTAGTAAGTGGTCCTGACAGTCGGGATACCAGTTACTATGGAATGGGAGTGGGCATTTCGGACATATTCTGAGTCCTGGCCCTCCTTGTGCTCAGGCGGCTAGGACTATACAATCCACCGGTGGTCCATAATCCGTTAGAGGAGAGATCCTCACTTGGACTATGTGTAAGTAAGGTAGCATCCTGCTTCATGATTCTACCGAGCTCAGAACAGTTTAAGCAAGCCTCGGACCTATGGGAGTAACGGAGTCCCACTCCCATTTGACAGGCGAGGGACTCCTTGGAAACAACTTGGCGAACGAAATGGAATTCAAGGGGGAGCTATCAATATTAATGGGGCTTATGGACGAAAGAAAGTAGAACACTCTGAGTCAGCAAAGAGGATGCATCTGGATGTGCTAGGAGTAAGTGATATACGGGTAAGGGGAGATAACGAGGAAGAGATAGGAGATTATAAAGTGTACTTGACGGGTGTTAGAAAGGGAAGGGCAGAGTCTGGGGAAGGGCTCTTTATCAGGAATACAATTGCACGGAACATAGTTTCTGTTAGGCACGTAAATGAGCGAATGATGTGGGTAGATTTGTCAGTTGGAGGAATTAGGACTAGAATTGTGTCCGTGTATTCACCATGTGAGGGTGCAGATGAGGATGAAGTTGACAAGTTTTATGAAGCATTGAGTGACAACGTGGTCAGGGTCAACAGCAAGGATAGAATAGTGCTAATGGGCGATTTCAATGCGAGAGTTGGGAATAGAACTGAAGGATACAAAAGGGTGATTTGTAAATGTGGGGAAGATATGGAAGCTAATGGGAATGGGAAGCGTTTGCTGGACTTCTGTGCTAATATGGGTTTAGCTGTTACGAATACATTCTTCAAGCATAAGGCTATTCACCGCTACACATGGGAGGCTAGGGGTACCAGATCCATAATAGACTATATCTTAACAGACTTCGAATTCAGGAAATCTGTTAGGTATGCACGAGTTTTCCGCGGATTTTTCGATGATACAGACCACTATCTGATCTGTACTGAACTAAGTATCTCTAGGCCTAGGGTAGAGAAAGTGAAATCTGTCTGCAAACGAATAAGGGTAGAAAATCTCCAGGACGAGCAAATTAGACGGAAGTACATGGATATGATTAGTGAGAAGTTTCGAACAGTAGACAGTAAGCAGGTTCAGGATATAGAAAGTGAGTGGGTGGCATACAGGGATGCTGTAGTAGAAACAGCAAGGGAATGCCTAGGAACAACTGTGTGTAAAGATGAGAAAAGGCGAACATCTTGGTGGAATGATGAAGTGAGAGCAGCTTGTAAACGTAAAAAGAAGGCTTATCAAAAATGGCTAAAAACAAGGGCCGAGGCAGACAGGGAGTTGTACGTAGATGAAAGAAACAGAGCGAAAAAAATAGTTGTTGAATCCAAAAAGAAGTCCTGGGAAGATTTTGGTAACAACTTGGAAAGGCTAGGTCAAGCAGCAGGGAAACCTTTCTGGGCAGTAATAATCAATCTTAGGAAGGGAGGGAAAAAGGAAATGAACAGTGTTTTGAGTAATTCAGGTGAACTCATAATAGATCCCAGGGAATCATTGGAGAGGTGGAGGGAATATTTTGAACATCTTCTCAATGTAAAAGAAAATCACCCTGGTGGTGGTGTGAACAGTCAAGCAAATGGGGAAGAGGAAAATGATGTTGGTGAAATTATGCTTGAGGAAGTGGAAAGGATGGTAAATAAACTCCATTGTCATAAGGCAGCAGGAATAGATGAAATTAGACCTGAAATGGTGAAGTATAGTGGGAAGGCAGGGATGAAATGGCTTCATAGAGTAGTAAAATTGGCATGGAGTGTTGGTAAGGTACCTTCAGATTGGGCAAAAGCAGTAACTGCACCTATCTATAAGCAAGGGAACAGGAAGGATTGCAACAACTATCGAGGTATCTCATTGATTAGTATACCAGGCAAAGTATTCACTGGCATCTTGGAAGGGAGGGTGCGATCAGTCGTTGAGAGGAAGCTGGAAGAAAACCAGTGTGGTTTCAGACCACAGAGAGGCTGTCAGGATCAGATTTTCAGTATGCGCCACGTAATTGAAAAATGCTACGAGAAAATGGCAGTTGTGTTTATGTTTTGTAGATCTAGAGAAAGCTTATGACAGGGTACCGAGGGAAAAGATGTTCGCCATACTGGGGGACTATAGAATTAAAGGCAGATTATTAAAAGCAATCGAAGGCATTTATGTTGACAATTGGGCTACAGTGAGAATTGATGGTAGAATGAGTTCGTGGTTCAGGGTACTTACAGGGGTTAGACAAGGCTGTAATCTTTCACCTTTGCTGTTCGTAGTTTACATGGATCATCTGCTGAAAGGTATAAAATAGCAGGGAGGGATTCAGTTAGGTGGAAATGTAGTAAGCAGTCTGGCCTATGCTGACGATTTGGTCCTAATGGCAGATTGTGCCGAAAGCCTACAGTCTAATATCTGGGAACTAGAAAATAGGTGCAATGAGTATGGTATGAAAATTAGCCTCTCGAAGACTAAATTGATGTCAGTAGGTAAGAAATTCAACAGAATTGAATGTCGGATGGGTGATACAAAGCTAGAACAGGTCGATAATTTAAAGTATTTAGGTTGTGTGTTCTCCCAGGATGGTAATATAGTAAGTGAGATTGAATCAAGGTGTCGTAAAGCTAATGCAGTGAGTTCGCAGTTGCGATCAACAGTATTCTGTAAGAAGGAAGTCAGCTCTCAGACGAAACTATCTTTACATCGGTCTGTTTTCAGACCAACTTTGCTTTACGGGAGCGAAAGCTGGGTGGACTCAGGATATCTTATTCATAAGTTAGACGTAACAGACATGAAAGTAGCGAGAATGATTGCTGGTACACACAGGTGGGAACAATGGCAGGAGGGTACTCGGAATGAGGAGATAAAGGCTAATTTAGGAATGAACTCGATGGATGAAGCTGTACGCATATACCGGCTTCGGTGGTGGGGTCATGTGAGGCGAATGGAGGAGGATAGGTTACCTAGGAGGATAATGGAATCTGCTATGGAGGGTAAGAGAAGTAGAAGTAGACCAAGACGACAATGGTTAGACTCGGTTTCTAACGATTTAAAGATAAGAGGTATAGAACTAAATGAGGCCACAACACTAGTTGCAAATCGAGGATTGTGGCGACATTTAGTAAATTCACAGAGGCTTGCGGACTGAACGCTGAAAGGCATAACAGTCTATAATGATGTATGATGTATGTATGTATGTATGTTGTTAAGTACACGTTTTTAACACTTCGCTTCTTATCGAGCAAAGAACCAGTTTCTGTCAACTTGTTTCCGAGTTTCTGCACGGTCTTTCTATGTGGAGGGCGTACACCTGGAAATTGTGTTACAAGTTGCCTAGTGACTTCCCTGCAAGACTCTGGTTCACATAATCATTTACATAAATACCCTTTCCTGTACCTTGTACACATGTGGAGGCGTTATGAGAATTATACCCCCAAGTAACACTTCACAGTTTGAGAACAGTTGGATCAACATTTAATACACGTTCTGAGCATGGACCTGAACTGCGAAGTGCGGGCATTTCCGTGCTGTCGCTGCGCTGTGTAACGGGAAGTGATGAGTCAACAGGAGGCAGATAAGCTGGGCTACCTGCCGGCCAAACGATGGGAGAAACTCACTGTGTAAACGGCCACCTGTATATACTGTAGTGGCAATTCCGGTGCGGCTATGGCAATGTGCGTGGAGCCAGCAGCAAGCAAAGCAACATTACCGGTGAATTGTTGAGACTCGCGATAAGGAAGCTTCTTAGAAGAAGCTGACTTACAATGAAGATGAGCCCAGAATGATCTGGAAGTGGAAACTGGGTAATTCTTCACAGGCCAATGCTCTGAAACTATTGAGAATGATTCACAAATATGGTTTAATAGTTACCTACTATTAGTTGCGATTAATCGTATTCTATGAGAAAGTATTGAGCTTTGAGATGCTATTTTCATAACATTGCTCTGTTTTAGGACCGACTTTGCTGTGAGAGTGTGAAAGATAGGTGGACTCAGAATATCTTATAATTAAACTGGAAGTAAAGGACATGAACGTATCGAGAACAATTGCTAGTACAAAGAGGTGGAAACCATTGTGGGAGGGCACTCACGATGAGGAGCTAAGTTCAGAATAAACTCAATGGATGAAGTAGAACAAGCTTCTATGGTATGTTCATGTGAGACAAATGGAGGAAGATATATCTGGAGATCATTTGAGACCAAGCCGGCGATTGTTGACTCAGTAATCAGTGATTAAAAATAAGAGGTGTGGAAAAGAACGAGGCCAAAAGTGTAACTGCAAACAGAACTTTGTGGAGGCACTTAATTTGTTCACAGACACTTGCAGGTTGAATGCTGAAAGGTACAACAGTCTGTGTGGCTAGTGGTTTAACGTCGCACCACGTGGGGGGATTTCGACGATGGAAGGATGGAAAAGAACTAAGACTGGGAAGGAAACGGCCATTGCCTGAATTAAGGTACAGTCCATGCGTTTCCCTGGTGTCGAAAGGAAAGCCACGTGAAACCATATTCCGCGCTGCCGAACAGTGGGGCTAGAATCCACCATCTCCCGAATGCAAGCTTACAGCTACTTGACTCGAGCCACCCAGCTAACCCGCTAGATACTCAAAAGTCTCTAATGATGATGTACATAGCCTAGGTATGTATGTATGTGCGAGTATGTACTCTTTATTCAAAACCGCAACAGGGTTAATCACGCGACTTTCAAATATAATTTTATTAACTCTTTTTCTGACCGTAAAACTTATATTTTAACAAGCGCGTAAAAATCTGAGGACTGTTTCTTCTCGAACTGGTTGCTCTATACGACTATATCAGATTGTTTAGTAGCGAGAACATAACTTCCTGGTAGAAAATAAACAGCAAGAGTTCATGCCCCTCATAGATATATTATTTTGGACGTGGTATCAATTTGTAGATAATGAGAAATAATGTACGGTCGTTTACTTAAAATGCATAAAATATCTTGCAGATAGCTACGACTGGGAGATAACCCTTAATAAACATACTTGCTTGTGTGGACCAGTTTTGTAATAAACGATTTACTAGTTATCATGGCACCACCAAGGACCGGTATAGACTGCCCTCTAAGTAAGACGTCTAAATTTAAATCAAGTCGCAGAGAAGGAAGGTTAAATATAGGACTAGAACTGTAATAGAATCGCTAAGTATATATCTCTAATGGGCGATTGGGTCACGTACGATGGAAGGACTACGAACCGAGCAATCATTGTTTCGATGCTATTCAACGGGAGTTTTAAACACGAATCTCAATTATGTTTCTTCCAGTACGTTTTTAATTTATTCCAGAAATATACAGAAAACTATTAACTGTTTAATCCAGAGCGCACTTTCATAATACGAAATCCATGTGACAGATGTACAAAAGTGCTTTCTCCAGTATAACATGGACAACACAGAAGTGTTACATACCCACAGGAAGCCCATGTGGACAACAGCCATGATGCTACTAGTCCTTAAACGAATAACCATTTTACATGAGAAGAGTTTTATATCATGAATGTCCAATCACTGCTATGTCCAGTGTTGAATCTCTTAAAATAAGCAGAATTCACTTCTGCATTCCCGTTCTGGACATCTTTATGACGCAAGGGTGTACCAGTTCTATCCGAATTACAGCCTCTCAAAATAACTAACCGGACTGTGCCTCAACGTTACTATCTGATATTTTTTTATCGGGGTATCCATGAAAGTTTCGGATCTGTTAGGGTGATTGTCGGTACCGACTAGAGGCACTTTTTAACCATGTGCACTGAGACAAAGTGTAGACCTGTCTGAAATGTACTTACTTCAAGTGTTTTTCTCGTTCTATTTAGAACTGTTCGATTCTTCAGTCTGCCGAAACTAACATTCGCAAACTACCTGAAAAATGAAACATTGGAAACAGAATTATGCCTGAAATTGAAACAACTTAATTAAAATAGAATGATATACTTCGTTCTTCAAAGAACATCATCACTAACTAATCTAACCCCATGGCACCACAGCCCTGAAAGGCCCTGGCCTACCTAGCGACCGCTGCTCAGCCCAAAAGCCTGCAGATTAGAGGTTTAGTGTGGTCAGCACGACGGATCCTCTCGACCGCTATTCTTGGCTTTCTATACCGCAGCCGCCATCTCACTGCCAGATAGCTCCTCAATTCTAATCATGTAGACTGAGTGGACCTCGAACCAGCCCTCAGATCCAGGTAAAAATCCCAGACCTAGCCGTGAATCGAACCCTGGGCCCCCTAGTAAGAGGCAGGCACCCTATCCCTACACCACGGGGCCGGCAAAGAACATCATAATAATTAATGTTATTTGTTTTACGTCCCACTAACTACTCGTTTAAGGTTTTCGGAGACGCCGAGGTGCCAGAATTTAGTCCCGCAGGAGTTCTTTTACGTGTCAGTAAATCTACCGACACGAGGCTGACGTATTTGAGCACCTTCAAATACCACCGGACTGAGCCAGGATCGAACCTTCCAAGTTGGGGCCAGAAGGCCAGCGCCTTAACCGTCTGAGCCACTCAGCCCGGCAAGAACATCATCAGATTCCGTCAAATCACACTCAAAATGTTTAGAAAAGTAAATACTTATATTTATTTCTGTTTATATCCTTAAAAGAATTGAAATTTGGAACATGTTAATGAATTGCTCTCCTCTCTCCACTCTACTGTACAATGCCTTAAACCGAGCTCGGTAGCTGCAGTCACTTAAGTGCGGCCAGTATCCAGTATTCGGGAGACAGTAGGTTCGAACCCCACTGTCGGCAGCCCTGAAGATGGTTTTCCGTGGTTTCCCATTTTCACACCAGGAAAATGTTGGGGCTGTAACTTAATTAAGGCCACGGCCGCTTCCTTCCCAGTCCTAGCCCTTTCCTGTCCCATCGTCGCCATAAGGCATGTCGGAGTCGGTGCGACGTAAAGCCAATAGCAAAATAAATGCCTTAAAAATGAGTTATAAATTAACTGAGTGAAAATTGAAAAGAGATGGCTTCAGTTTCCACAATACTTTCCCCGTTCCTTCATATTTTAAACATGTGCTGGAAGTTCTTCGTCCGGATATGACTGTGTCGTTTCTCTATGGAATTTATGTATAGGTTTTCCATGCTTTAAATACACTGACTGACAGTGACAATGCAACACCAAGGAGGAATAGTTCGAAAGGGATGAAAGTTGGGGGGAAAACAGAGACGGCACGGATGAATAATTGATGTTTATTTCAAACCGATATGCAGGTTACACAATGCGCACGGCATCGACTCAGTAGGATGTAGGACCACCGCGAGCGGCGATGCACGCAGAAACACGTCGAGGTACAGAGTCAATAAGAGTGCGGATGGTGTCCTGAGGGATGGTTCTCCATTCTCTGTCAACCATTTGCCACAGTTGGTCGTCCGTACGAGGCTGGGGCAGAGTTTGCAAACGGCGTCCAATGAGATCCCACACGTCTTCGATTGGTGAGAGATCCGGAGAGTACGCTGGCCACGGAAGCATCTGTACACCTCGTAGAGCCTGTTGGGAGATGCGAGCAGTGTGTGGGCGGGCATTATCCTGCTGAAACAGAGCATTGGGCAGCCCCTGAAGGTACGGGAGTGCCACCGGCCGCAGCACATGCTGCACGTAGCGGTGGGCATTTAACGTGCCTTGAATACGCACTAGAGGTGACGTGGAATCATACGCAATAGCGCCCCAAACCATGATGCCGCGTTGTCTAGCGGTAGGGCGCTCCACAGTTACTGCCGGATTTGACCTTTCTCCACGCCGACGCCACACTCGTCTGCGGTGACTATCACTGACAGAACAGAAGCGTGACTCATCGGAGAACACGACGTTCCGCCATTCCCTCATCCAAGTCGCTCTAGCCCGGCACCATGCCAGGCGTGCACGTCTATGCTGTGGAGTCAATGGTAGTCTTCTGAGAAGAGCGGACGCCGGGAGTGCAGGCCTCCTTCAACCAATCGACGGGAAATTGTTCTGGTCGATATTGGAACAGCCAGGGTGTCTTGCACATGCTGAAGAATGGCGGTTGACGTGGCGTGCGGGGCTGCCACCGCTTGGCGGCGGATGCGCCGATCCTCGCGTGCTGACGTCACTCGGGCTGCGCCTGGACCCCTCGCACGTGCCACATGTCCCTGCGCCAACCATCTTCGCCACAGGCGCTGCACCGTGGACACATCCCTATGGGTATCGGCTGCGATTTGACGAAGCGACCAACCTGCCCTTCTCAGCCCGATCACCATACCCCTCGTAAAGTCGCCAGTCTGCTGGAAATGCCTCCGTTGACGGCGGCCTGGCATTCTTAGCTATACACGTGTCCTGTGGCACACGACAACACGTTCTACAATGACTGTCGGCTGAGAAATCACGGTACGAAGTGGGCCATTCGTCAACGCCGTGTCCCATTTATCGTTCGCTACGTGCGCAGCACAGCGGCGCATTTCACATCATGAGCATACCTCAGTGACGTCAGTCTACTCTGCAATTGGCATAAAGTTCTGACCACTCCTTCTTGGTGTTGCATTTGCTCTGTCAGTCAGTGTATATTGTATTGCAATATTATTTATCACAACATCTGGTAATCCTAGGCTGATAACTTCGGATCGAGTAGGGGTACATTTTTAATTCTCCTCAGGCTGATTACAGTACGCGCACGATGTTAAGAACTCTCCATTCTATAGTTCGGACTTAGTTGCAGCTCGTAACGGCTTGTACAGGGAATTCAGAGTGGCACGGCTCAAGGCCAGTGCTGTCAATCCTCCCACCGAGTGTTGCTTGCGTAGTCCGTAATGTACGTACGCAAAACTTGAGTGAGTAGGATATTCCCGCGAGTTATTGAGATGGAAGATACTACTCTTGGACCGTCTGAGGAGCAGATAACTCCTCATAAAATAAGTCGGCACGTTTATCATAGCGGTGAGAGGCAGTTAATCGCAAAAGTTCTGGGATCCTGTGAGAAATTGAAAGAGTGCAAATCATTATTGGTTCCTCTTAAAGGGGCAATTTTTTATACGAATGCAAGTGTCTCGACTCTTAAGAAGGTGAAGGGTTTCAGCGCATCTCATCCAAAGAAATCACTACAGACACCAGACAAGGAAAGGTAGGCTTACGACCTAGTATCTGCGATTGGAAGGGATGGACAAGGAAGAGGGAAGGTGGAGGCCGTGACCTTAAGTTAGGTACCATCCCGGCATTTGCCTGGAAAAGAAGTGGGAAACCACGGAAAACCACTTCGATGATGGCTGAGGTGGGAATCGCATCCGCTTATACTCAACTGACCTCCCGAGGCTGAGTGGACCTTGTTCCAGTCCACGTACCACTTTTCAAATGTTTGTGGCAGAGCCGGGTATCAAGCCCCGGCCTACGGGAGGTAGCACACTAAACACTACACGACAGGGGGCAGACTCTAGGCCTATGTACTGTATAAAATCGTCTTAAAGTATGTACTTTTTTAACATTAATCGATTTTTTACCGGCCAGGACAAATTATGGCATATGTTGAGTTCAGCTTTCTTTTTTGTCTGTTTACCTATTTGGCGGTTTATTTGTCCGTTTAGCCGTCACGTCGTCACCAAGTTTGATATTGAAGTTCAATATCTTATGTTCTTAGCTATATGCTATTACAGAATCAGAAAGTGAAATCAGCTGTAGAGAGGGCCTAAAGTATGAAATTCGACGTATCTCTCTTATGGTTGGTTTTACGAGAAAATTGATAATGACAAAATTTGTGTAGACTACATTATTATTTACAAACATGTTGTTATAAGCCTTTTTACAATGCAATGAATAATAAGGGAAATTCCTGTGGCAATCGTGTCGAAATTCAAGAGCGGATAACGAACTGTATGGAGAGTTGCTACGGAGATAATCCCTGCAACGTTAAAAACGCTTTGTACTTCTGGCTGTACTCTCTCTTAGAATACTAACCTGATACTTGGCTTTCATACCGAAATTGTGCTATCAGTGAAAATAAAGGAGGTCCAAGACAATCAAATGTACTAATATCTCCGATTATAATATCAATGCGTTATAATTGCCATCGAATCTCCAAAAATTTGAATAAATAGGTCTGTTTTTTTTACCGGCCAGGACAAATTATGGCATAGTCCTACGTAGTACAGAATGATATTTAACACTGAAATGGATTTAATTTCGAGAAAATGTTTGTGATGCTGTGTGTGTGTTTAGTCATCAGCCCGAAGGCTGGTTGAATCCTCAACAGTTCCGCTATGAGCTGTCATAGTTGGCCTAGGCATCACTGAAGAGGCGTACTAGGGAAATGAGGAGTGAGGTAGTTTCCCGTTGCTTTCCTCACCGAGCCAGAAGTTGCTATTACATATCAGTCTGCCAAGCCCACGGAAATGCATGCACCAACCGACCCTATGAGCAACAGTTTCACACCATTCATAGCAGGGACTGGCTGCGTAAGGAATGGCATTACTAGTATCGCTCAAACCTCAGTCACTTTCATTTTGTCAAAGCCAAGGATAAGACAGAGACAGATCAATGAAAGTAACAAAATTGCTCTAGCCCATACCAGAAGACTTAGTGCAGTGTAAACACTAGGTCCCGCCAGCAAAGGCATGGTGCTGAGATGTGAATAATCCTAGACACTTGGAAAATATAACGAGCAAACTACTGTAGCCATCATATATTTCATGATATTTGACACAAGAAAGGACAACTTGATTTAAGTATTTTCAAAATTTTCAAATATTTTCGTTAAGCAACAAACAAAAATCTTTCTATATAAGGTCACATAATTTGGTTTCTCAGTTGGATCATTAATTTTTTCAACTTAATTTTTCCACGGTTCTGTGGATTCTGCAGAACACACAGGCTCAGTTTTGAATTTGTCCGGTGGCTAAAGACTAATATTCTTTCTTTAGTTACTCGTTTGTCCAATTTTCAATTCCACCAGAAGTCACTGGAATTCGAATTGGCACACTAAGTTTGAGACCCAGGTGGTTGGCCCTATGCATCACCGCCCTTCTCCCCAATAAATATACAATGGCATTTTATACTATACATGCTTTTCTTCCAGTCATCTCTAATTGAACTAAGAACAACTGGGTGAAGACCACTTTTAATGATAAATTGATGTTTCAAATCCATTTTGATATTTGTATGATCTAACCGTCTTACCCACGAAAAATCCTGCACAGAGAACGCATCTTGACACGGAGTGTTAACTTTGAACTATTACGTCCATTCCAGGTTCTTCTAGATATTTTTGTACTCAAGAAAATCTTTCACATCGTGCCTCCAGAATTGAGAAACGTCTTTAGGATTCTTAACGAATTGCAGGAACGCCTCATTCAGTATGCGATGTAGCACGTGCGGGACTGAGATCGAAGCATTAAATATTAAGACGGCATTATTTTGCGCCCCGCGCTGTTTGAAATAAATTGATTTCACTTGATATTCGCTCCTCCCCACCCATCTCTCAACACCCCAGCGTTCAAGGGTAGGGAGGTGACTATTTGAAACTAGAGTTGTCGCTTAATGTATTGTCTCAAGTTCCCAGCAGAGATGGGAAGAATATGAGCAGAAGTAATCGGATTACTTGTAACGATGCCATTATCGGGAATGTTTTCTTGTACCTAATCATTACTTTATACAGAAAATAATTTACTTGTAATTTACATCATGTTCGCCTATGTCGTGTAGTGGTTAGTGTGATTAGCTGCCACAGCCGGAGGCCCGGGCTCGACTGCCGGTTCTGCCACGAAATTTGAAAAGTGGCACGAGGACTGGAACGCGGTCCACTAAGCCTCAGGAGTTCAAATTATTAGAGGATTTTCGATTCCCGCCTCGGCCATCCTCGAAGTAGTTTTCAGTGCTTTCCCACTTCTTCCCCAAGCAAATGACGGAATGGTACCTAACTTAAAAAACCAAGGCCATTTCCTTCCCTCTTCCTTTTCTATCCATTAATTTTTCCCATCCCCTACAAGGCCCCTGTTTAGCATAGCAGGTGAGCTCGCCTGGGCGAAGTACTGGCCCTCCTCCCCAGCTGTATCCCAGGCCAAATGTCTCACGCTCCAGGACACTGCTCTTGACGTGATAGAGGTGGGATCCCTCGTTAAGTCCGACGGAAAAGCCAACTCCGGACGGTAAGTGAATCAAATAATAATAATAATAATAATAATAATAATAATAATAATAATAATAATAATAATAATAATAATAATAATAATTCCCGTGTGGGGATTTACCGGTTACCTCCATCGGGCGCGTCCCATTGGAATTGGGGAAGCTCGCTGGCTCTGCCGCCAGCAGAATCAGAGGGTAGTAGGGAAATAAAATACCACCGTGGAAAAAACTGGTCCCTTGCCAGGGTTACGGAGAAAACTGGTAAATGACCAGAAGCCAGAAAACATCTTGAGGCAACCTCTAGGGCTAACAACCCTAGTTGTAAAAGGATGGGTACCCGTCCAAAGCAAAGTCAAGTCAAGTCAAAAAGCATGCTGGCACAACATTTCAAGAAACATAGCCCAGGGGGTAAATCTTCGGATAAATCCCTCGTCGTGAACGCCACGGCGCACGAGTCTCGTTCGGATTCTGGGGGAGACTCGACATCATGCGAGAGACGAGTCGGAGCGTCTCGGTGTACCCCGAAGAGTCAAAAACTCAGGCCAAAATCTAAAACCTTTCTAGCAACTTTCAACATAAATTCACTTACACAAACTGGCAAGCTGAAAACCCTCACCAAAGCTCTTCACGAAAATCAGATATCCATAGTGGCCCTACAGGAAACAAGGTACCCAGATGAAGAGATTTTTGAATCTGAAGGCTACCGATTTTTCAAGAGCAAAGCGCAAAGAGGAATCCTCAATGGAACTGTGATGCTTGGAACCGCGTTTGCTGTTAGAACCAAGATCCTTAAATCGGTCGCAAATTACGAACCTGTGAATGACAGATTGTCTATACTCACAATTAAATACGCGAACAAAACCTACGCCCTAGTTAACGCACATGCTCCTACAAACGATAAGAACAAGTCTGATCCAGACGAAGTTGATAATTTCTGGGACCTACTGGATGAAAAATTGAACAAAATCCCCAAACACCATGTCAAGCTTCTTTTGGGTGACTTCACTGCCCAAATAGGTCGTGAGCAGAAGTACAAGAAAGTTATAGGAAATTACCCTGCTCACAAAAGAACCAATCCCAACGGCAAAAGACTGGTGACCATTTGCGAAAATCACAACCTGCAGGTCATGTCGACCCACTTTCGCCATCTACCCAGAAAGCAAATGACTTGGCGTTCTCCCGTCCAAGCTCTCGGAGAGTTCCAAATTGATCATGTTGCGATCTCCAGGAGAAACAGCCCTGAGATTATGAATGTCAAGGTAAAGAAAGGCATCAATGTGGCCTCAGACCATTATATGTCTCTTATCAAATTCAAACCAATTCCCGCAAACACAAGGAAGACAACCGAACAGATCACACGCTTCGACAATGATAAACTTCGGCAAAGGGTCGAGGAGTTCCAGGAGAAGGCTAGACTAAATGACTGTGACTTTAACAACGCCAAAAGTCTCCTTGTTGAGGCCGCCAAAGACGTTGCAGAAATCAAGAGAAGCAAAAAGCATGCCTGGTGGAATAGTACCTGCGAATCAGTCCTCCAAGAAAGACTCAATGCGTGGAAACAGTACTACTCTACGAAATCAGAAAATGATTGGGAAACCTACAAAACCCAACGTGCCCAAGCAGCTAGGGTGTTCAGAACTGAGAAACGTAAATACGAAAAATCTCTCATTGAAAAGATAGAACAAAACTTTAGGAAGAACGAAAGCAGAGAGTACTACAGAGCCTTCAAACGCAAACTCACTGGCTATAAACCACCATCTCTATGCTTTGAGCGAACGGACGGCACACTGGCGACTTCAAATGAAGAAAATTGCAGCATTCTGGCAGATTACTTCAAAAATTTATTTAATTGCTCTAAACCGCAAAGCGCCATTGAGACCAAGGACCCTTACTCAGGTACCCAGATTCCAGACCACCTGACAGAGATGAAATCAAGCGCCACATTGCCATCTCAAAAATAACAAAGCGCCGGGAGAAGACTCAGTAGTAGCAGAACTACGGAAATATTCCCCAGAAGAATCACTTGATATCTTGCAAAAGCAAATAGAAGAAATTTGGAACAAGGAGACCCTACCCGAAGATTGGAAAATAGCTTTGATCCATTCATTACACAAAAAAGGCAGCATGAAGAACATCAACAATTACAGAGGAATATCTTTGCTACCCGTGACTTACAAAATTCTATCACTTACCATCCTGGAGCGTTTGGAAGCACAAGTCGAACATCAAATAGGTGAATACCAACTAGGGTTCAGAAAAGGTCGCTCAACAGCTGAACAGATCCAAAATCTCAAAACGATCATCAGATATTGTACACTAAGGTCCAAGCAGTATGTGTCTGTCTTTGTGGACTTTAAGAAAGCGTACGACTCCATTGACCGGGAAGTCCTGCTAAACATCTTAAATGTATTTGGAGTTGATTGGAAACTGCTGGCATTAATTAGAGCCACCCTGACCGATACAAAATCCAAGGGGAAGTTCCACGGATGTCTCTCGCCTTCCTTTGACATCAAAACAGGAGTCCGGTAAGGTGATGGGCTATCCCCGATACTCTTCAACTGTGTTCTTGAAAAGATCATCAGAGATTACAGGAAACCAACTACAGTCCATTGAGAGTAGGAACCAAATCCAAGGGGATCGCAACAGACTGCTTAGCATTTGCCGATGATATTGCTGTTCTCTCAACCGACATAGAAACCGCTAGAGCTCAAGTTGAAATTTTAAAGGAAATTGCCGAACAAACTGGTTTGCAGATATCGTTTGAGAAAACAGAAGTAATGACTAACATCAAAGAGGCTCCACCAAAACTCCATACAAAATACGGGGACATCACCCGAGTAGACAAATTCAAATAATTGGGTGAGGTCATCATGAAAAATGGACTGGACAAAGAAGCACTTCAGGAGCGAGTACGCAAACTGGAAATAGCCTACCAAACATCCCGCACAATCTACAACAAAAAATGCCTTTCCCAAAACACCAAGATACGTCACTATGAAACAGTTCTGATGCCAGTAGTTCTATATGCAGCCGAAATCCTGTCTCTAAATGCCAACAAAGAACTCCTTGAAGAACTGGAGTAAAGAGAACGCAAAATTGTGAGAGGAATCTTGGGATCAAAGTACAGAAATGGAATCCATCAAAAGAGATCCAACAAGGAAGTCTACAGCAAAATAGAGAAAATTACCGACACAATCAGAAAAAGACGGGCACGATTTTACGGTCATCTGAAAAGAATGGACAGAAGAAAGTTAACTAAAGAAATATTTCACTTTTTTTATTCAAACACCAAAACCACAATTCCCTGGTTTAGAAATACCAAAGAAGACCTGCAAATGCTACATATCTCAGCTGAAGACGCCTTTAACAGAGATCTCTTCCGCAAGAAAATATTGACGAACGGGCTAAACTGAGACGAGCAATCGAAGAAAAGACACGGTGCCCCTTGGACAGAGGAGCGTAAGCAGGCCCACTCACAAAGAATGAGGGAAATTTGGGCTCTAAAGAAGGCCAAGTTCAGTGTCAAATGCAACAAGACTTAACGTGGTCCTTGATGGCCCCAGCGAATTATATATATATAATAATAATTTAACACATGGAATAAAATTGTAATGGTTTCTGTACTTTCTAATAACTAATATACATTGCACGGAAACAGAAACAGGAAAAACCAATAAGCGATGATGAAGATATCCTCTTCAGTTCTACTACAACAAAACCAGTAACCTCACCAATGCTGGATGAATAATAGTTAGTGAAACATTCAAATAAAGAGACTGATATTTGTATGAAATACTGGAGTACATTTCATTCGTGTGGTGTAGTTCCTGGCGTGTAATCGCTACAGTGGGGTGGTTGGCGTGAGTTCTGTAGGGGACATTATAGCAAATCAGGGGAATGTTCGTAATTTCATCCCCTTAATTTTATTTGTTTTTATGTCTTTTATTACCATTTTAGATGGTAAAATGGAAGCAATGGGATAAGGAGGCTATGAAAAAGGCTATTAAGTTAGTGAGGAACAAGATAATGGGTTACAAATGTGCAAGTAAAGCGTTTAACATCCCACAAGTAACGCTGAAAGTCTATGTTAAAACGAATACAAAGAAGATATATTTCATAAATGGCCTTCAAGTAATTCATTATAGGAAAAGTGTTTGGTAAAGTTAAAAAGGAAACATATATTAAAATTAATTGAACATTTCATAAATTTGGTGGGGAACGAAATTACGAACACATTTTTGGTAGTTAATTTTTGTAGTGTTTATGTCAAATATTGACTGCCTCACGTTATAACAGTCCCACTGCAACATTCCCGTAAGTGGAGAATATATTCAGTAATATATACATCAATTTCTGGCCTTGTCTATAATATTCCTAAATTTGTACAATTCCATACCTGCTAAGGAGACGAATTATGGTCCCCACGCCTTACTTTTCCCAAAAGAAGTCTAAGCTTAGCGATGAGAAGTTTATGAAATTATTTGAAACGCTAAATGTCATTAAGTAGCATATAAAAGATGGAAAAAGATCATTTCGCATATTCCAAGCTATCGTGCGTAGTCCCGCATTTAATTTATCTGTGCTAAAAGAAAATCACGCAAAATTAAGTAAAATATTTTTCTTGCAAACTTCTGTATTATTCAGCTCCATGCGAAAAGTGTCAGTGATTCCCTAAGGCAAGAGCTCTGTAAAGTAATTGTAATTGTAATTTTACTGATTACTTGTTGCAGAAGTAATTCGTAAGCATAATTGAATAAAATATTCCTCAGGTAACTGTATCTCAGCCCAATTACTCCTTTCTTGTACTCTTCCCATCCTTAGCTCCCATCATGCCAGTGTCATACAGTCCACGTGCGGCTTACTACGTGTAAATGGTGTACAATAAAAGCAATTTGTAATATCTGAAGCCATCCCTTTTCAGTTCCGACTCAGTTAATTTATAACTTTTATGTTCTTGAGTCTGCCGAAACTAATTTTCATGAATAAATGTATGAACTACCTGAAAAAAGAAAACGTATGGAAAGGGTATTATAATTGCAAATTTTATTTTATTGTCTCTTTTTTCAAATATAATACTGTTACTATGTTTTCTTTTTCATATATTTTATAATTAGTTTCGGCAGACTGCAGAACCAAACAGTTATAAATCAGTAAATTGACTGACAGGAAATTTCATGACTTTCCCTAATGACCATGCTCATTGTAAGACTTCTAGTTTCTATGCTCCAGGCCATGAAGACTGTGGCTGTTATCACAAGTGTGACTACCACGATAACACCTGAGTTTAATAGGGCAGCACTCTACTTTAGTTGTTTAATAAACAACAGAGAGGAACGGACTTGTATCTCAGAACCAAGACATTATGCCCCTATTAATTATGCAGAAGAACTTTGTTACAGGTATATCGGTTTCAGCAACACCTCGTCTATTCTGTGATACCAACATATTCATCTTCAGCGTTGCTAAATACAATAAATCTATATGCGTCTATCTCGAATATAACCTCATTTTACACCTCCGTTTAGATTCTGCTTTTCTAAGACCGAAGTATTTTAAGGTCTCCATTGTCACCTGAATATTCCTAAGTTGGAGTTAGGGGATTGGCGTCAAGAACATTTCTTTACTCTCCTCTTCTGTCACTGATCTTCGGATATTGCTGCTGGCACGCTCCCCCCACCCCTCTCCCCTAAGCAATTTTACGAAATTTAATCAACACAATTTTGCACTGTAATGTAAGGACTAAAAGTAAATATGTACAGTCATTCAAAGAAATAATGAGCGCATAGCATTCTACAAATTCCTCACTGGTACACTTTCCCCTGAGATAATTGAGCCTAAAGATATAATAATATTTATTGTATGTATCCACAGGATTTGTGTCCACATGGGAGGTGAATTATATTTTGATGATAATTAAAATGAAATCTGGTGAAATATTAAATGCGAGGATTGTGGAATTCAATGTGCTCATTCTTTTTATGAGCGACTATAAAATCTAAAATAAGCCTAATTAAATCATTTTCCGCCTCACTCCGCTGATAGTATAAATCTCGATTACAACGGCATTCGTCTATGCTGAAACAATTTATCAGGTCCTATGAATTTCTGCGGTGTTTACATTGTACATTGTTTTGCTTGTGACGAGTTTGTTTCGTTAATTCCTATATTACTATATTATTCCTTTAAAGACCACAGTGTTTTCAGTCAGTTAATAGGCCACTAACTTGTAGCTGCCTAGCCGTGGTCAGCTCGGTTCAAGCGGAAGTATGTGCTCGTCAAGAAGTTACAAATTTTGAAACGAGACATCCACTTCTGTTGAGGAACAAGGCCCTTGGATTTACTCAAACTACAACAAAGGTGAGCATCGTTAATGCGAACATTGGTGGCTGGGCATAGAGCTAATCTCTATACCACCTTGTAATTTGGTTATACATAGAGGAAGCCTTTACTTCTACTCCTCCATGATATATACGGAGATGGTTTTCCTATTATCCTGGTTAACTCCTGAAGTATTCAAAGAATCCACGTCATATTGCCAAGACTCAGGACTTCCTTTGCTAGTGGTTCAATGACGCACTAAGTCAATACATACAGGATGGCCGCAAACAACGTTAACCGGGTGTATGAGGGTTAGACTGGTGGTCATGCCGATAAATACTAAGAAAATATAAATTAGATATCTGGCGCCATTTTGATTTTATCAGCTGCTGATGTAAGCCAATCAGATCACTTCGAGGGCGAATTCCTAGGGAATTTGCGAGGCACTTTTACTAAATCTGCGCGTGGCTTATGACCGCCTTGAGAGCGCCTGTAGAAGAAATGAACATCTCCAGGGGAGGGACTTGAACAAGGACCTCCCTGCTGATAGTCTCGGCTTATGGTAAGCACGCTCTGGTGGCATTGGCTGAAATCAATCGATCAATCAATCAATCAATTAATTAATTATTTAATTAATCACTACTAATCTGCATTTAGGGCAGTCTCCCAGGTGGCAGATGCCCTATCTGTTGTTTTCCTAGCCCTTTCCTAAATGATTGCAAAGAAAATGGGAATTTATTGAACATCTATCTTTGTAAGTTATTCCAATCCCTAACTCCCCTTCCTATAAACGAATATTTGCCCCAATTTGTCCTCTTGAACTTCAACTTTTCTTCATATTGTGATCTTTCCTACTTTTAAAGACACTACTGAAAGTAATTCGTCTACTAATGTTAATCCATGCCATCTCTCCACTATATTTATTTATCGTATGGTTACAATCACATCACAATAAAAGTATTTTAAAACTATTTACACGTCTGAACACATAAAGTCACAATGTCAGATTGGTATCCCGTATATAATTAACACAATTTTGAGTAGCAATCAGGAACTCGGCTGGATCTCCTAAGAAGGCTGTTAATGGGCATTCATGGATAATATGCTCAACAGTTTGTCTTTCAGCACCACAGCTACACTCGGGAAATGGAATTTTCTTCCATTTATAAAGGGAGTCTGTATATCAGCCACAATTAGTTCTGATTCGGTTTAGACTACATCAAATTTTTCTGGCGAGCTCAAAACCTGGTGGCTTAGTTGTGATGCATGGCATAGTTGGCTGTTCTGGTGTTGCAGAGGTCTTCCATAATTGCTTCCAGCTCTCATTCATGTTGAAATTACTTTCAGCAAGCCTGCTTGCAGTATTCAATGGAGGGTGGCGAGAGCGAAGTATCTTCCTGTTAATAACAGGGAGGTCAAGCTGTACAGGAAGAGAAGAATTGTTGCATATTACTGTACATCTTGAAAAGTCCTTGTTCTCTTCTCACGGATGGAGGTGGTTTGTGACTTAACGACGGCAGCCAGTATGTTGGAGTACATCTGATTGTCCCTGATATTAATCGCATGGTTTGGTTGAACTGAGTATCATACAGAAACGTTTCTTTTTCAAATTTCAGAAAATTCACTTAAGGGGGAGTGTGAAAGGGAGTGAAAAATATTGAATTCTTTTTATGGAGAAACTTATATTTCAAAAACTGAAAGATACAGACGTGAAAATTTGTATTTGGAATCTAGTTTAAGAGTAAAGAGGTACGTATTTTGTTGGGTGGAGGGGAAATCAATTTAACGGGTGGGGGGCGGGGTGAAAGAGAGTTGAAATTTTTATGAGGATACCTACATCTCAAAAACTACAGACGTGAAAATTGGTATTTGAAATATGAACATTTTGGGGGGGGAGAATCAACTTGGGGAGGGGGGGAGCGGTGTAAAAGGAGTTAAATTACTTTTATGAGGGTGCATACATCTCAAGAACTGAAGATGTTACAGTCATGATAATTGGTATTTGGAAGCTCCTTTATAAATAAAAAAACACTAATTTTTTTGTTTTTGGAAAAGTCACTTAAGTCGGAGGATGAACGGAAGTGAAAAAAATGAACATTTTATGGAGAAACTTACATCCCAAAAACTGAAGTTTACAGACGTGAAAATTGTTATTTGGGATCTCCTTTGAAAATAAAGAAATACGCACTTCTTGGGGGTGGAATGAACTTAACCGGCGCGGGAAGGGTGCGAAAAAGTTGAATTTTTTAATGAGGATACTTATATCTCAAAATCTGAAGATGTTACAGACGTGAAAGTTGCTATTTTGAATTTCCTTTAAAAATAAAGAAAGACGTGCTTTTTATTTTCGGAAAGCCCACTTAAGGAGGAGTGGGGTGGAAAGAGGTGAAGAAGTTGAATTGTTTTTAGGAGGATACATATCGATGGCTTTCCTTAAAAACCTCGTAAGTCTGAATACTCTTCCTATCCATTATATTCCTTAAGACTGGTCACGCCTCCCAGTCCCGTATTTATATGCAGTCCAAAAGAATAATTTTCGTTATGGTCATTTCCCTTTGCCCGTGCGTAAAGAAAAATGAACCTTAAATACATTATACTGTAGGAGTGTGTAAATTTGCAATGCAATCAACATCCCTACAATTCGGTACGTTAAGGTCCATTTTCCTTTAGACAACAGCAAAGGAAAATGAACACAGCGAAAATTATTCTGATGGACTGCATACAAATATATGACCGGGAGGCGTGGCCAGTCTTAAGGGATATATAGGTAGGAAGAACATTTGGACATACGAGGATTTAAAAGAAAGCCATCGATATATCTCGAAACCTGAAGGTGTTACAGACGTACAGACGTGAAAACTGGTATTTCGAATCTCCATTAAAAATAATGAAACCCGTAATTTTTGTTTTCGGAAAATCCACTTAAGGGGCTGAAAAGAATTGGAAAAGCAGGTGAATTTTTAAAATGAGTACCGGTATATCTACAGCATATGTCACAATCTTAATATGTTGCAGACAAGTAATTTGGTATTTGGAAAGTCTTTTAAAAATACAGGAACATGTAGCCGTTTGTTTGCAGAAAATGCACTTAACGGGGGTGAAAAGAGGTTAAAAAGTTGAATTATTTTTTATGAGGATACTTACATCTCCCTCCCCTGCGAACCATGTGACCTTGCCGCGGTGGGAAGGCTTGCGTGTCCCAATGAAGCAGATAGCCGAGCCGCAGGTGCAACCATATCGGATGGTTATCTGTTGAGAGACCAGACTAAGGAATGGTTCATCGAAAGGAGGGTAGCAGCCTTTCGGAAGTTGCAAGGACGGCAGTCTGGATTATTGACTGATATGGCCTTGTAATAATACTCAACATGGCTTAGCTGTGTTGATACTGCTACACGGCTGAAAGCAACGGGAAACTACAGCCTAACTAACTCCCGAGGACATGCAGCTCTCTCTGTATGAATGATGTACTGATGATGGCTTCCTCCCAGGTAAAATATTCCGGAGGTTAACTAGTCCCCCATTCGGATCTCCGGGTGGGGACTACACGAGAGGGGGCGATCATCAGGAAGATGGATACTGACATTCTGGAATGTTAGAAGTTTGAATAGTTGTGGTAGATTAGAGAACCTGAAAAGGGAGATGGAGAGACTAAAGTTAGATGTAGTCGGTGTAAGTGAAGTACGTTGGCAGGAAGAAAAGGAATTTTGTTCAGGCGACTACCGAATTATCAACACAGAATCAAACAGGGGAAATGCAGGAGTTGGTTTAATAATGAATAAGAAAATAGGGCAGCGGGTAAGCTACTACGACCAGCATTGTGAAAGAATTATTGTCGTCAAGATAGACACCAAACCAATGCCCACCACTATAGTGCAGGTCTATATGCCTACTAGCCTAGCGGATGATGAGAAAATTGAAAGAATATATGAAGAGATAGAAGATTTAATACAATATGTAAAAGATGACGAGAATCTAATTGCGATGGGAGACTGGAATGCAGTGGTAGGCCAAGAAAGAGAAGGTATTACAGTAGGAGAATTCGGATTGGGACAAAGGAACGAAAGAGGAAGTCGGCTGGTTGAATTCTGCACTGATCATAATTTAGTCCTTGCAAATACTTGGTTCAAACACCACAAACGACGGCTTTATACGTGGACGAGACCTGGAGACACTGGAAGGTATCAAATAGACTTCATTATGATTAGGCAGAGATTCAGAAACCAGGTGTTGGATTGCAAAACTTTCCCAGGAGCAGACGTGGACTCCGTCCACAACTTGTTGGTCATGAAATGCCATCTGAAGCTGAAGAAATTGAAGAAAGGAAAGAATGCAAAGAGATGGGATCTAGACAAGTTGAAAGAAAAGAGTGTGAGGGACTCCTTCAAGGAACATGTTGCACAAGGACTAAATGAAAAGGCTGAAGGAAACACAATAGAGGAAGAGTGGACAGTCATGAAAAATGAAGTCAGTAGTGCTGCTGAAGAAATGTTAGGAAGGAAGAAAAGATCAACTAAGAATCAGTGGATAACTTAGGAGATACTAGACCTGACCGATGAACGAAGAAAATACAAGAATGCTAGAAATGAAGAGGGCAGAAAAGAATACAGGCGATTTAAGAATGAAGTGGATAGAAAGTGCAAGGTAGCTAAGAAAGACTGGCTGAAGGAGAAGTGCAAGGACGTCGAAGGCTGTATGGTCCTAGGAAAGGCGGATGCTGCATACAGGAAAATCAGGGAAACCTTTGGAGATAGGAAATCTAGGTGTATGAATATTAAGAGCTCAGATGGAAAGCCACTTCTAGGGAAAGAAGACAAAGCAGAAAGATGGCAGGAACATATCCAACAGTTGTATCAAGGAAAAGATTTAGATAATTTGGTTCTGGAACAAGAAGAGGCTGTTGATACTGGTGAAATGGGAGACCCAATTTTGAGATCAGAGTTTGACAGAGCTGTGAACGACCTAAATAGGAACAAGGCACCTGGAATTGATGACATTCCCTCTGAATAACAGACTGCCTTAGGAAAAAAACCATCTAGTGCGTAAGATGTATGAGACAGGAGAAGCCCCATCCGATTTTCGGCAGAATGTTGTTATACCTATTCTCAAGAAAGCCGGTGCTGACAGGTGTGAAAACTACCGCACCATTAGTTTAGTATCTCATGCCTGCAAAATTTTAACACGTGTTATTTACAGAAGGATGGAAAAACAAGTTGAAGCTGAGTTGGGAGAAGATCAATTTAGCTTCAGAAGAATTGTAGGAACACGTGAA